>NC_142474.1:51692651-51995681 GCF_049115385.1 Moschus berezovskii | reverse complement strand
TGCATATTGACACTTCTTAACATTTGTTTTCATTTCCATTGCTGGCCTGAATCCATGAAAGTAGAGGTTTTGAGTTGTTCACTGGTATATCACTACTGTCTGAAATGGGGCTTGATTCACAGAAGGTGCTTAGAGATATTTTTTGAATGAATGGAACAGTCCAACAAATTCTTATTATTTGCCCAGCAAATAATTGGAAACAGCAATTAAGTCTTAGCTTAGGCTGGTAACCCCAATTAATTTTATCTTTCCCCAAGGCCTTATTCTTCAACATCAGCTTTGCATTTCTTCCCTAATCTTTCTCTTTGAATATTTTTTACTTACGTTGGGAAACTTAGCCCTAGACTATTGTCTCTCCAGTTGTCTTAATGGATTTAATTTTTCCTCTATTTTTTCATGAATATGTCAAATTTTCTGTTTTTTAAAATTTCCCATTACCAGTTCATTTCTGCCTACCCTCTATATTTTAATATAAATAATTTTCTTTATCTTTTTGCATTTATTTTTCTCTTAAATGATTTTTTTTCTCACTAAATTTGTTTTGTAGATTATTCTTGGTCCTTTGACTTTAACCTGGTGTTTTCAATGTCAAGGAATATTTCAGGGTATTTAGTCATTCACTTATCTAACCAAAAAGCCAATTATTAAAACCCTATTATGTACTCACCACATAGTTTGAAAAGGACCCAACAATAGTAAAAATATCAGTTTATTTTCACAGATGAACTTAGTAGAAAACAGAAAGTTTGGCAATCTGGGAGAATATTTCCATGAAATTCTCAGCAAACTCTTAACAGAGTCCGCACAAAATTTGGCTCTAGTGTTACTTTCTTACTTTGTTTCTAAATGGAAAAATTTGGATTTTGTGGAACTATCCAAAGTTTTGTTTAGCAACTATCTACAGAATCTTGGCTGCCCCTTGGACCAGTTAGCACTTCTTCTTAGCTCACGCACCCAGGAGGTACCCAGTAATCTTCCTGAACTGAATGGGGCCTCCCAGAGCAATCCTTTCATCTTCTGAAGTAATTAAGTTAATCTGGAAGCACTCCATTTCATATTACGGTAGAAAATAATACTACATTCTTTCCTTTAAAAAACACATTAAAACTATAAAATGCAGACTTCCCTGGTGGTCCGGTGGTTAAGACACCACACTTGCAATGCAGGGGGTATGGGTTTGATCCCTGGTTGGGGAACTAAGATCCCACATGGTGCACCTCATAGCCAAAAAAAAAAGTAAAAACAAAAAAAGAAAAGGAAACCTATAAAATAGAAAATGAACCCAAGGTGATATTAATGCCTAATATAGTAATCTTTTTTTAGAGAACTTGCTAAGTGATTTTGGACATTTATTCTCATATAGACTTGTTAGTAATTTTAAATGTAGTTCATTTCTCCTAAAATGCGGACAGCCAAATACTTTGCTGTACCTTTTCTAGCTTCTGTCTAATCCTCCAAAAACAGTCTTAGAGAAATGTGAAAATTGGCCAATTTAATGGCATGCTGCAAGGCCGTTACTGTTTGAGTGTTAACATGTCTTTTTTGAACTAGTCCTTCGGGCCTGTCTGCCCTCGGTTTTAGCTCATCATTTTTGAAGTTGTCTGGTCTAAATGTGGAAAGGCTTCAGCAACCTAAGCCTTACTTTTAGACAGACTAAAGATTAAATATATCCAGATGGTTGTGAGCATGATATAGCCACACTGTAGTTGAGTGTAGAATGAAAGACACAGCAAATTCCTTTTGAACTTGGGCTTCTTCTGTTACCATCTCTGCTCTCTGAAGTCCTCATCGAAAGACCCAACATCACACAGGCATAACCTCCAACTCCCTCCCAGGTCTGTTCTTATTCCCCAAGTGTCCATCTGCTGAAACCACTTTCTTTTTCCTGTTATCTGAAATGTTTCTATGAAAATGAAGGGGTTTAGAAGAAAAGCCATTTGCTTTAACTACAACTGCAAATGGAGATGGGGTAGGCTTGTCTTTTTTTTTTTTTGGTGGGTGCACCACGTAGCCTGCAGGATCTTAGTTCTCCAGGGATCAAACTTGTGCCCCCTGCAATGGAGTCTTAACCACTGGGCCACTAGGGAAGTCCCAGGGTGTTTTCCTCTTTCATTATACTGAATACCCCCAGCTTGATTACTTAATGTGTGTTGAACAAGCTTCTTAAAATCAGTCTTAAGATCATTGTCATTTAATTTTTATCAGAAGGTCATCAGTCAATGAGAAATAGTTTTCAGTGGATTTGTTTGAAGGACAGAGTCCATCACTGTTGGAAATTCTGGAGGCCTAGTGTTTGGGGTCAAGAGCTTTGGAGTTCAACAGATCTGGGTTCGAATTTTTACTGCTTATGTGTTATAGGGCCTAATCTCTGAAGTCTGTTTCCTCATTTTTAATCTAGGGATAAATAATAATGGTACCTTCTTCAAGTTGATATGAGGAGTACAGGAATAATGCGTCCTAATGTCCACATCAGTAGATGTTAAGTCTTTTGGTTATTACTCTTGCTGATACTCAGGGATCAAGCCATATCTGTACAAGGTTAGGTGTCTTGGCCAGCTCATTCTCCCTTGACTCCCCCAGAGTATTTTATTGAATTCCCTGTGGTGTGGGACTTAGTTTCCAGCCCAGGTCAGTCTAAGAAGCAACTCGTTACCACCCATAGTGGCATTTCCCCTTAAGGGTGCCCCCAGGAGTGCTGTTTATCACTTTCCACAATTCTCCTTTTCATGGGGACCTCCAGGAGAATTCAGGGTCCCATGTCAGGATACCAAGCAGAGACATCCTTCTGAGCATTTGGTTTATTTTAAGCTCATGGACAGTAAATTACATAACTGTCCAAGTTTCCCTTCTTGAGTTGGCCGCTGGAAAGCTTAGACCCAAATGCATGGCTCATTTGTCGGCAGTGCATTGGTTATTATGGGATGCATTTTGTGTGCTTTGCTTTATTGTTTTACTTTTTTTTAATTCTCTCTTCTCTTTCAAGCAAATTAAATGCTATTTTACAATTTATTCTTATAAATTGCCTAAACTAACTGCTGAAGCACGGTGAGGCATACACAGAAAAATAAAGAAAGAAAGTGAAGTCACTCAGTCATGTCCAGATCTTTGCAACCCCATGGACTACATGTAACCTACCAGGCTCTTCTGTCCATGGGATTTTCCAGGCAAGAATACTGGTGTGGTTGCCATTTCCTTCTCCAAGACAGAAAAAATAGATACAGATATATAAAGTAAGGTTTCTAGTAAGTTAGCCTGTATAAATGGCTTAGAGCTTGTCTATCTAAAAGATGTTTAATTTTTGTCAAAAGATACTTGTTCTAGCAAATGAATTTTCCAGTGGGTAAAATTTCAGATTTTGCATGAAAGAGAAAGGAACAAGTTCAAAGATGGGAAAGTTTTACATGAAGGTAAGTTTGATTTAGGAAACCAGTAGGGGAACCACTGAGCTCTTGATGGAGAAATGTCTTGTATGATTGGATTAGTTAATTAGCTTATTCATTGTGTACAACTCCAGGGTCAGCTAATAAAATGAATTTGTAACCTTTCATAGAGAGCATAAGACCATGCGCTCAGGAGCCAAACTCCTGGTAGAAGTCCTGGCTCTGCCATTTCCTTGGGTAATTGACTTAACTTCATTGTGCCTCAATTCCTTTGTTTACTTTATGACAAGTAAGGTATTTTTTTAAATTTTACACATGGATTATATATCTGTCCAACAATCCTCAAATCTATGAGTGTTTCATGGCAACTTCAGAGAAAATGTGTGTTTTCTTTCTTGGTCTTTCCAAACAAACAGAAAAGCAAAATCAGTTCAGTTCAGTTCAGTTCAGTCGCTCAGCCGTGTCCGACTCTCCGCAACCCCATGAATCACAACACGCCAGGCCTCCCTGTCCATCACCAACTCCCGGAGTACACTCAAACTCATGTCCACAGAGCCGGTGATGCCATCCAGCCGTCTCATTCTCCGTCGTCCCCTTCTCCTCCCGCCCCCAACCTTTCCCAGCATCAGAGTCTTTTCCAGTGAGTCAACTCGTCGCATGAGGTGGCCAAAGTATTGCAGTTTCAGCTTTAGCATCAGTCCCTCCAATGAACATCCAGGATTGATCTCCTTTAGAATGGACTGGTTGGATCTCCTTGCAGTCCAAGGGACTCTCAAGAGTCTTCTCCAGCACCACAGTTCAAAAGCATCGATTCTTCGGTGATCAGCTTTCTTCACAGTCCAACTCTCACATCCATTACATGACCACGGGAAAAACCATTGCCTTGACTAGACGGACCTTGGTTGGCAAAGTAATGTCTCTGCTTTTTAATATACTATCAAGGTTGGTCATAACTTTCCTTCCAAGGAGCAAGCGTCTTTTAATTTCATGGCTGCAATCAGCATCTGCAGTGATTTTGGAGCCCCAAAAAATAAAGTCTGACACTGTTTCCACTGTTTTTCCATCTATTTCCCATGAAGTGATGGGACCAGATGCCATGATCTTTGTTTTCTGAATGTTGAGCTTCAAGCCAACCTTTTCAGTCTCCTCTTTCACTTTCATCAAGAGGCTTTTGAGTTCCTCTTCACTTTCTGCCATAAGGGTAGTATCATCTGCATATCTGAGGTTATTGATATTTCTCCCAGCAATCTTGATTCCAGCTTGTGCTTCTTCCAGCCCAGCATTCCTCATGATGTACTCTGCATATAAGTTAAATAAGCAAGGTGACAATATACAACCTTGATGTACACCTTTTCCTATTTGGAACCAGTCTGTTGTTCCATGTCCAGTTTTAACTGTTGCTTCCTGACCTGCATACAGGTTTCTCAAGAGGCAGGTCAGGTGGTCTGGGATTCCCATCTCTTTCAGAATGTTCCACAGTTTATTGTGATCGACACAGTCAAAGGCTTTGGCATAGTCAATGAAGCAGAAATAGATGTTTTTCTGAAAAGCAAAATAGTTTCTGTAAAATATTTTATTGTGTTAGCATCATAGATTTGTTTGTGAAATGTGACACCATAAATAGTGTGTCTTGCCTTTTTCCACCCAAAATATTAGTGTTAGTCACTCAGTGATGTCCAACTCTTTGCAACCCCACGGACTGTAGCCTGCCAGACTCCTCTGTCCATGAAATTTTCCAGGGAAGAACACTGGAGGTAGCCATTTGCTTCTCTAGGGAATCTTCCTGACCCAGGGATTGAACCTGGATCTCCCACATTACAGGCAAGTTCTTCAATGTCTGAGCCAGCAGGGAAGCCCCTTTCCACCCAAAGGCCAGTGATTTCTGTCTCACATACATATTGTATTTCCTTAGAGCTATAATGAGTAAAAGGAATGCATGCAATGTATTCTCTGCAAAAATAGTGTCATATGGAAAAACTTAACAAACAAACATTCTTGGCTGTTCCCCCTCTTCTTCCTCGATGCCTCTACCTCTTATAATAAAGAGAATATATCTTGCCTATCCAGCATTGAAAGAAAGTAAAGAGCTACAGAAATTAAGCAAATCTCCCAAATATGAGGCTGGGGGAGGCAGGTTGCGGGAGAAAGAATCTGGAAACTGGTGGCTGGGAAGGGGATTTTTGGTGTGTCTATTTGTGTCCAGAATTGAAGGCAGGCTCATCAGGGGCTTTAGGGTAGAAGGGAATTAGGGAGGGAAAGAAAGGGATGTTTTGAGAAATGTCGCAGGAGGGTATAGGATTCTCTCTAATGTTCACTCTGAGCTATGCAATGAAAAATTGACTTTTGATGTTCAATTGATTTTTGTTGTTGGATTGTACTCCTTTCAATAGGATTGAACTACAAGAAATCTGAGTTTTATTAGAGTCACATAGTTTTCTCACAGTCTTGAATTGCACCCTGTGTATTCTAACTTTGTAACACAAACTATGTTTTAAATTTGTCGTTTAAGTTCATTGCATGTTTCATGTTTATTCATTTTAAAAGTATGACTTCATCTCCTCCAATTACTTTCCATGGAGTTATTTTATTTACTTCCGCCCTTCTCTGTAAAACAAGTAGAGTAAGCAAATGATGATGCTGTCATTACTGGGAAGAAATGCCTCGTTGTTGGTCTGAAAAACCACATCAACAAACACTCAGACAGAGCAGCACATAAAAAGAGAACCGAGACACCATGGTGAGAAATAGAAAGAAAGAATAATTTCAGTCTGTAGAAACTGGAATAAATTACAGGGGTGTGTTTTGGTGGCTAAAGGAGTCAGTTCAGTTCAGTTAAGTTCAGTTGCTCAGTCGTGTCCAACTCTTTGCGACCCCGTGAATCACAGCATGCCAGGCCTCCCTGTCCATCACCAACTCCCAGAGTTCACTCAAACCCACCTCCATCGAGTCAGTGATGCCATCCAGCCACCTCATTCTCTGTCATCCCCTTCTCCTCCTGCCCCCAATCCCTCCCAGCATCAGAGTCTTTTCCAGTGAGTCAACTCGTCACATGAGGTGGCCAAAGTATTGGAAATTCAGCTTTAGCATCAGTCCTTCCAATGAACACCCAGGATTGATCTCCTTTAGAATGGACTGGTTGGATCTCCTTGCAGTCCAAGGGACTCTCAAGAGTCTTCTCCAACACCACAGTTCAAAAGCATCAATTCTTCGGCAATCAGCTTTCTTCATAGTCCAACTCTCACATCCATTACATGACCACGGGAAAAACCATAGCCTTGACTAGATGGACCTTGGTTGGCAAAGTAATGTCTCTGCTTTTTAATATGCTATCTAGGTTGGTCATAACTTTCCTTCCAAGGAGTAAGCGTCTTTTAATTTCATGGCTGCAATCAGCATCCGCAGTGATTTTGGAGCCCAAAAAAATAAAGTCTGACACTGTTTCCGCTGTTTTTCTATCTATTTCCCATGAAGTGATGGGACAGGATGCCATGATCTTTGTTTTCTGAATGTTGAGCTTCAAGCCAACCTTTTCAGTCTCCTCTTTCACTTTCATCAAGAGGCTTTTGAGTTCCTCTTCACTTTCTGCCATAAGGGTAGTGTCATCTGCATATCTGAGGTTATTGATATTTTTCCCCGCAATCTTGATTCCAGCTTGTGCTTCTTCCAGCCCAGTGTTCCTCATGATGTACTCTGCATAGAAGTTAAATAAGCAGGGTGACTAATATACAACCTTGACATACTCCTTTTCCTATTTGGAACCAATCTGTTGTTCCATGTCCAGTTCTAACTGTTGCTTCCTGACCTGCATACAGGTTTCTCAAGAGGCAGGTCAGGTGGTCTGGGATTCCCATCTCTTTCAGAATTTTCCACAGTTTATTGTGATCGACACAGTCAAAGGCTTTGGCATAGTCAATGAAGCAGAAATGTTTTTCTGGAACTCTCTTGCTTTCTCCATGATCCAGCGGATGTTGGCAATTTGATCTCTGGTTCCTTTGCCTTTTCTAAAACCTGCTTGAACATCTGGAAGTTCACGGTTCACATATTGCTGAAGCCTGGTTGGAGAATTTTGAGCATAACTTGACTAGCGTGTGAGATGAGTGCAATTGTGCGGTAGTCTGAGCATTCTTTGGCATTGCCTTTCTTTGGGATTGGAATGAAGACTGACCTTTTCCAGTCCTGTGGCCACTGCTGAATTTTCCAAATTTCCTGGCATATTGAGTGCAGCACTTTCACAGCATCATCTTTCAGAATTTGAAATAGCTTAACTGGAATTCCATCACCTCCACTAGCTTTGTTCGTAGTGATGCTCTCTAAGGCCCACTTGACTTCACATTCCAAAATGTCTGGCTCCAGGTGAGTGACCACGCCATTGTGAATATCTTGGTCATGAAGATCTTTTTTGTACAGTTCTTTGTATTCTTGTCACCTCTTCTTAATATCTTCTATTTATGTTAGGTCCATACCATTTCTGTCCTTTATTGAGCCCATCTTTCAGTTCAGTTCAGTCGCTCACCAGTGTCTAATTATGTTTATCTGATTATGGACTCATCTTGTCTTTCTCCCTCCCTATAGTCCAAGACCACAATTACTTCATTGGTCCTTTTGTCATCTAATACCAAAGCAGACACTCAAACATGGCGAATAGCACTCTCTTGGTGGCGTTGACTGAATGGATGAATGTAGATGTTGGGCTTTTTTTTTTTGTTTCTGTTTTTAACTGAAATTAATGGATAACCTGGATAGGAAAAAAAAAATCTGAAAAAGTAATATATATATAAACGAATCACTTTCCTGTACATCTGAAACTAACACAATATTAACCCACATATTGTGTAAACTAACACAATACACTTCAATTTTAAAAATAAATATTTTAAAAATTTAATTTAAAAGAAAAAAAAATACTGGAGAAGTTTTTGGTGCACTTAAGAACTGCCAGGCTCTGGGGGACTTCACCTTCCAATGCATGAGGTATGGGTTCGATCCCAGGTTGGGGAGCCAAGATCCCACATGCCTCATGGCTGAAAAAACAGAAGATAAAACAGAAGCAGTATTAAAATGGATTCACGTCATTTAAAAATGGTCCACGTTAAAAAGAAAACAAGCATGCTAGACTCTGAATGGTTGCAGTTATAACAACATAGTCTGAAGGAAGAGTTCAGTGAGTACGTATATAGGCTGCAGTCTCTGGTGAGAGGAGGGCCATTCATTTCCTGAAACCAGAGCCACAGAAGAGTCATAAGCACTCAGGCAGCATCAGCCCTAACAAGTAAGCTTCAGCTCCTCTCTGAAAGCTTCTCCAGATACAGTTTCATTCGTTGTCATCAAAGAGTTTCTCCAAAGCATCAGTTTATCCTATTGGACACCCTCTGTGTACTTTATCCCTTGTAACTACTAGTAATGGAGAAAGTGACCAGTAAATAAACTTGAATCCTCATCCTTTATAAAGACTTCCCAGAAATAAATCTTTTGGGACTTTTCAAATTCCTGACCTTGACATCTTTGGCATTCCTTTGCAGTTCTATTGAATGAGTTGCTTGTGTTATTCTACCTCTTGTTATCACCATTTAATATTTTACTTTTAACATATCTCACGTTTAACAACCTAGCAAATTTAACAGTTCATTAGGTTTGTGATTTGGCTACATGAATCCAATAGCTAGTTTTATTGACCTGATTTGATTTAATTATTTAGTAGACAAACATTTATGGCAGACAACCACAGTAGTTCAATAACTTCAAATTTCTCACTAATAGAGAGCAATTGACTAGTTTTTACAGCCAAACAGGATGGAGCTTTTTTTATTTCCTATTTCTTAATAGAACCACGGAAAATTTCATATTGAAAAGCTTTGATGGTTCTGTGTGTCCTACAGGATAAAGTGTAAACTCTTTGCTGTGGTGATCAAAGACTTCCACGGTCTCATCCCAGCCCAATCTCCTGTTCCAATCTCCTGATGAGACTGGCTTCTTGTCACTTGTTCCCACTCTCATTCCCTCACCTCCTGCACAATCTGTGGATTAAGCATTTATTCCAGAAATTCTTTGAGGTACTAGCTGGCCAAAAAGTTTGTTAGAATTTTCCTATAATATCTTATGGAAAAACCTGAAGGAACTTCTTGTCCAATCCAATACTTTTAAAATACAGGTTTAGCATCTATGGCTGGAGTCTTAAACAGTATAAGCAGATCTCACTGTATTGCACGTCACAGATATGGCATTTTTGAGAAATTGAAGGTTTCTGCAAGTCTATTGGTGCCATTTTTCCAACAGCATTTACTTTGTGTCTTTGTGGTCACGTCTGGGTAATTCTCACATTATTGCAAACTTTTTCTTTATTATTCTCTCTGGCATGGTGATCTGTGGTCAACACTCCTTGATGTTGTGACTGACTGAATGAAGGCTCAGATGAAAGTTAACTTTCTTTAGCAGTATTTTAAGGTATGTACATTGTTTTATTAGACATAATGCTATTGCACACTTAACAGACTACAGTATAGTATAAGCATACCTTTATCTGCACTAGGAAACCAACAAACTCCTGGGACTCACTTTGCTACCTTAGCCATTTTATTGCAGTGATCTGGAAGTGAACTCTCTGTATCTCTGAGGTCTGCCTGCATAGGGTTTGTTTCTCTTTTATGTGCTGTATAGCCCAAGAGACTTATGGGGAAAGAATCTGAAAGAGAATAGGCATCTGTATATGTATAACTGAATCACTTTGCTGTATATCTAAAACTCACACAACGTTGTAAATCACTTATACTCCTCTATAAAATAAAAATATGTACCAAATGAACCTATGAAGCAGACAGAATCACGAATATAGAGAACAGACTGGTGATTGCTAAGGAAGAGAGGGTTATGGGAGGGGTAGACTGGGAGGTTGGGGTTAGCAGATGTAAGCTTTTGTATGTAGGATGGATAAACAACAAGGTCTGACTGCATAGCACAGAGAACTCTATTCAATATCCTATGATAAAACCTATTCAAAATCCTATGAAAATAATATAAAAAAGAATGTATGTGTGTGTGTGTGTATATATATCTGAATCACTTTGCTGTACATTAGAAATTAGCACAACACTGTAAATGAACTATAAGTGTTAGTCATTCACTTGTGTCCAACTCTTTGTGACCCCATGAACAGAGGCCCACCAGGTTCCTCTGTCCATGGAATTCTCCAGGCAGGAATAGTGGAGTGAATTGCCATTCCCTTCTCCAGGGGATCTTCCCAACCTAGGGATTGAACTTGGGTCACCTGTATTGCAGGCCTATTCTTTACCGTCTGAGCCACCAGGGAAGTCCAAGAATACTGGAGTGGGTTGCCTTGCCCTTCTCTAAGGGGACCTTCCCAACCCAGGGATCAAACCCAGGTCTCCTGCATTGCAGGCGTATTCTTTACCATCTGAGCCACCAGGGAAGCCAAATGAACTATACTTCAATTTAAAAATTTGATAAAAAGGTAGTAATGAAATGATAAAAACAAACGAAAGAGTCCAAATGTAAGCGACATAGGGCTGGTTTGCCAGTTGCACTGCACTAGGGACACGGGCTTTCTGTCTTGTTGCTCTTTTCTTCTAAACATGAAGTATCCTTTAATGTAGGCGGATGTCCCAGCTCCCAGCAGTTTACCTCCATTCAAGACAGCAAGAAAGGGAGAACGAGAACAGGGAAGGCATTAAGTTTTGGCACGTGGTATTTCCACTTCTACCCCACTGAACACAAGCTGGTTACCTGGTCGGCCGTACCAAATTGTGAAAACAATTTCTCTGGCTTAGCCCAGGAGCCTCAGGTCCATTTCTGTATCCCAGGATTAAGTAAAGAATTCATGATGAGTGGACTCCAGAGCTCCATCATAACTAATATGTCTGTGTTACCACACTAAGTGTTAGGGATGGAGAGACGAATAAGGAGTGAACTTAAAAGAGAACCCAGTACAGTTGGAGAGATTTGGGGTAAATCTCTGTTGTCTGAATGTATCATAAATATTGAATCTATATACATTCTTCTTTAAATCCTATACAAACAAGATTTATTCTGTATATATTCTCCATGTAATCTGTGGTTTTGCATTTTCTGCTCCCTTGCCTGAATTCTTTCAGCCCCCATTTTCCACTGGATGCAGTTTTACCCGCTCTGCAAAGAGTAGCCCAGTGGGACTTCCCTGGATGTCCACAGGTTATGACTTCACCTTCCAATGCGGGGGGTGCAGGTTCAATCCCTGGTTGGGGAGCTAAGATTCCACATGTCTCATGGCCATAAAACCAAAACATAGAATAGAAGCAATATTGCAACAAGTTCGATAAAGACGTAAAAAAATGGTACACATCCAAAAAACATCTTGAAAAAGAAAAAAAGAATAGCCCACCTTTGCTAATAAGCCTTCAGTGTTCCTTCCAGGGATAAGTAGGGGTTGTGTCATTGGTATTCCCGTAGCACTCAGATGCTGTGTTCTTTTTTCCTGTCTTTGTTATTAATGGACAGTATTTTGTTTATTTTCTATCTCTGGCACCTAGGACAGTGCCAAGCAAGTATTAGTAGAGGTGCTACATTAATGCTTTCCAAGTCAGATTAGGGTTTTGCCTCCTTTTGTGGATTCTAGAATGGCAAAATGAGTGGGATCTCTAATGAACTGTGGATCTCTCTCATATTGGGTATAATAATATCATAGTGGATAGGAAGTTAAGTGAATGCCAAATTAGATTCATGGAAGAGATCAAGTTTCCAGTGTTTTCCTCTTATTCTAACTTTTTTTATTTTAGTTTGTTTTTTATTTTTATTCATTTATTCTAGTAAATGTGTACTGGTTGAGGATGATACAGGGTCCTTAGAAAAAGCTGAAATTAAAATGATACATTCTTTTATAGTACTTGGTATATTTCTCACTAAAGTTGATTTCAAAAACCAGAGTGATATCCTACCTTCTGTAAATCTGTCTTATGTGTCCCAGTAAATGTTGCATTTTTTTTTCCAGGACTTACTTCAAAATGCAATGTGCAACATGATTTAAAAATTTTATTTTACTTTGGGCTTCTGATCTATTCACAAAAGGAAATTTATTGTCTGTCTGTAGTCTACTGATGTATTCCCCAAAAGAACTTTATTGTCTGTAGTCCATCTATGATTCCCTTTTGAATCTTCAGCTGCTACTGCTAAGCCACCTCAGTCGTGTCCGACTCTGTGCGACCCCACAGACGGAAGCCCACCAGGCTCCCCCATCCCTGGGATTCTCCAGGCAAGAACACTGGAGTGGGTTGCCATTTCCTTCTCCAATGTGTGAAAGTGAAAAGTGAAAGTGCAGTCGCTCAGTCGTGTCCGACCCTTAGCGACCCCACGGACTGCAGCCTACCAGGCTCCTCCATCCATGGGATTTTCTAGGCAAGAGTACTGGAGTGGCTAATCTTCAGCTATAGGGAGAATTAATCAGTATAGGATAAAACCACAGAATTTTCGCAAACTTTTTCAATTGCATAAATTACTAGCTATTTAAAATATGATTGCTTATGCTACTTATAAACAAGAGGCACCCCTGGTGGCTCAGACGGTAAAGCGTCTGCCTGCAATGCGGGAGGCCTGGGTTCGATCCCTGGGTTGGGAAGATCCCCTGGAGAAGGAAATGGCAACCAACTCTAGTACCCTTGCCTGGAAAATTCCATAGATAGAGGAGCTTGGTAGGCTACAGTCCATGGGGTCGCAAACAGTCGGACAGGACTGAGCAACTTCACTTTCACTTTCATTTAAAAACAAAACACTTGACCATTTGGAGCCTCAGGTCTTCATTAGTCAAATAAAAACATTGAACTAAGGCAGGTTTTTTCCAACTCAAGGGTACAAATAATAATATAGAGTTGTTACTTTATATCCTCATCATCATCATAGCACAGACTACAAATAATAATAGAGTTGTTATTTTAAATCATAGGTTTTCAGGAAAGAATCATAAAATGTTGAGAATTAATAGGCTTGCCTATTCCATCTGCCTGAAGAGCTTAATGGTGAGGGATCTCAATTTGTGACATGAAATAGTTAAAATATCTTCTCAAGTGGCAACAACAGTACGTGAAGTGACATGGGTATGGAGTGAATGTGGATTGATAGCTGTGGCTACATGAATCATTGCTTATCAGAATGGTTGATATATAAATTAATAGTTTAATCCCCAAATGCCATAATCATTCATCTTTTCAGGTGTGACATGTACAAGGCCTTTTAGAAAGAATGTTGCGATTGACTCCTTGTCTGCAAACTGTGTCTATAGAAAAAAGATGTAAATTACAGTTTAGGAGAAATATTCATTTGTGAGATCGAGGGCTTGGAAGGCAGGCTTATTGGGTTTCTCGTATCTAAATTATAGGTGATATATTAGCTAATTAATTAATGAGCTCTGACTCAGATCAGTTTTGCTTGCCAGAGTTATATTTATTTAATGGGCTTTCAGGTAGAAAATGAGCATTTTGGCAGTGAGAAAAAAAAAAAAAAGCACAAAAATCTGTGTAGCTATAGTGGTTGACTGTGTTGGGTCCTGAAGTCACTCCTTCCTACGGTTCACGTGAAGCACGTACTGCAAGACGAAGCATCTGACAATTTGGAGGGTGGCTTGTGTTGTCCTGGGAATCCGGAGTGAATTAAAGTCTAGACTCTGTTATTTTTCAGGGGAAAGGGAGGAGGGAGAAGTTGCAGATCAGATATGCCCAAAGTGATACGGAGGCAACACTGAAGCAGGGCTGCTGCTGCCAATCTGTGCGTGGGGAGGAAGGCAATAATGGCAGAGCAGCCGTGGGAGCAGCCGCGTTCTCCGAGGCAGTCACATAAACACCATCAGGAGTAGGCCTCCCCTTGCAAAAAAGCAGGAGCCTGCAGGCTCGTGAGATGCAAAGGTTCTCTGCTGTTTGAAAAGCTCCCCAGTTGAGAATGGCTACTGTCAAAACGTTGCCAAGAAACTCTGATGATCCAGATAGTCACAAGTGTAAGTTAGCAAGAGTCATTTCAGGAAAATAAATTATTCTTTGGGTAGATTTCTGGTCAGTTTCTTCCCTGAAGAAGACGTGATCGGATTCCCTGAAAAAAGAAAAAAAAAAATTAGGGAAAAACAAAGTTTGGGCATGCTTGCAGGAACAGTGGTGTCTTTAGAAACTACCTAGGAGGCAGAAGCTAAGTGTTGATTTGCCCATGCTTCTTACCTGGGAGTGGAAGGTGGGGAGAAATGGACAGTGGCTCTGATGAGAAGAGGAGGCACAGTGCAGCTCGGTGAAACCACACGCTGACTGCGTTCTGCACGGCTCTTCATGCAGTGCTGTGGGCTGGTGCCTCGGAGGCGAGCACGGGTGTCCTATGTAAGTTTCTATTGCTGTAAATTGCAGCTAGGGGCTGAAAATACTATCCGTGTCTGTCTGGTGCATGTTGCCTCTTTCAGATGCTTTTAATCCCTGTGCTGAGGATCAGCCAGAGAATCAATCATTTGTACAATGAGTTTTGCAGCCACCTGAGGTCTATGAGATTCTGAGATTCTTTCCGGAGATTTTTTTTTAATGTATCTTTTATGCCGGGTTACGTTGATAAGGTCAGAAATAGCTTGCACTGGGATTGCTTGGGAAGTGTATTTTCTCAGAGGTCTGTATCGGTTCAAACCAGTTGATATTCTCTTTTACGTAGAGTAGTGCTGTTTTCATCTTTGAATGATGGCATGAAAAAAAAATCTTTTTAGGGAGAGATACCACAGAGTTTGTCAAATTAAAGATAGCCACAGAAGCTCCTTTTAAATCCTATTTTGAACAGCTTTAGAAAAAGAGTAGATGATAATTATTTGATGCATGACACAGCTGTTGCAGTTACGCCAGCATTTACAGCAGCTTTATCATTCTGTGACTCTTTCACTGAAATAGCCCTTATTTCGTGGACCTGCTGTGTTTTGCAAAATGGCTGTCTGAGTATTAAATTCTACAAGGCAGGCTTACACAAACACTGAAGTATCACTACTTAAAATGATTGGATGCTAATTGAAAGATGCAGTGCAGTATGCTAGCCGACAAGCTCAGAGAAAGTGCTGGCTTTATTTCCAGCCTCCTTTTGCACTGCATGTGGCTACTTGATTTTCGGGGAGTGATGTGAAAGGGAACAAGAGGTTTATGCAGGCTGGACAAACTGCGGTGCTGAATTGCTTAACACTGATCTGAGATTCCTGGCTGCAAAACAAATAGGAAATCAACAAAGAGCTCATCAATACTTAAGGGCAGAGTGTAAAGAAATCTGTGACCTTGGAAAATTGGCCACTATAAGAGATATATGTGACACGTCCAGGACAAACAAGGTCAAAATCTGATACGATCAACCTAATAAAGTTATTAGAGACCAGGGCTGTGGAAGGGTGTGAAAGGGATAGTTGTATTCCTGTCAGATCTTAAAGAGAATATTCAATTCTATTCAATAGTAAAAGCTTACAAAGTCTCTTTAACTTAAAGGTTTTTGTAAGGGTTATCTATTCAGGGTCATTTGTCATTTGGACTCAACAGTTGACATGTAAGGAATAAATGTAGTAGTGACATAGCCAGCAAAGATTTTTAAAGATGACATCTGCAGGAATGACTTTTTCCAACAGCAAGATTAATTGCTTTTAAATAGGATTTGGAAATAAGTATTAGAAAGTTTTTAAGGTATAAAATTATCCACATAAAGAAAATCTTGAAATTAAAGATAGAAATCATTTGAAATTTAAAATCTGTATTTTTATAGACTCATGAAGATTGACAATTCCTTAGTTTCTTGTATTTCTGTTTGTTCTTATATAATGAATGAGAAGAAATCTGTGAATATGTAGCCTTCTCACTAGAGGAATTCTGAAAGAATCTGAAAGCCTCAAACAAAATAGTCATTTTTTTTACCCAGCTTATTTTTGTCCTTTTTCTGACATCATGTAAATAAATAGAAGAGACAGCATAAACCGTATCTTCTGGAGTGTCTACTGAAAGGTTAGAGATTTGGTTCATCTGCTAATTTGCAAACTTTTTTTACCCTATGTTTTGGTGAAGGAGCCACAAAATATACAACACAAATATACCTTGAAGATAAAAGAAATTCATATACCTTGGTCACTAGAAACAAGTTTTCCTTTATTTTAGACCATTTCTCTCTCGGGAACTCTAACCTGTAACCCACTTGCTGCTATTCTAGCCTCTTTTCTCTGGCAGTTTAATGTACGGATTGCCGTTTTCTTTATAGATATTCAATCCAGCACTGTCGTATGTTAAATCTGAAACATATTTCATTTTCCTTGGAGGAAAAGAACTCTTCATGTATGTATCTGACCATGAGAGTTCAGACAACATGTGGAGTCAGGAAGCTGCTCATTGAACAAACAGGTGGACAGCAGGGCAAAGGACACACAAACCCATAGGTAGCAGAAGCAACAAGGCCTCATCCGTTAAGTGAACTGTCCTGGTGGCCTTTCTCTAATTTATTATCAATTTAGTGGGATGATGACTTAGACCATGCCAGTATTAAATTCCAACTAAAGCTTTGGCATTAAGTATGTGTATATATAAAAATACATTTATTAGGTATAATGGATAATTCAGTCATTTGTATAATTCGTTTATTAGTATAATGTGTTTGTATGTGTATCTCAATCCTCCGCTACTTCTTATACCTTATTTTAGTATGACAGTTTTCTCAAGGACTCCTCCTAGTCTCACATCATCTCAGAAAGAACATGAAAGTTCTGTGTGTTTTGAATACAGTTACATATATTTGCTATAGTCCTTTGTTTCTAGGTTTTTCCCTTCCACAGCTGTCACCTTTATTAGAAGCCCTCTCCTAACTTGTGTAATGTTGTCTTCATATTCAAAAATTGTCCAGTGACTGCCCTGTAGTCTGTGGCCCCTCTCCTTCTCTGTAAGACTTGATGCATAAGCCTCTTTTTGGTGTTATTGAGTATTTGAACTCATGATCAAGTCTTCAAGATTTTATTTATACCGAACAATCATTCTTTTAGAACCCAGCTCCGTTGCTCAGACGTAATTCCTACTTTTATCTCAACTGTCCTTCTATTGTTATTTTATTAAATGACAACAAAATCTGTCCGCTGAATAAATACTCTTAAACATAAAAAGATATAGAAGCGTCGTAAGTCGAGTGTGCCTCTCTGTACAACACTTCTAAAATATGGACATTTGCATGCTTTGGGGGAGCAGAGATTGATACTGACTCTTTTGGGGCAAACTCTATTGAAGTGTAGTTTCCATGCAGAAAAGTGCAGAAATCTTAAATGTCAAATCTGGTGAAAGTTCCCAAAGTGAACAACTTTTTGTAACAACAGCAAAATCAAGAATCCAAGTAGTGTCAGAACCCTTATCCAATCCCTGCCTCACCAGTCAGCTCCCCATTCCTCCACAGTACCCTCTAATCTGGCTTCCAGCATCATGGAAGCTGTTTTCCTGTTTCCAAATTTGATATAAATGGACTCATTCCATATCTACTCTTTTTTTGTTTGGTTAATGTCATTCATCATTCTCTTGGGAGCTTAACGCATATGGTTGCACATAGTTACATCTGTTGCCTGCTACTTCTGACTGTATAGTATTCCATTATATGACTAGACCATAATATATTTTCCAGTTTGGGGCTATTGTAAATACTGCTGTTATAAATATTTGTGACATATTCTTTTATTGATGCTTACGTATGCACTTCTGTCA
Organism: Moschus berezovskii; assembly: GCF_049115385.1. Taxonomy (NCBI): domain Eukaryota; kingdom Metazoa; phylum Chordata; class Mammalia; order Artiodactyla; family Moschidae; genus Moschus; species Moschus berezovskii. Next base: position 51,977,608 of record NC_142474.1, on the reverse strand, counting down.
AGTATAAATCTAGGAATAAAATTGCCAAGTCATAGGGCATATACATATATTCAGCTTAAGTCAGTACTGGGGAAGAGCTTTCCAAAGTGATTCAATCAATTTACACTCTCAGCACCAGTGCCTCACCCAAACCTGAAGTTGTCTTTTAGTCAACAAGTGCCCCCATACATGGCTTGACTTGGTATTTCTCTGATGACTATTGAAATCAAGCACCTTCTTGTATATTTATTGACCAGTGGAATAGCTTCTTTTGTAAAGTACCTGTTTGAGTCTCTTGATTCTTTTTCTATCAGGTTCTCTATCTTTTGAGGCTTGTTCGTTTGAAAAAGAACTGACAAGGGGAAAAGGAACTGATGGTTAGCATAATACAATGTCTAGTGACAACGTGGTATATACAGACAGAATTAAAATGTGGAATCAAATCAACCTGGGTTTGATTATTACTGTCATCGTTTATTTTCTGTGTAATAGTAGGGAGGTTTTTTTTCTTTCTGAGTTTTAGCTTTCTCATCTATTTGGGAAAATAGGGCAAGCTTGGAGGTTTTTTTCATTTCAGAGTTAAAGTGAAATGTTGTTTGTCAGCTCCTAGCATATTGTCTGCTCCATGGTTGTTTTTCAGACTCTGCGAGCCACAGTGAAATGAGATCATGAGTTGGAGGGACTATGGGAAGAGAGCAGGAGGGGATGGTAGGGAGGAAAATGGCAGATAATTGCTCATTTTAAAATTGAAGTGCAGTTGATTTACAATATTATGTTAGTTTCAGGCGTGCAACATAGTGATTTAGTATTTTTATAGATTATATTTCATTTAGTTATTATAAAAGATGGTCTGTATCCCCTGTGCTGTATAATATATCCTTGTAGCTTATTTGCTTTATACGTAGTCATTTGTACCTCCTTAACCAGCTTGATGGACATGAGTTTGAGTGAACTCCGGGAGTTGGTGATGGACAGGGAGGCCCGGCGTGCTGTGATTCATGGGGTCGCAAAGAGTCGGACATGACTGAGCGACTGAACTGAACTGAACTGAACCCCTACCCTTATTTCCCCTCCCCACTTCCCTCTCCCCACTGGTAACCACTAGTTTGTTCTCATACCTGTAAGTTCCTTTCTGCTTTGTTATATTCACTTATTTCATTTTTTTAGATTCCATATGTAAGTGATAACATACAGTCTTTGTCTTTCTCTGTCTGACATTTCACTGAGCATAACACCTTCCAAGTTCATCCATGTTGTTGCAAATGCAAAATTTCATGTCTTAGTAATATTCTATTGTGTGGGTGTGCATCATCTTTATCTAACAAAATACATGGAGCCCTATCATTTCATTTGACCTTAAAACAAGCTTTAAGAGTACAAAAAACAAGGCAAGTGATAACACCATTTTATAGATGGGAAAACTTCCAATGAGAGAAGAAACTGTATTGCCACAGGCCACGGAAGCTGATAGGGGCCAAGCTGAGATTCAAACTGAATTTTTCTTCCATGTACCACATTTTGTGCATCTAATTTGGAGTGTGGTTGTAACTTAAATATAATGGGATTATAATTATATTTAAGTAACACTAAATTTTATAGTGCTTTTGAGTATAAAACCCAGTTATCACTGAACTTGAGAAGTACCAAAGTTCAAGGAATAAATATTTCTGCTTAGCAGAATTGTAGGTAATGTATTTTTTAATATAGGTTTTCTCATAATTCATACTTTTTCCCAATTATCCTAATTGTCTTATTAGAGAAAATAAATGTAAGCTAAAAGCTTATTATATATGTTCTGGAAATGTGTTTTTATGGCAGAAATACTTTTTAAAGAGTTTCGAGAGGCATCAATTTTTTCTCCAACAGATAAAGGAAAAAGTTCATATGTATAGAAGTTTTAATAGAGATGTATATATCTACATACATATATATTATATGCATATTTATACATTGTATGTCTTAAATAATGTAGTCCTTTTCCAGCTGTTTTAAGATGTCCATGAAGGGTACTTCTTGACTTTTAAGACCTGTGTCTTTAAAAGTCAAATTTATGCATATTTTGCCTGACCTACTCTTAAAGGTATTTTCCCAAGATTTCTCAAGATTTGGGGCTGCATGTGTTTTTAATAGTTTTTAATTTGGGCCATATTAAAATCCTTAGTTCGATCTCTCAAATTTGTCAAGTGCCGTTAATCCTAAAAATATTTTTAATTCATGCTCATCTTTCTGGAATGTGAAAATATTCTTAAGATGATGGATGCTTATATCAGAGCAGTAGACCTCAGCTTCAGAAATGACAACCATGAGTATTTAAAGTATTTCACAGTTAAAATGCTACTTGACGAGTTCAGTTTTTCAGAGCTTTAAATTTTGCTTTAATTATAAGCTTCGGTACATGGGGACATTTTATTAATAGAAAATGAGAAAGATGAGCAGGCCTATAAATGTTAAGGAGCACAGAGGGGGGAGATGAAATTAAGTTAGCAGTTTGCAACCTCTGGGCGTGTACTGAAAATAAGCTTGTTGATGAATTTTCAGAGACGTGGGATCCTCTAAGTTGCTTTCGAGTCTTCTCAGCTCATCTCGTTATCACTCACTGCTTTTCTTCCCACTGGAGAGGCAGTTTTATTTGTGAACTTATTTTTAAGAAGATAGCATTTAAATTTTTTCAGTTATTTTAAGGTTTTTAATTGACAAATAAAATTATGAGATATTTAAAGGGTACCTTGTGATGATCTGATAAATGAATAAGTCATGAAGGGATTCCACCCATCTCGTTAATGAACACATCATCCATCACATATTTATCTTTATTCTTTCTTTCTTTTTGATGGGAATATTCAAGTTCCACTCTTTTGGCAGATTTCAATTCTACAAGACAGTGTTATCAACTGAAGACACTATGTCATTTATTAGATCCACAGACTTTATTCATCTTAGAGCTGAAAATTTGTACCTTTTTACCAATCTTTCCCTATGTCCCCCAACCTCCAGACCCTGGCAACCACTACTATTTCTCTGTTCCTATGAGTTTTTTACTTCTTTTTTCAACTCCACATGTAAGTGATACCTTGTAGTATTTGTCTTTCTGACTTATTTCAGTTAACATAATGCCCGCAAGATCCAATATGTTGTCACAAATGACAAGATTTCCTTCTTTTTCATGGCTGAATAATACTTTATTGTGTGTATGTTTGTATGTGAAGTGAAAGTTGCTCAGTCGTGTCCGACTCTTTGCGACCCCATGAACTATACATTCCATGGAATTCTGCAGGCCAGAATATTGGAGTGGGTATCCTTTCCCTTCTCCAAGGATCTTCCTGACCCAGGAATCGAACTGAGGTCTCCTACATTGCAGGCAGATTCTTTACCAACTGAGCCATCAGGGAAGCCCCGTGTGTATGTATACCAATTCTCAATTATCCAGTGGGGTGTGTATGTACACACACACACACACATTCACATGCACATACACATATATCAGTTAAGTTCAGTTGCTCAGTCATTTCTGACTCTTTTGAGACCCCATAGACTGCAACACACCAGGCTTCCCTGTCTATCACCAACTCCCGGAGCTTACTCAAATTCATGTCCATTGAGTCAATGATGCCATCCAACCATCTCATCCTCTGTCATCCCCTTCTCCTGCCTTCAATCTTTCCCAGCATCAGGGTCTTTTCCAATGAGTCATTTGTTCGCATCAGGTGGCCAAAGTATTGGAGTTTCAGCTTCAGCATCAGTCCTTCTGAGAATATTCAGGACCAATTTCCTTGAGGATTGACTGGTTTGATCTCCTTGCAGTGACTGGTTTGATCTCCTTGCAGTCCAAGGGACTCTCAAGAGTCTTCTCCAACACCACAGTTCAAAAGCATCAATTCTTCGGCACTCAGCTTTCTTTATAATCCAACTATCACATCCATACATGACTACTGGAAAAAAAATATCTTTGACTAGTCGGACCACATATATATATACCATATATATATATATATATTTCTCATGTCTTGATCTGTTCATCCATTGATGGACACAGGCTGTTTCCTGTCTTCCCTACTGTGAATAATGCAGTAAACATGGGAGCAGGAAGATATGCTTTAACATATGTGTGACAGACTGGAGCATGGACACAGAGTCTGTGCATTGTAGACCTTTGGGCAAGTCACTCCATCACCCTGTGCCTCTATTTCCCTTTCTGTTAATGAGGAGTAAATGCAGAAACTTACCAGAGGTTGGCCGCAAACATTGCATGAGTTAGACAATGAAAATACTTGGCACGGAATAAGTGCTTAATTGTGAACTGTTTTAGTTCTTGTCATGCCCCCTCCCTCTGCATCTAAGCACTGCTTCTCCTGGGGTAAGAAAGTTGCTGAGAAAGAGCCATCACTTTTGGAAGGATGAGTTCATTGTTTTAAAGAAGCCTCTATAAAGTTTATCTAATGACCAGGAGCTGTGGTCATCATCATCCACCCATTCATTCATGAAGCAATTATTCAGTGCCTGCTCTTTGCTGAGGACTATCCTGAAAGCTCAAAATACAAGAGAGGAATTGAACCCCTAATCCCCACCTTCAGGAAGGCCTAGCCTAATACTGAAGTTAAAGGAGTTTATGAGAATACTACAAATGTGTTTGACCTAACAAGAATATTCAACAGTAGGAAAACAAATGACTTACCATGTGTGCAGGGAATAATACCAGCATTAAAAAGAAAGTTGGATCTGTATAGACCAATAGAGAAGGAGGCCTACATTCTGAGAATATGTTATATACAAATTAAGTTGCAGAGCATTATACATAGGATAATCATGTGCTCTATACATGTGTTTATGTCTATATGGGTATTTGAGTTTATGTCTATCTGAGCACTGAAGAGTTGATACTTTCAAATTGTGGTGCTAGAGAAGATTCTTGAGAGTCCCTTGGACTGCAAGGAGATCAAACCAGTCAATCCTAAAGGAAATCAACCCTGAATATTCATTGGAAGGACTGATGCTAAAGCTGAAGCTCCAATACTTTGGCTACCTGATGTGAAGAGCCGACTCATTGGAAAAGACCCTGATGCTGGGAAAGATTGAAGGCAACAGGAGAAGAGGGCGGCAGAGGGTGAAATGGTTAGATAGCATCATTGACTCAGTGGACATGAGTTTGAACAAACTCTGGGAGATAGTGGAGGACAGAGGAGCCTGGCACGCTGCCGTCCATGGCATTGCAAAGACCTGGACATGACTTAGCAACTGAACAACAACTATATGGGTTTTTGTTTCTGTTTGTATGGTATTTGTGTTTATGTCTATATGGGCGTTTGTGTTTATGTTTATATCAGTTTTTGTGTTTATGTCTATTTGGGTGTTTCTATTTGTGTCTATATAGTATTTAAGAAGAGGCCAAGAAGGCATATCAGTGTGTGGGCGGCTCACAGAAGTGGGCTTATCAAGGACCAGGTGGGATTTTACTGTTTATGTTGCTAGACTTTTAACAATAAATACTTTTATTTTTGTAATAAACATTGAATGTGGTAAATGCCTATATCCCTTACCTCCCTCCAGAAAGGCTTATATGATATAAAATAATGTATACAACGCCTATCCTAGCCCATTAAAAAACAGTCCACTTGAAATACATGGAGTGAAAATAATCCAGAAATGGAGGAATCTGTTAGCTGAGAAATCCATAGGCACTCCAAGTACTTTGACACAAGAAAGGTAGGTTTTGGCTGATTCTTTAGGCCTGTCTTTTGAGGGGGTAGTTGATGTGTTTAAAAATGGGAGAGGGCTCGAATATTTTGCTTTGCAGGCTAAGAACTGTTTCTCGAAGAATGGTCAAGTCCTTTTGAATTAATATGCACTCTGAATTGCCTTACTTGTCAGAATATTTCCTAGGTAAAGGAAGGTCTGAAGGGATGTACAAGGTCTGAGCAGAGTAACATAAATCATCTGAGGAGATACTTCCATTAATTTATGCTTGCCTGGTGAATCATCTTCCTCAAGTCAAAATGGGCCGAAGAGTCAGATCCGTTGGTTTTGGCCCCATCTGACTCTCTTAAACCATCTCCCTCTTCACTTCTGTAATGCCTCGTTTGCCTGTTTCCATATATCTCCTTCTATTCCTTCTTCCATATAGAATAGATTTTCATTTTCTTTTTATACTGTTATTTCTTTTCATGGTCGTACCTCTGTATACAATTCTTAGAGAAACTGATGAATACCAACACACATGTGAGGAATGGTTAAGAGAAGGAAAAGCTAAAGAAAAGTGCCTTAGTAGAAATGGCAAAAATGATAGCTGGGACTATTCTGTGTCTATGCTGATGGCCACTAAATCAGTATGTCCAGCTCAGATCTTTTCTCCAAGTTTCAGACCCATAGAACCATCCAGAGTCGCCTCTTTTCTTTAACTGGAAACAGCGCAGACACTGCAGACACAGCCAATGAAGGTGGAATTCAGTCACCTTTGTTCTGGTCTTCTTCATCTCTGCTTCTCCCTTCCCTCTCCCACCAAGACTCGTCTCTAATTCCACCATACAGATCAGATTAAAAGGCATCGTTATCCTCCCAGGGGTCCAAACCAGAAGTGAGTCATTGTCCTTTCTCTTGTCTCTGAGATCCAGTCATCCCTTTCGATCACTTCTGCCTCAAGAGCTCTGAAATCTATTCTCTTCTCTCCTCCACTTCGCTACACCCTAGTCTGCTGCTGCTAAGTTGCTCCAGTCGTGTCTGACTCTGTGCAACCCCATAGACGGCAGCCCACTAGGCTCCCCCGTCCCTGGGATTCTCCAGGCAAGAGTACTGGAGTGGGTTGCCATTTCCTTCTCCAATGCATGAAAGTGAAAAGTGAAAGTGCAGTTGCTCAGTCGTATCCGACTCATAGCAACCCCAAGGACTGCAGCCTACCAGGCTCCTCCATCCATGGTATTTTCCAGGCAAGAGTACTGGAGTGGGGTGCCATTGCCTTCTCCAACACCCTAGTCTAGGCTCCAGTTATTTCCCCCCACATTGCTGTGGGAGCTTCCTGACTAATCCTCCTGTCTTAGCCTTCATTCGTCAACATTCCTTTCTCCACCTTGCAGTCACCGTTGTGATTTTTCTCAAAAGTAAGCATGTTATTTCCTTGCTTAAAATCCTCAGTGGATTTCCATTTTCTGGGAATAACAGGACAATCCAATCAACATGTTATAATACAAGGTCCTTCTTTTTTTAATCAATTTTTATTGGAGTATGGTTGCTTTACCGTGCTGTGTTTCTGCTGTACAGCAAAGTGAATCAGCCATATGTTTACATATCTCCCCTCTTTTTTGGACTCCTTCCCATTTAGGTCACCACAGAGCACTGAGTAGAGTTCCCTGTGCTATACAGTAGGTTCTCATTAGTTATCTATTTTACACATAGTGTCAACAGTGTATTTATGTCTGTCCCAGTCTCCCAGTTCATCCTACCCCTCCTTCCCTGCTTGATATTCATACATTTGTTTTCTATATCTGTGTATCTGCTTCTATTTTGCACGTAAGTTCATCTGTACCATTTTTCTAGATTCCACATATATGTTAATATACAATATTTGTTTTTCTCCTTCTGACTTACTTCACTCTGACAGCTCTAGGGCTATGTGCATCTCTACAGATGACCCAATTTCGTTCCTTTTTAATGGCTGACTAATGTTCCATTGTATATATGTACCACGTCTTTATCCATTCATTTGTTGATGGGCATCTAGATTTCTTCCATGTCCTAGCTATTGTAAATAGTGGGTTGCAATGAACATTGGGTTGCACATATCTTTCTGAATTATGGTTTTCTCTGGGTGTATGCCCAGGAGTAGGATTGCTTGGTCATATGGCAGCTCTATTACAAGACCCTCCTTGATCAAGCCTTTGTTTGTATCCTAGGCCTTAATCCTTAGCATCTTCACACTCTAATGTGCCAGCAGCATTAATGTCATTCACTTCCCACCACCTTTGGCCTCTGCTTCTCATAGAGTCTGCTCCCAAGTCTAGGGCAGGCATCCTTGCTCTTTTTCAGTAGTAGCATTTACTCTGTCTGATCATAATCACTCCTTTATGTGTCTGACACCTACCTCTGAAGTTCATGTTCTGTTTGTTCCCTTTTCAGTGTCACATCCCTATTGTCCAGCAAGAATGCCTGGCCTTTGGTCAATGTTCAAGACATTTTTATTGAATAAATAAATCACGCTAGAGAAATATTATCAAACTCTTACTTTTCCATGACCACCCTTCTCTTTCTGATGGTCATTATAATAATGCAATTTAAATTCTATATTTACATAAAGTGCATTATATACATGTGTCAGTTCAGTTCAGTTCAGTTCAGTCGCTCAGTCGCGTCCGACTCTCTGCGACCCCATGAATCACAGCATGCCAGGCCTCCCTGTCCATCACCAACTCCCGGAGTTCACTCAAACCCACCTCCATCGAGTCGGTGATGCCATCCAGCCATCTCATTCTCTGTTGTCCCCTTCTCCTCCCACCCCCAATCCCTCCCAGCATCAGAGTCTTTTCCAGTGAGTCAACTCTTCGCATGAGGTGGCCAAAGTATTGCAGTTTCAGCTTTAGCATCAGTCCTTCCAATGAACACCCAGGACTGATCTCCTTTAGATTGGACTGGTTGGATCTCCTTGCAGTGCAAGGGGCTCTCAAGAGTCTTCTCCAACACCACAGTTCAAAAGCATCAATTCTTCGGCGACCTAGGTTCAGTTCAGTTCAGTCGCTCAGTCGTGTCCGACTCTTTACGACCCCATGAATCACAGCACACCAGGCCTCCCTGTCCATCACCAACTCCCAGAGTTCACCCAAACTCATGTCCATCGAGTCAGAGATGCCATCCACCCATCTCATTCTCTGTCTTCCCCGTCTCTTCCCACCCTCAATCCTTCCTAGCATCAGGTTATTTCTTTTAATGATCTCAAGCAAGAACCAGCTTGTTTACCCACGGCAAGTACCTGCTTGAGTGTAGGAGAGAGCTAAGTTTGATTTTAATGATGTTGTTGTTGTTCAGTCACTAAGTTGTGTCTGACTCTTTGCTACCCCATGGTTTCAGCACACCAGTCTTCCCTATCCCTCACCATCTGCCTGAGTTTCTCAAACTCATGTCCTTTCAGTCTGTGATTAACCCAAACGTTACAAACTAGCTTCATTTTAAAACACTCGTTATTAGGACTCCATGCTTCCACTGCAGGGGACACAGGTTTGACCCCTGGTCGAGGAGCTAACATCCTGCAAGCTCTGTGACCAGGGGGAAGAAAAAATAAACACCTTTCACCAAATAGGTAAATATGTTTTTAAAATGTTTTGTGAAATATTTGCTCAAGAGGGAAGGGATATATGTATACTTACAGCTGATTCACATTGTATGGCAGAAACCAACACTACATTGTTAAGCAATTATCCTCCAATTAAAAATTTAAAAAAATTTGAGTGTCTTTAAACACAGCCATTGAAAAATAAAAACCCCACTATATTGTTTTTTGAGGCCTTGAATTAAAGGTTCTGTGTGTTACCTAACGTTTTTGCCATATATAACTTGGGGACACCTATTTTCAGAAATGCCTCCATCCTCTGATGCAGCCTTTTGTGTTGTTGGTTCAGAGGCCTTCTATTGCCAGATGACCTTTCTGCTCAATAGATCTTCCCATTGAGCTAGTTTCCTCTATTTGTTCTTTCTTGGTATTACCTTGACACAACAGCCAATTCTCTTCTGTTTGAATCATCAGAAGCAGCTTCATTTTTTTTGTTTACTGGGTTTTTTTTCCCCTTGTACTTTTGTCATGAGGCATTCACCATTCTCCTCTCCATCACCAAGAGAATAAATAATTTATATAATCCTCTCTGATTTCCAAACAACAATGCAGAATGAAGGACTCTGAGCAAAGCCTCAGAGTTTCTAAGGCCCTGAGTATGTTAGAGTTTCTATCTCTCACTTTGTGTGTATGTGTGTGTGTAGGGGGAGGGTGCGGTGATGGTCTCAGTGATTATATGAAGCTTCCCCAAATGAATCATTGAGTCCTCATTGGTCATTTCATTATCAGGAAAATCAGGTTGTTCTTTTGAGCAGATACCAGACTATGAAATAAAGTGATAGTCATTCAAAGGGAGCGGATCAAACCTTTTTTCTACAAAGATTAATAGGACACACTCTCATCAGGAACAGAAGCTTCTTCATGATTTTCAAGGGTTCCAACTGAAAAGGGTGAGAGCAGGATAGCAGGAAAGGGGAAGTTTAAAAAAAGAATCAATCAAAAGATCAAGAATTTCTCTTCTCTCCCAAGGTAACACACTTTTAAGTATTAATCATCACTTTCCAAAGCTTTATAAAGAGTACTTAAGATAATTTAGGTCTTCCCTGGTGACTCAGATGATAAAGAAGTCACCTGCAATTCAGGAGACCTGGGTTCAGTCCCTGAGTTGGGAAGATCACCTGGAGAAGGGAATGGCTACCCACTCCAGTATTCTGGCCTGGAGAATTCCATGGACAGAGGAGCCTGGAATTCAGAATTCCCTGGTGGCTCAGATGGTAAAGAATCTGCCTGCAATGTGGGAGACCTGGGTTCGATCCTTGGGTTGGCAAGATCCCCTGGAGGAGGGCATGGCAACCCACTTCACTATTCTTTCTTGGAGAATTCCCATGGACAGAGGAGCCTGGCAGGCTTGATGGGGTGACAAAGAGTCAGACATAACTGAGCAACTAAGCACAGTACAAGATAATTTAGTGATACAGGACAGAAATCACCTCTTTTTCATTTAAACATAGAATTCATTGGCAATTTACAGTGATGTTTTTGAGTGTGTTCTCTGATCACTGGCATAAGAATTCTTGGAGTTGTTTGTCTAAGAAATACAGATCCTTGGAACCATCCCACACCCCTAGAATCTGCATCTCAGGGATGGACCATCTTCATTTAATTTTTGATCTTCTCTCAGTATGATTTCTGTACACAGAATTGTTTGAGGAGAGCTCAGAGAATCAAAGAACATTTGAAAATCATGATAGGAGTGTCAGAAATCATGGCTGGACCCTTCTTCTGAGATGAGTGTAAAAACTCCTCTCAAGTTGGCTTGTGTCAAGGTTCACATTCCTGGGGGAGAGGACCACAGAGGATCTTTTCAGGCCAGAATAGGGGAAAACTTGACAGATTCCTGTCAAGCCAGCATACGATAGAGGAAGAGAATTTCCAAAGGAAACTCTATATCTTGTTTCTGGAAAAGAGAATACATCCGAGATGGCAGAAACCACAGATGATCTTTACACATACAAAGAACACAATCATATGGTTTTCTTAATGAACCACACTTTCCTGTGGTTAAATCTTAGAAAGTAAAACTTGAACATCTTCAAGCTTAGCAGTGGTGATGTTTCTCAGTTATATAAATGGGGATTATGGACTAGGTAGTTAATGGCAACTGGAGTTTGTAGGAAAAATCCAGAATTGCCTTTCCAGTAGAATTAGTGCTTGATAAAAACTTATCAAGAGTAAAAGCCTGTAATTGTCTATTTCTGTACATCTCTGGTTTTGTTATTAAATTCGTTACTAACTTAAAAGAGTAAAGACCAATATTTGAATTGATCTCAGTAACTAATAATGACAGAAAAGATTTTATTCAGACATTCTGTAAATATTGACAACTTATTGAATTATAATATTGAATTACCATTGAAGTTTATAGAATCAGTTAACACTGAAGAGTCTATGAATAAAACAGCTAACGTAAAATAACATATTATCTCCTCCTAAGGTACAGCTTTTATTGCTTGATTGGTTCATGCCATTAATTTCTCCACTGACCTTACTGGAACCATTGGATCCGAGCAGACACAGTTCTGGTAAATGTCTACCATGAGAGATATAATGTGGATGTTGTACTTCTAGGAAGTTCTTTTTGAGATTTTTACTGACCACTTATTGTGAAATCATTGTAGATGCCACAGAAAGAAATAGGATATCCTGTGGGTGACAGTGTGTGGTGGGCCACACTGACAGCTTTCCTTAAAAAGGAAATTGCTGAAGTAAATTGACCTGTCCATTTATTTTGATGAAAATAAATTTCAGTTCTAAAAAAATAGATAAGGGAGAGAGGCGCCCTAAATGTAAAGGAATAAGAAAGATTAATGCATAAATGTGGAATCTTGAAAAATGATACAGATGAACCTATTTGCTGGGCAGGAATAGAGACTCAGACAGAGAGAATGGACATGTGGACCCAGGGTGGTCAAGGGAAAGATGGAATAAATTGGGAGGTTAGGATTGATATATACACCCTGCCATGTGTAAAATAGGTAGCTAGTGGGAAGCTGCTGTAAAGCACAGGGAGCTCAGCTCAGTGCTCTGTGATGAGCTAGATGGGTGGAATGGTAGGGAGAAAGTTCCAAGCGGGAGGGGATATATGTATACATATAGCCAATTCACTTTGTTGTACAGCAGAAACCAACACAAAAATTTTCTCCTCTGCAGATTTGAATAAGACAGCAATACGAATGGACCCTAGAACCTGTGATCTTGTATTTGAGCACTCTCAGCAAAGTTTGCCTATTAATTTTTGTCTGATTGAAGGTGGGTGCAGAGGTCAAAGCTTCCACCTGTCATGACCTATCTTCCTTTGGGATCACAAACATTCTAAAAGAGAAATCTGTGTACTTTTTATCTTATAGGGCAGATCTCCACTTCAGTTAAATTCTCCTGATTTAAAAATGTATTCTTTTAAGGCACTCTTGATCAATCCCTCTTGATACAACCAATTTCATAGAACTTTCATTTCTGAACTATGATTATAATGTACTCATTACCGTTTAAAAAATAATAGAATTATTATTTCTACAGCCAAAGAAGTACTAAAAAATTTGAAATGAATCCCTACTTCAAAGGGAAAAGCCATCACTGCTGGAGGCTACTTCTCTGATTTTTTCTTGTCCGCTTCTTAATTGCACTTTTTTTCCATTGAACTTGACTCTTGAGCCATGATTGGCAGGATAATCAGGTTAAAGAATACTCTTTAAAGACCCTGATTTGGGTTCTGTTTACCTTACAGCTTCATGAAAAATGAGATGACAATTTGACTTTTTTCTGAGTTGATTGGATATTTTATAATTACCTTTTTAAGTCCTTGATGAGACTGGCACTTCTCCATAGCATTTTATGTACTCATTAAGTTGCTGAGGATTTCTTTCTGTCATCTCTGCTCCATTACTACCTACAGGAAATGGCATTCATTTAGAACTGGTTCGGTTTCATCTATGGTTAGATTTCAGGGTACAAGTCATTGTTAACTGCTAGAGCTCTGAAGAGTCAGATGTAAGCACTGATGTGCCATCTGAACACCAGCTTTCAGAATGTATTTTCCAACATTATCCTGTTAATGCTAGTACTTCTTCATGAAGGGGAGAGATTAGCCTCAATCAGGCAATAGATATAAGACACGTGTTTTTGAAGATCAGCTCTTAGGAATTGATGGAAGGGCATGCAGAGAGAAGATTTCTCATAGTAAATGAATTGCTGCATGAGGAAAATAAAGTCTATTCATTTTCTCCCATGCAAGAATGGTTTTTCAGTGTTATTTATTTTAAATAATAGCTCTGCTTTTTTGTAAAACCTAGACCAGCATAATAACTGTTTTTATTAATGGCTTCTAAAAATTGCCGTGCAGCCCAAGTAAACTCAAGATTTTAAATTTCAGAGTAAAGCTTCCCCATCAGCTTTTATTAGTAGTAATATGAACTGATGTCTCTGGTTTCAAAGTATGGGACTTAATTGCAACCAGAGTATGAGACTTTGTTCAGATTAAGTCAAGAACTTATGATTCAACTTTTCTTCATTCCTGGCCAAACCTCCATAAATGTCATTAAGTCAGAGTTTTAAAATATATTTCAAAGTCATTCCAAATAATAACTAATCATAAATACAGAACATTAGTGTTCCATGCATTGCTTTCAGATTCATATAAAAGATTAGAATGGTTGCATACTTAGGGCAAAAAACAATGAACTCAGACAATTTCATAACTTAATCTTAGAAGCAAAGAGTGAAATGGATATAAACAATATAAAGTGAAAGAAAGTGAAAGTGAAGTTGCTCAGTCATGTCCGACTCTTTGCGACCCCATGGTCTGTAGCCTACGAGGCTCCTCCATCCATGGGATTTTCCAGGCAAGAATACTGGAGTGGGTTGCCATTTCCTTCTCAATTTAGGGATCAAACATAGGTCTCCCGCATTGTAGGCAGACACTTTACCGTCTGAACCACCAGGGAGGTCACAAACAATATAAAGAAGTGAATAATTATGTCAGTTTATTAGAAATGTCAATCACGTCCTTGCCAGCCTATAGCCTTTGATGTTGTGAAATTGCTGAACCCATGGTTCCTGCCACAGGGCAGCCCTCTGTGACCCACATGAACTATACTCTCTCCCACCCCAGCCCAATGGGCAGCCAAAATGTGTTGGATCAAGATAAAAGTTTGGCTTGGAAATTTGAGTGGGGAAGACACAGGCTCAGTTAGCATTGGGAGCAAGAGCTGAAAAGTCGTTGTGCATGAGAGTCATCGTCATTTGGACTCAGGGCCAAGCCAACATTTTGAGTAAAAGTATTGGGTTGGCCAAAAAGTTCATTTGAGTTTTTCCATAACATGAACAACTCAAACATTTTGGTAAACCCAGTACTATAAGGAGACAGAAGCTATGTGATGAAGAGTGTGTGTGTGTGTGTGTATAAATATCTATATCTATATATATATAGAGAGAGAGAGATGAAAAGGAGAGAATTGTCAGCGTCCCAGGGTACAGAAAACAGATTTCTGGAGGCATGAGTTTGAAGATGTGAAATGGCTCCTAGCCTTTCTGAAAGTCTGATTGTTCAGCTTTTCTGAATTCCTACAAATATGTATCCTTTAATCAAGACCCCAGCTCTTGGGGGCAGGGTGGGGGCTTTAGTGATCTCTGTTCTTTTCAACCAAACAAAGCAAGGAAAAAACATAATCAACCGAGGAGACAAGAGTGAATGCCAAATCTTGGCATAAACTTATATAAGGATGTATTATATAAGGGAGAGATGAAATGTATATATAGCAATTCATAAAACAGGTGATAATTAAAGTGTGATATCTCATGCACTATAAAATTAAACATTTAATTTTTAGCTTAATGTTTAGGTTTATTCATTTATTCAATATTTATCTAGTGCCTAGCACATACCAGATTCTGTTACTTAGGGGGCATATAAAGATAATTCAAATAATCCCTATCCTCAAGGAATTTATATTAATAGTATTTATAGTAAGTAATATTCCAGCAAATTTGGAAAACTCAGCAGTGGCCACAGGACTGGAAAAGGTCAGTCTTCATTCCAATCCCAAAGAAAGGCAATGTCAAAGAATGCTCAAACTACCGCACAACTGCACTCATTTCACATACTAGTAAAGTCATGCTCAAAATTCTCCAAGCCAGGCTTCAGCAATATGTGAACCATGAGCTTCCAGATGTTCAAGCTGGTTTTAGAAAAGGCAGAGGCACCAGAGATCAAATTGCCAACATCCACTGGATCATCGAAAAAGCAAGAGAGTTCCAGAAAAGCATCTATTTCTGCTTCATTGACTATGCCAAAGCCTTTGACTGTGTGGATCACAATAAATTATGGAACATTCTGAAAGAGATGGGAATACCAGACCATGTGACCTGCCTCTTGAGAAACCTGTATGCAGGTCAGGAAGCAACAGTTAGAACTGGACATGGAACAACAGACTGGTTCCAAATAGGAAAAGGAGTATGTCAAGGCTGTATATTGTCACCCTGCTTATTTAACTTATATGCAGAGTACATCATGAGAAATGCTGGGCTGGAAGAAGCACAAACTGGAATCTGGATTGCCGGGAGAAATATCAAAAACCTCAGATATGCAGATGACACCACCCTTATGACAGAAAGTGAAGAGGAACTCAAAAGCCTCTTGATGAAAGTGAAAGAGGAGAGTGAAAATGTTGGCTTGAAGCTCAACATCCAGAAAACTAAGATCATGGCATCTGGTCCCGTCACTTCAGGGAAATAGATGGGGAAACAGTGGAAACAGTGTCAGACTTAACTTTTCTGGGCTCCAAAATTTACTGCAGATGCTGATTGCAGCCATGAAATTAAAAGATGCTTACTCCTTGGAAGGAAAGTTATGACCAACTTAGATAGCATATTAAGAAGCAGCAACATTACTTTGCCAACCAAGGTCTGTCTAGTCAAGGCTGTGGTTTTTCCAGTGGTTGTGTATGGATGTGAGAGTTGGACTGTGAAGAAAGCTGAGTGCCGAAGAGCTGATGCTTTTGAACTGTGGTTTTGGAGAAGACTCTTGAAGTGTCCCTTGGATTGCAAGGAGATCCAACCAGTCCATTCTAAAGGAGATCAGTCTTGGGTGTTCATTGGAAGGACTGTTGCTAAAGCTGAAACTCCAATACTTTGGCCACTTCATGTGAAGAGTTGACTCTGATGCTGGGAGGGATTGGGGCAGGAGGAGAAGGGGATGACAGAGAATGAGATGGCTGGATGGCATCACCAACTTGGTGGACATGAGTTTGAGTGAACTCCGGGTGTTGGTGATGGACAGGGAGGCCTGGCATGCTGTGATTCATGGGATCGCAAAGAGTCGGACATGACTGAGCAACTGAACTGATAGTAATTAATAGTGTACATATATAATTATAGTACTCATATAATTTGCATAGTATTATATAATTATAGTGATGAATAGTGTATAAACACTAATAGTATATAACATAGACTAAAACAACATCTCTTCCAATTAAAAAAAACTTACTGTTTTTGTATCCCCAAACTGTTATCCTCATTTAGACAGATCTTCTGTGGGAATTTGTCTGGGAACCAGTTTCCTATAACCAGTTATAATGTGGCTATTTATGCATAAGTTTTGGCGCAAATCCTGGATATAAGTGTGTAGCCTGAGTCCTTTTCAGAAATAGATATTTTCTGGCAAATGTAAAAATTTGTGTATCCACATATCTAATTAGAAGGAAATGATTGTTCTTAATATGACAGTCACTGCTTAGATTAATGTCAAGTCTAATCATAGAACTGCTACACACGCAACTAAAGATATGCAGGATTTGGATAAAGACTTGATGTGGGAAGAAATAAGAAGCTATCTTATTCATTGTAAATTTACCCTGATGTGAACAGAGGCTCTCAAGCTTGAAGACACTTTTGGCAGCTTCGACAGTTGGATTCAGATGGGGAAAGTCAGGAGGACCACACTCTCAGATATTCTCAAGATGATGTAATAAGAGGATAAAAGTCTGAGCAATGGGGGCTGTTGACGGAAGGGAGAAAAGAAATATAAAGATGGTGATCCTAGTTCCTCTTATTTTTACTCATAAAATATGGTTTACTTATTTTTAAGATTTTTTAATGTGGACCATTTTAAAAGTCTTATTGAATTTGTTACAATATTGTTTGCTTTTTTTAAAAATTATTTTGTTTTTTTTTTTGGCTGTGAGGCATATGGGATCTTAACACCCTGACCAGGGATCAAACTCATATTGACCCTGCAGTGGAAGGTGAAATCTTAACCACTGGACCACCAGGGAAGTCCCCAGTCATGGTTTACTTAAATGAAATTGCATTTATAATAAAGGAAATAGAAAATGGTTAAGGTAACTAAAGATAGTCACTCTGCTTTTCACAACATATTTTGGGTTAATTGCCTCTGGAAATACTTAATTAAAAATTTTTCTGTTAAATTTGGGTTAAAATGGAGGATGCTTGCAAAGCTCATGAATCTTTACTGTAGCCATTCCTTCACCTTTTTTCTTATCGAGGACGTTTTAACTGAGTTGGTTGGCCAAATTAATGAAATCTGAATGGCCTTAGCTGTGTTTTTGAAAGCTGTCCCAGGGCTGGTACAAATAAATAGTTCTGTTCTTCCTGGAAGAAGTTCAGACAGCCCCTCCCTGACTCTTCCTCATTGCCACTTCTTCCCTTCTCTCCAGTGTTGTCTGAAAGAGCAAGAAAACAGCTTTGCAACTATTACTGAATGACAAATCATTATTGATGAGTCCCTCCAAGGGGGCAGGAAGCTGTGGTTAGCCCCTTGCCTGAAAAGTCATTGTTTTATGACATCTGTCATGTCCTTGTCCTCTCTGCAGCATGCTCTGCTGGGATGTGTCTTTGAAGTTCACTTGGCAGACACTGGTATTCATTTCAGCCAACATTTTTTTTGTATATGATATGTCATAGTAGTATATATTAAAATGATGAATATGGTTCTTGCCCTTGAAGAATTTGTCATCCAGAAAAGGTCAACATTTAGTTGATAAGTCATCACAGGATGACCATTTTCATAAGAAGTCTCATGACCTATTGACAGAATTTTAGGGAACTTACTAGTAATATTCAGATTGGAAAGACATGACCAATGGCACAAAAATATGCTTAATACATGCTGGATAAATAAATAAATGGTAAAAATATCCTAATTCTGGTTGGCTTTTATTGCCTTTCCAAATGACTTTTTCCCAGATATACAAAATATGAATGCAACTGAGATTCTTATGCAATAGTTGGGTATCTATTTTTAAGTGACAAAATTTGCTATTTAAATAAAAAAAGTAAACATTGGAAAAAACACTCAGATTGATCTAAACTAAATACAGAGCTCTTCAAAGTCCTTGGTGTTATACTAAAAGCCTTGACTTTAGCTAAACAAAACAATTCTGACAGCTGTTTCAAATCATCAGAGCCAAGTTTTTATAACTTGTATGTTTCAGTAGTCCATAAATTTATTCATTATAGTATTCAACATAATTAAAAATAAATGTATATATTGCTAACTGGCCTGACTCAAAAAACATGTGTACACATAGATTTGTTTTGAATAGACTTAAGTTTATGTTGAATGATTGAGTCAGTCATTAATTTTGAAGGGCCTTTGTGCAGTGCAGAGACTGTACTGCTGTGTGTGGCAGCATCACCCCACTTCCTCCATTGCCTAGAATCACTATTGCAAATCTCAAGTAACTTTCACATGCATCATTTTATTTGATGTTGGCTTCAGCCACATTAGGTAGACATGAAAGTTATTAATATTAGCCTTCCCTTACAAAAGAGAAATCTAAAACGCAAACAGGTTTATATATTGATCACATAATAAATACATCATGAAAACCAAGCAAGAACCCTGGAGCAGGTGGATCTCAGGCACTGAACCATCGTGTGCTTTACTATCCAACATGCTTTACACGTAATTTCATAAAATGCACACAAAAACTCTGTGGCATTGGTATAACTGGAGTCTCTGTGGATAAGGACACAGGTCCAATATAGTTAATTACCTTGTGCTAGTTTCCGTATTTTGTAAATGCAAGTGTCAGAATTCAGCCCTGGTCTGACTCCAAATCTTTGCTCTTTCTGCCATGCTTGAGTCTGATTGTTAGATGTAGATGTGTCCTTATGAAGTAATACTCATTAGTGTTGGATAGCTGGAGTTTCGGAAAAAGCACTGCTTAGCAAGAGAAAACTGCCTATGGAGGATATGCTATGGAAGATTCTGCTCACATTTTTAATAGAACAGGATGTAAAGAGGTAATACTTTCAAGAGGGAGAACCACTTACTTGTCAGCCTGTACTAATTGAGCATCTATTAAATGCCAGGCAGCCATTGGGGTGCAGTGTGAGAAATGGCTCTGAAAGTCAAAGCACTTACCCTCAAAGGGATGACTGTCTAATAAGATAACTAAAGGGCCTGTATGTGAAAGCTACAGCTACTCGGTAATCTCCAAAAACCTCTTTCAGGAGGGGCTCACTTAGTGAATTCACTGAAGAAACACTCATAGATTTGGAACGTCTGTTCCATTCTCTCCACTAATTCAAGTGGATACATATAATAACATACCTTGTTTCCCCAAAGCAGAGTCTGAGACACAGATTCAGTGTTCAGTTCAGTTCAGTTCAGTTTAGTCGCTCAGTCGTGAACTACTCTTTGTGACCCCATGAATCACAGCACACCAGGCCTCCCTGTCCATCACCAACTCCCAGAGTTCACTCAAACTCATGTCCATCGAGTCGGTGATGCCATCCAGCCATCTCATTCTCTGTCGTCCCCGTCTCCTCCCACCCCCAATCCTTCCGAGCATCAGAGTCTTTTCCAGTGAGTCAACCCGTTGCATGAGGTGGCCAAAGTATTGCAGTTTCAGCTTTAGCATCAGTCCTTCCAATGAACACCCAGGATCGATCTCCTTCAGAATGGACTGGTTGGATCTCCTTGCAGTCCAAGGGATTCTCAAGAATCTTCTCCAGCACCACAGTTCAAAAGCATCAATTATTCGGCGATCAGCTTTCTTCACAGTCCAACTCTCACATCCATACATGACCACGGGAAAAACCATAGCCTTGACTAGACAGACCTTTGTTGGCAAAGTAATGTCTCTGCTTTTTAATATACTACCTAGGTTGGTCATAACTTTCCTTCCAAGGAGTAAGCGTCTTTTAATTTCATGGCTGCAATCAGCATCTGCAGTGATTTTGGAGCCCAAAAAAATAAAGTCTGACACTGTTTCCACTGTTTCCTCATCTATTTCCCATGAAGTGATGGGACCAGATGCCATGATCTTCATTTTCTGAATGTTGAGCTTCAAGCCAACCTTTTCAGTCTCCTCTTTCACTTTCATCAAGAGGCTTTTGAGTTACTCTTCACTTTCTGCCA
This sequence comes from Moschus berezovskii, assembly GCF_049115385.1. Taxonomy (NCBI): domain Eukaryota; kingdom Metazoa; phylum Chordata; class Mammalia; order Artiodactyla; family Moschidae; genus Moschus; species Moschus berezovskii. The sequence continues at coordinate 51,956,939 of NC_142474.1, read as the reverse complement.
TAAGGGTGCAGTCTGTTGGTCTGGTGGTCTCTTGGAGATAAGGAATGAGGAAAACCAATATTAGAGATCATTATCAGACTTTCCTAGTGATCCAATGGTTAATAATCTACCTGCTAATGAAGGGAACACAGGTTCCATCCCTGGTCTGGGAAGATCCCACATGCTGTGGAGCAACTAAACCCACACTCTGCAACTACTGAAGCCTGCATGCAGCAGCAAAGACCCAGTGCAGCCAAAAATAAATTTAAAAACATTTTTACAGATCATTATCAAGGTTGTGGGTAAAGGGGACTAGATTCCACCAGCTTCCCTGAGAACTGTACCAAAACCTCCCAGAATTGTTCACTCTCAGGATGATGGCAGTCAGGAACATGTGTTCACCAGCTCCTGTCCTCTGTTCATTCAGTTCGCTCTAGAGGGAGTGAATCCCCCCCAACATCTGAGTAGGCTGGTGGACTGAGCAGATGTTGGTAGAATTGATGAGTTGAATAGAGTGGGAAGTTGCATGGCTTGGACTTGAAGTAGGACTCAGGGTAAATGGCAGCCATGGCTGAAATCAGAGGTGGGTTAAGAGAATGGGATGCAACTAATCTGTTTCAGGTCTCACAGTGGGTGGCAGTACTGGTCAGCTGTTCTTATTATAACTGAAAGATGGATCAACCAAGCAGACAGATGTTGGCATCGGACTGTACAGGGTCAGATCTGGGTGCTCCAGTGGTCATTTGTAATTTCCTGTAAATGAAAAGGGTAACAGTCCCTGTCATATAGGTTATTAAGAAGAGTCATTAACTCAGTGAGATAATGTTTTATAGAATTCTTAGCAGGAATCTTTGGGGAAATACAGACCCTGAAAGACCTATATTAACTGGACCAGGAATTTATTTTTAAGCATTTTTTTCTTATAGTCTAAATTGTTAACACACCTAATTTATCTGTTTCTGCTCATTAAAATTCTACTAAAAGGTCTGTTAAGAGATTCATCTGCTGGAGTATCTTTCATCTATGGGATATACCTGGTTGGGCACAATAAAACTCAAATCCTTTATCGCAAACGTATGCCTCAAGGGAAAATGCTAAGCCATGACAAGAAATAAAAACTTCTCCCATTCTCTCCCTAGAAATTAACCCAGGAGAGTTGGCATGGGAATTGAGATGGTTTGTGAGTTCATATTGATAGTTACTTCTATTGTATTCCTCCAAAGCTTCCAAAGGCCACGAGACCTTTGCACAGCTTAATTTACTGATGATGAAAATTGCTTGATCATTTTGAGGGCACTTCTGTGTTCTCAGCAGTATGCTTGATCTTTGAAATGGAAAGGGTACAAGGACTGAAAAAAAAAACAACCCACTAATCTCTTGTTTTCAAGAAAGCTCTCTCTTACTGAAGGAATTAAATGAGAATGATTGAATTTTAGAGATAATGGAGAACTAGGGAGTATTAAATCACATATTTGGCCCCATTTTCACCACCCAGGGCCAAAATAAGAAATTCACCAGGAAAGGAATTCATTTGGGACTCTTTGAGAAATAATTAGCTAGATAATTAGCTATGTTGGAGACACAGGTAAGCATGACTAGCAGAAATCCCATCAAATCCAGGTTTACATGCCCAGTTCTTCACACAGCTGTGTGTGGTGGTTTGGGGATGTGTTGTAGCTGATGTCTACAGGTGCCCCTCTGCCCTCTGCAAGAGCCACATGGCCAGTACTCATGCCCTTGTACTGTCCCCTCCCTCTGAATCTGACCTGGTCCTGTGACTCAGTCCTGACAAGTAAACTATGGTTTAAGTAATGCTGTGTGACTTTTAAGGTCAAGAAAGAACCTTTGCATCTCACCCTGGGGTATCTTGGAATGCTTTCTCATGGGACACTGTCTCTTGCAACCTACATGGCATGCCATGAGAAACTTAAGCCACATGGAGAGGTCGCATGTTTTGCTGTGGTCACCAGCCCCAGCTGAGGTCCCAGCAGATGACCAATCTGCTAGGCATATGAGTGAGCCATCTGGGATGTCCACCCCAGTCAAGCCTTCAGATGACTCAGCCTCAGCAACCATCCAACCATAACCGCATTGGAGTCCCCAAATGGAAACCCATCAGCTGAGCCCAGTGACCCCACAGAACCTTGAGAAATAATATTAATTAATTGTTACTTAAGCCATTAAGTTTTGGAGTATTGTATGTAACATCAGTAGTTACCTAGCACAGATTAGAAATCAATTATTTAACAGATATCAGCAGAATTTTACTTGAGCACATGGTCGTTATAAGACAGTTTAAAGATTTCTTTTTTCCTTTGTGGAGTAATGTTGTTGAAATAGCTTTGTGGAGTAATGTTGTTGTTTATCAGTTTCCTCTTGATACTTTTACAGATGAAATTATTTTTTCATTGAAATGTAGTTGATTTGCAGCATTTCTGCTCTATGGCAAAGTGACTTAGTTATACATATAATTTTTTCGTATTCTTTTCCATTATGAACGAAAAGAGTGGAGTTCCACTCCACAGCATATTGAATATAATTCCCTGTGGTGTATAGCAGACCTTGTTTGTCCATTCTATATGCATCTGCTAATCCCAAACTCCCAATTCATCCCTCCCTCACTTCACCTTCCCCTTGGCACTCCCCAAGTCTGTTCTCTATGAGTCTGTTTCTGTATTGTAGATATGCTCGTTTGTGTCATATTTTAGATTCTGTATGTAAGCAGTGTCATGTGGTATTTGTCCTTCTCTTTCTGACTTACTTGATATAAAAATCTCTAGGTTCATTAATGTCATTGCAAATGGCATTGTTTCATTCTTTTTTATGGCTGGGTAGTATTCCATTGTATATATGTACCACATCTTCTTTTTCCATTCATCTGTCAATGGATGTTAAGTTGTTTCCATTTCTTGGCTATTGTAAATAGTGAACATAGGGGGTGCATGTGTCTTTTGAACTATAGTTTTGTCTGGACATATAGCCAGGAGTGGGATTGCTGGATCATATGGCAACTTTACTTCTAGTTTTTTGAGGAACCTCCATATTGTTTTCCAATTACATTCCCATGTAATGTAAGAGTGTTTTCTTACATATGTACTCTTACATACTCTTACATGCATACTTCTTACATACATACTCTTACATACAACAATGGAAGAGTGTTTTCTTTTCTCCACATCCTTTCCAGTATTTATTATTTATAGATTTTTTTAATGATGGTCATTCTGACTGGTGTGAGGTGATACCTCGTTGTAGTTTTCTTTTAATTTTTATTTTATATGGGAGTATAGTTGATTAATAATGTTGGATAAGATTCAGGTGTACAGCAAAGAGATTCAATTATGCATATACTTGTATCTATTCTTTTTCAAATTCTTTTCCTATATTGGTTATTACAGTATACTGAGCATAGTTCCCTGTGCTATACAGTAGGGCCTCACTGGTTATCTATTTTAAAAATGACAGTGTATATGTGTTAATCCCAATTCCCAGTTTATCCCTCCCCCCACCTTTCCCCTTTGGTAGCCATGAGCTTGTTTAAGTCTGTGAATCTGTTTGTTTTGTGAAAAAGTTCAGTTGTATCATTTTTTTAAGATTTCACATAGAATGGTATCATATGATATTTGTCTTTGACTTTCACTTAGCATGATAATCTTCAGGTCCATCCATGTTGCTGCAGTGGCGTTATTTCATTCTTTTAAATGGCGGAAGAATACTCCGTTGTGTGTGTATCAGTCACATCATCTGTGTCCACTCATCTGTCAGTGGGCATTAGGTTGCTTCCATGTCTTGGCCATTGTGCACAGTGCTACAGTGAGCACTGGGGTGCATCTGTCTTTTTTGAATTATAGTTTTATCTGGATATACGCCCAGGAGTAGGATTTCTGGATCATATGGTAGTTCTGTTTATAATTTTGATTTGCATTTTTCTGATAATTAGGGTGGTCTAAGCTTTTGAACTGTGGTGTTGGAGAAGACTCTTGAGAGTCCCTTATACTGCAAGGAGATCCAACCAGTCCATTCTAGAGGAGATCAATCCTGGATATTCATTGGAGGGACTGATGCTAAAGCTGAAACTCCAATACTTTGGCCACCTCATGCGACGAGTTGACTCACTGGAATAGACTCTGATGCTGGGAAAGGTTGGGGGCGGGAGGAGAAGGGGACGACGGAGAATGAGATGGCTGGATGGCATCACCGACTCTGTGGACATGAGTTTGAGTGAACTCCGGGAGTTGGTGATGGACAGGGAGGCCTGGCGTGCTGTGATTCATGGGGTCGCGGAGAGTCGGACACGACTGAGCGACTGAACTGAACTGAACTGAACTGAAGTGATGACAAGCACCTTCTAATAGCCTATTGGCTAAATAGATGAAATCCTTAAATTTAGTGTGCCTTGGACCCTTTTGTAGTCTGGTAAATCCCTAGGAATTATTTCTTGTAACAGTACTTTCAAGTGTGTAATATGAAATTTGTAGACTTACAAGGGAAACTAATCATATAATGATATACTTTCCAAAATATATTAAAACCCAAATCTTTGATATGGTAATATGTACTTATTTTTACATATTAAATAATAATAGTGATGAGTCTACTGAGAATACTTATGTACTCTCTCTAGAGTCTCCCAATAACTTTTAATATACTTGTTTTATCACATATCTGTCTAACCAGCCAGCCAGCCTTGCATCATCAAAACATCCTAATGTTTTTACGCATGTCAGTGTAAATTGTCAAGCAAATTGCAGGTTTCCCTAAATGATTCAGCATGTATATTATAAACTAGGAGATAGACATACTTCCAGATATCTGGAGTAATTTATAATTACTGATATGAGAATATCTGTGATTTCTATTGCTGGCCTCAGAGGTACTGCCAACACTATTATTATGGTTTTTTGCTGATATTCATAACTGAAAGAAATGCCAAATTTTTGTCTGAAGTTTATTATTGAAAATAAGATGTTAATTTTTCCATTCAGGTGTTGAACTTCCTAAATTCTACTCATAGACTCCTTGGGATCTAAGGACCGTAGATTAAGGAGACTTACTATGTGAAATGTGTAGATAATCTACAAATTAAGTGAAAATTGAAGTCAACTATGCAAAGAGTCGGACACGACTAAGCGACTGAACTGAACTGAACTGATGTAAAATAATATAGGTATGCTTTAAAACTTAAGTCTTAAAAATTCTGACATTCTTACCTTTACAATTTTGTAGGAAAATTAATAAATGAAGCTTGGAATACTCCAGAGAGTCACTGAAAAGTAAAAGAAAGGAAGAATTATTGAATTGACATCAACATTAGTTTGCTAGGCTTTCTGTAAGGGCCAAAACCTGGGCAGTTTAAAATAAGAACTATATGGATTCATAGTTCTAGAACCTAGAAGTTTGAAATCCACATATCTGCAGGGCCATGCTCTCTCTGATGGTTCTGAAGAAGACTCTTTTGCGTTTTCTAGTGTTTGGTGTTTGCTAGCATCCTTGGCATTTTTTGGCTTGGAGATGCATTGCTTCAGTCACGTGACCATCTTCCTGAACATCATCCATCATCTTCCCTCCATGCATGTCTATCTCTATGTTCAAATTTCCCTTTTCTGTAAGGACAACAGTCATTTTGGATTAGGGCCTACCCTAATGACCATGTTTTAACTTGATTACCTCTGTAAAGACCTTATTCTCAAATAAGGTCATACTGTGAAGTACTGGGGGGTAGAACCTAACCCATGAATCACAGCACGCCAGGCCTCTCTGTCCATCACCAACTCCCGGAGTTCACTCAAACTTATGTCCATTGAGTCGGTGATGCCATCCAGCCATCTCATTCTCTGTCGTCCCCTTCTCCTCCTGCCCCCAATCCCTCCCAGCATCAGAGTCTTTTCCAGTGAGTCAACTCGTCGCATGAGGTGGCCAAAGTATTGCAGTTTCAGCTTTAGCATCAGTCCTTCCAATGAACACCCAGGATCGGTCTCCTTTAGAATGGACTGGTTGGATCTCCTTGCAGTCCAAGGGACTCTCAAGAGTCTTCTCCAGCACCACAGTTCAAAAGCATCAATTCTTCGGCAATCAGCTTTCTTCACAGTCCAACTCTCACATCTATACATGACCACGGGAAAAACCATAGTCTTGACTAGATGGACCTTTGTTGGCAAAGTAATGTCTTTGCTTTTTAATATGCTATCTAGGTTGGTCATAACTTTCCTTTCAAGGAGTAAGCGTCTTTTAATTTCATGGTTGCAATCAGCATCCACAGTGATTTTGGATCCGCATATTTTTTTGCTGCTGCTGCTAAGTCACTTCAGTCGTGTCCAACTCTGTGTGACCCATAGACGGCAGCCCACCAGGCTTCCCCGTCCCTGGGATTCTTTCAGTTCAGTTCAGTTCAGTCGCTCAGTCGTGTCCGACTCTCCGCGACCCCATGAATCACAGCACGCCAGGCCTCCCTGTCCATCACCAACTCCCGGAGTTCACTCAAACTCATGTCCACAGAGTCGGTGATGCCATCCAGCCATCTCATTCTCCGTCGTCCCCTTCTCCTCCCGCCCCCAAACTTTCCCAGCATCAGAGTCTTTTCCAGTGAGTCAACTCGTCTCATGAGGTGGCCAAAGTATTGGAGTTTCAGCTTTAGCATCAGTCCCTCCAATGAACATCCAGGATTGATCTCCTTTAGAATGGACTGGTTGGATCTCCTTGCAGTATAAGGGACTCTCAAGAGTCTTCTCCAACACCACAGTTCAAAAGCATCGATTCTTCGGCGATCAGCTTTCTTCACAGTCCAACTCTCACATCCATACATGACCACGGGAAAAACCATTGGGAAATGTAATTCAACCCATGACAACATCAGACCATGCTGATGCAAAAGAACAAAAGGTTAGTTGTAGTTTGAAATCAAATATTTCTAGTCAGATCTGAAATTAAATGTCTGGAGTTACATGGTCTGGTCTTACTTTTCTACAACTTCCTTCTCCAACACTCAACTTGTGCTGAATATCCCTTCATGAGTTTTCAGTTCAGTTCAGTCACTCAGTCGTGTCTGACTCTCCGCAACCCCATGAATCACAGCACGCCAGGCCTCCCTGTCCATCACCAACTCCCGGAGTTCACTCAAACTCATGTCCACAGAGTCGGTGATGCCATCCAGCCATCTCATTCTCCGTCGTCCCCTTCTCCTCCCGCCCCCAACCTTTCCCAGCATCAGAGTCTTTTCCAGTGAGTCAACTCGTCGCATGAACTATAAAAACACATATAAATAATGAATCCCTAGCATTTATGTTTTAGTCAAAACACTAAGTTTCACATTGCTTTATCTCTTTCTTGATAGTATTGTAAAAAAAATTAGAACATTATATTCAAAGGACCATTTTAAAATTCATAATGGAACAGCAACTAATTAGTCAACAACAGCTATTGAGCAACCATGAGTACTGCTTCCCTGAAGAGAAAAAATATAGTAGACATGGACTAAGTCCTTAAGGAGTTCTAGCATCATAAGACAAATGAGATTTACACACACAGACTTACAGGGAAAATTTTCATCTAAAAAATCCTTTTGTCTCTACTCCTGTGTCTGTTTTTTCTTTGGATTTTAAATGGGGGAAATTTTTAGCTCATATCTATCATTTTAATTGGAATATCAGAGTTTTTAAAAATTTGTTATTGATTTATACTAACTCAACCAAAATCATTTGAAATCCACTTCATAAGGTAGTCGTTTTGAGTAAGATCAAAAAGATAACATACTTACCACATTTTCAATAAATGTCAGCAATGATTATTGACATACCTATTGAAAGTCTAGCACAGAGTCATCATTCAGGCCCTTGGCTTGCTGCATTGATATTTGTGTGGGTGACTGTATAGCCCAACTTGAGCTGTTTTATACTTTACGAAAGTTTGACCCAAAGTATTTCTTATGAGGAACCCTATAGCATCGTTATTTTCAAAATGAGTAAGGACCATAATTCCAGAGAATTCTTAGACACTTAAGAGCAACATATGGTCCTTAAAATACACATGCACACCCAGAGTTTACTTTTGCTTTTGTTTCCCTTGAGTTTTCTTTACAAGGAGAACTTTTTTTCTATTTCTTTAATTTTGTCATCTATGTGAGACGATGGGTGTTCATTAAAGTCACTGTGGTCATCATTTCATGGTATATGTAAGTTAAATCATTATGCTGTATGCCTTAAAACTTCTTCAGTGTTGTATGCCAGTTATATCTCAATAAAACTGGGAGGAAGAAACATTTTAATTCTAAAATATATAGAATAATATATTAGAAAAGATCCAGAGGAAAAAATCCAGATGCCATTTGCTTTCACTGAGAGAGGAATATAAACAGTGTTGCTTTGGCTCACCGTATCTTTGTGGAAAGGGATTTAACATCTCTAAATCTTAATTTCTTCTTCTTTAAAGTGATAGTTCCAGGATTGTTTGACATGAGACTATATAAATTCCCTCATGCCATTCCTGCATATAATAGATGCTCAAGAAAAGTGACTTCCAGCGAAGCCCCTTCCATGGACTCCCATGACCTCCATCTCTCTGTCAAAGTAGTCACCCTGCCAGGAATAAAGTATTTTTTTCTAAATATATATATTTTATTGAGGTATGCTTAAAATGTTTCAGGTGTACAGAAAGGCAATTCAGTTATACATATACACATATATTGTTTTTGAAATTATTTTCCATTATAGATTATTACAACATATTGACTATAGTTGCCTGTGCTATAGAGTAAACCTTTGTAGCTTAACTATTTTTAAAAAAATTAGAAATCTACCATCAGGAATAAAATTTTTGATGAAATGGAAAAATGCTACGCATTATTTTTTTCCTGTACTAATTTAACTTTCCATCAGAGAGAACATTAGAATTTGGAAGAAAACCAAAGTACAGAGTGAAATGGCTGGTTTCACTCTGCTCTGTTTGTATCTGAGCAGCTTCAGGTGGCCAACTTTTCTCCTGTGAGCTAGTTCCCCTGGCAGAACCTTCCAGAATGCTCCAGTCCGGTGAGGAGGACACAGCTTTCCAGTCGCTTGGTGTGGCTTGCCTGGGGAGAAGGCAGAGGCCCGCCTGTATAATCCGATTTCGTCAACTCAAACTAATCACTACTCCTAGTAGCAAAATTTAGCCTGGATCTGCTTAGTTAATCTAGATTGACAGGAGGTAAAAAGAAACGGGCCACAAGGACACAGAAGCGAGGGGAGGGGGCCAGCACTGATTTCCAGCCTTGCCCTTCCATCTGGGGCCTCTCATTTGCTCCTCTTGGGGCTCCTCTTTTTCTTCTCTTATAAACAAACGCTCCTGGTTGGTAGGAGACCAGCCTTGCACGGAGCAGCCTCACCAACAACAGGTGCACAGGGAGGCTCCGGGCTGCACAGAGCGATCTCTCCTGGCTGAGGCTGAGCAGAAGGGCCCACCAGGCACAGAAGACTGTACCTGAGACTATGTATTATTTATTGAAACTGAGCTCCGCTTTCTCTTTCTCCTCCTGGGCAGCCCTGGAGTCAGGCGCCTCTTAAAATGGATGCCGCCAGCAGCTAACCTACAAAGTCTCCTAAATTCAACTTGCTTTCCCTCTGTTTCTTGCTAAGTAACTGTCAGCCAGCGCAGCCAACCTTTTTGTTCCCTCTTGGGGAGTCCTTGGGAGTTGCAGTTTAGCAGCGGAGGGAAGAATTCCTCTATGCTTTTGGACGTTTCCACCTGGAATCAAGTTGTGTTTTTTAAGGGGATACTGCACTCTGGACTTTGTCCATTTTGTGGACTTAGAGAAGACCCTTATGCAGCAGCTCCTGCCTCCATAGACTGGGTAATTACAGCGGCGATCTGTGATGTGTGTGTTTACATGTTTAGCCCTGCGAAGAAAAATGGGCTATCTGAAGGTGATCTTTATTTTTACTTATGATATCTGTGTCTGGCAAACCAGGGAACTTTTTGCATTTGGGTAACAGAGACTTTTGAAATCTACTTCCCTGGATTGTCCATGTTGGTGAAATTGCTGTTGGCCACCTCAGCCCTGCATGTTGCCATGCTAAAGACACCTAAGGGTAAAAATGTCTCTTGGGTAAGTAGACAATGATTTCCTCTCACTTCAAAATATAGCTGAAACAGAAATACTTTGAGAACTTAAAGACATCTAGGACATGTTTAGGAGAAAGTATTTGCCTTAGAAAATCACAGAAAGATCTTTCTACATGTTAGACATCCTTTGGTGAAAGCTTGATGGTGTGCTTGCTAAAATGTAAACTGTAGGACATGAACTCTTTACTTGTTTTGGCATTTTTAAGTTGCCTCATAGTCACATCTGCACCCAGAACTTAAAATTTATGAATCCAAAGTTATGATTTTAAGATGTTTTTAACCCCAGAATTCTTTAGGTTCGATAAAAAGAATGTCAATGTTTTAGAGGGGCATTAAGTCAAATTTTAAAGGTAGCACATGTAGAGTTTACAGTGTTGGGGGAAATTGTTCTTTTTGTGTTAGAAACAAGATAGAAATAGGTATTTCTCAATTTCATTCTGATTAATTTCTGTTAATCTGTAATAGACATATATAATGAAAGTTTAACATTCCAGGAATAACAGTATGTTAATCCTAATCAAATTTGACTCCTTAATGTTGTTTCAAATTAGTTTCCTACCAAAAATATAAACTAGATTGAGCTCAAAATAATGAGAATAATCTGAAAACTTCTAAAAAAGAATGGCTATAGTACCCTGGCTGTCTTATTTCCTGAGCTTGATGCATTAAAATTAACAAATAGATTCCCTTCTACTCTGCTTCACAAGTTCTCACAGATGAACTTGTGTCTCTTACACCAGTGTTTTAGCCACTGCTCACACCTGCAACCCAACCATACTTGTCACAGAATTTGACGTGTCTGATTATGATTACAGTTTTCTTAACTCAGAAAAAGAAAGGATTCCATCTTTTTGGTTAAGAAATCATTTTTACTACCTTAACTTGAAATTCACTAATTGGGTTGTTTTTTTTTTTTTTTTCACTTTTTATGACATAGTACAATTGGTCTGAAAACAATGATAATGATTTTTTTCTATTATGGATATTCTTTAGAGTATTCAACAAAGACATGTGTCTTAGTTTAAAACACAGCTCCCAAAATTATCTCCAAAAGTTTACAAACTTTTCCAGATTATTCATTATTAAAAATTAGTATACGTATAGTAGATTCACTCATGGTACACTAGAAATTAACACAGTATTGTAAAGCAGCTGTAATATCCCAATTAAAAAATGAGTATTTCTTATCTTGATACTACTGCTTTTGTGGCTTTTTTATCCTCCTCCTTGCCCCGCTCCACAGTATAATCAAGAGAGAAAATTCAAGGACTTTTGGCGGTAACTAGTGAGTTTTCATTCCCTCTCTGTTCAGATGGCTCCAACAGCTAATTCCAGTGCACATAGGGGTGTCTGCCACTTTCTCCTGGTACATAAACACCGAAGAAAGGAGTAGTTTCAAAAGTATATCCCCTCCTTCATCTGCTTAATCCTCCTAAAAGATTAATTGTCCCAAAGCAGTGCCTGCTTAACAGAGTGTTTCTACCAGGAGGGCAAAACTTGAAATATTTTAAAAGCTTAGACCACTGTTGGGTTAGGTTCCCTTCAGACTCAATTATGCTAATATTTTTTGAAAAGTTCAAGTCATTGGGTAGAAATTTAGGAACATTCTAACAATACAAGTATTCTAAGTTCTTCTCACAGAGTCAAAATACTTGTATTTCCTTAGGTTAGAATGTTCCTGGTTTGTTGTATTTGGTGACACAAGTCTCTGTAGCAGAGTTTGTCGAAAGCAAAGTTTACAGATTTCATGAGTGTGACATTACAGAGAATACTGTCATTTGGGAGGTGTGTGTTTTCTGTTCAAGGAATGAATAATCAATGTTTATGAATTTTAAAGAATGCCTTTATTTGGCCTAGAGGGTGTAGAGAGACACTTTCAAATGCTGGCCATCACTTCTATTTCAATCAGTTGTGGCTGTTTTAGGCGGTGAATGACATTTCTCTGAGTCGTTTGACTGTTAGGTGCGGTGAAATGTACCCAATATACCTGCCTTTGCCATTGCCAGTTTTCATTTGAACATTTGTTTAGACTCGAGTTCAAAAGGAGACTACAATAATTCATCATGTCTCAGACTACATCGTGAACTTTGTGATGGTGAGAATAGGTCATGCGTCTCTCCGTCCCTGGTTCCGGTAGAGCACGGGTCCCCAACCTCTAGGATCCGATGCCTGATGATCTGAGGTGGAACTGATGTAATAATACTGAAGTGGTTTGCCATTCCCTTCTCCAGTTAATAGAAATAAAGTGCTCAATAAATGTAACATGCTTGAATCTTCCCCAAACCACCCATTCCAGGTCCATGGGAAAATTGTCTTCCATGAAACAGCTTTCTGGTGCCAGAAAGCTTGGGGGCTGTTGCTCTAGAGTATTCCTTAGACATACTTGGCCCAAAGTGATAAATACAAATACATATTGCTGAAAATCACAAGCTCAGGGTGAAAGTGAAAGTCACTCAGTTGTGTCTGACTCTTTGCGACCCCATGGACTATACAGTTCATGGAATTATCCAGGTCAGAATACTAGAGTGGGTAGCCTTTCCCTTCTCCCGAGGATCTTCTCAACCCAGGGACAAATCCAGGTCTCCTGCATTGCAGGTGGATTCTTTTCCAGCTGAACCATAAGGGAAGCCCAAGCTCAGGGTGAAGCCACTTTTCTTTTCCAATACCGTGGTATCTGGTCTGGGCAATCTGTTTAAACGTGCCTGAGAGGTTTCCTGGCTGTAAGACAAACAAGAGGGTGTGTGCTCCATCACTGAATCATATCCAACTCTTCTGCTACCCCATGAACTGCAGTCTGCCAGACTTATCTGTCCATGGAATTTCCCAGGCAAGAGTACTGAAGTGGGTTGCCATTTCCTTCTCCAGTGGATCTTCCTAACCCAGGGATTGATCCTGTGTTTCCTGCTTTGGCAGGTGAATTCTTTACCACTTAACCACCAGGGAAGCCCTAAACAAGTGCGTAGTAACTACCTGTTATTTCTCTGAGATGCAGTGAGAATTAGCAAGTCCTCTTGGTATAAGGGTTCAACAATCACTCAATAGATGTTTATCAGTTGCTTCTTTTATGATTGTCTCAGCACTGAGTCAAAACAGCAGTGAGTAAGGTACTTGAAAATCTGTGTCCTCAAAGAGCTGAAATTCTAGGAAAGGGAAACAGGAGATATATGAGTAGTATGTGAGACAGAATACAGTCAAGCAAAAGACATGAACTTATCTATGAAACAAAAACAGACTCACAGATGAACAGAACAGGTTTCTGGTTTCCAAGGGAGATGGGGGATGGGAAGGAATGGATTGGGAGTTTGAGGTTAGCAGATGCAAATTAAGATATATATAGGATGGCTAAACAAGGTCCTACTGTGTAGCACAAGGAACTATTGAACTGGGATAAACCATAAAGGAAAAATGTATAGAAAGAATCACTAAATATGAATATAAATCACTTGGCTGCACATCAGAAATTAACATTATATACTTCAGTAAAAAAGTCAAGCAAGAATTGGGTTAGACATTGCTGGTAATTGGAAGAGGGTGTTGCATGTTGGTTGGTCCAGCTATTTAAGCAAGGGCTTCCCTGGTAGCTCAGCTGGTAAATAATCCACCTGCAATGTGGAGATCCTGGTTCGATTCCTAGGTTGGGAAGATCCACTGGAGAAGGGAATGGCTACCCACTGAAGAAGGTAGCAGAGTCAGTCAGAGGGGAAGCATAGTAATTGAGCGACTCCAGAAAAAATGTCAGGTGCAAGGTCCAAAGACTGGAGCATGTGAGGAGTGACAAGACGGCAAGTGTGACTGGGCTGTGGTTACCTTCTTGAAATTTCCTTGTGTCTCTGTACGCATTCGTCTATCTTTGTAATTGTCTCCCTATGGATTCTAAGGCACACTGACATCCCTCCCTTCCAGTCCCTGGAGAGATGGTATGTAAAAGCTTCACAGGACGGTACAGCTAGGCACCTGTACAATCAGCAAGGTGATAGCAGGAAGGACAGAGAGAGGATGGGTCATCATGACACACTCATCCTCCACCTGTGACCCTGAAGAATCGAGAACTTTCTTATTTTTTAATGTAATTGAGACAGTCTCACCAATGAGTGTAATGTAACTTTGACATAACAGAAATGAGAATAAATTTTAAAGTAATGTTACCGTAAGGATTGAGCCAGAGAATTTGGGAGTAAGGATCCAGATTTAAGGAGCATAGCTTTTCCAAGAGCAGTTTTTACTTTTTGTGAGGACAGGTATGCAATCCAAAACTTTATTATGGAATCTCTGTGGATTCTTGGGCCATAAAAAACTCTTCCAAAAATCTGTTTGGCAAAGTAGGGGACAGGACATGGTCTTGTGGACATTTGTTCCTAAAAGCTGTAAAGATGCCTTAAGGTTGTAGATCTGACTTTATGTCAGACTGACCTACTTTGTTGAAAAGTCATTTCACCCTCAAAATATAAAAATAATAGGTCCCACTCCATGTCCTGTCACTGTGCAGACTGCCTTGCTGTACTTTTAATCCTCAAGATCTGAAATCACTCATACTGAGCCGTTTGTTATTCAAAATCTGTGGTCTTATATAAAATAATTGCTCTCTGCATATAGCCTATTTTATTAGTTGTTTTTCCAGTTTTGATTTTGTGCCATAAGAAACTAATAAAATTCATTTTAAAAATAAAGAGAGAAAATAAAGAATATAAAGAAATTTCTGTCATTTAACCAAGTGCTTGAGATTAAATAAGAGCTTAGAACTTTAGGTCTGATTTCTAAAGATACTTCTAGCAAATGCATTATTATGTGCATGTTATTCTATTATAAAATTAGTGTTATCAGAAATTGTCTAAAAGACTAACATGAAAACTCAATACATTCCACACACTGGCTCATTTCTGAAGTGGAAGAGGTGTCCTCCAGGGAAGGAATCCATCACCTTTCTTTGGTTATGGGCTCCATAGATGTTTCATCTTATTTCCATGTAGATGTCATTCTCATATTGTCAAGAATCACTGTTCCTCTCATTTTTTAACCTTCCTGATCACTGTAGATATCTGTAGGTAACTGTAGATATCTTGATGACTCTAAAGCTGACTTACCTCTCGTTGATTGTGCTTTGTTTGATATGTACATTTCACTGCGGCATCCAGATTATTGGTTTCAGACAATAACAGTTTCTGAAAATATCTAATTTTATCTGTTCCTGCTCTGAACATATACCAGTGACATCAGAAATACTATTTCCCTCTTATTTTCTGTCCTCTCTTTCCTTGTTGAGGTATGTTGGAGGGTTTACTAAACTTATTTCCAATACTTGTGAAGATTTTAATTTTTTCGACTTCACTCACAATTGATAGGAAATCAGGATGTCTGGTGACAGGGTGTCTGATCAGATAAATTGTTTACTTTTGCTCACAGCTGTTAAGATTCTTCCAGAAATTCATATGTGAGGACAGCTATTTCTTCTTCCAATGAGTACTTTTTTTTAACTCAATAAAAGGACACTCTGTCTGGGCTTGGTAAATACTGATGTACGTTACTTTATAGAGTGAGTCATGGAGCACTAAAAGCTGTGTATCTTATGAGGCCTGCTACTGTTAATTATGTTCTTAATATTAAAAATAATCATATTTTAAAGACAACCATAGTTCTCTAACTTAGAGAGCTCTTATATGTTTAAAGGGAGCAAA
Organism: Moschus berezovskii; assembly: GCF_049115385.1. Classification (NCBI taxonomy): domain Eukaryota; kingdom Metazoa; phylum Chordata; class Mammalia; order Artiodactyla; family Moschidae; genus Moschus; species Moschus berezovskii. Next base: position 51,941,196 of record NC_142474.1, on the reverse strand, counting down.
TTGTCATTCACTGTCTCCAAACTAAGCCTTTCCCCTGCTTTCCTGATTCATATTTTTTTTAATATAATTGATTCATAATGCCGTGTTACTTTCTACTATTTAGCAAGATGACTCAGTTACACATATGTATCCTTTTCAGATTCTTTTCCATTATGGTTTGTCACAGGATATTGAATGTATTTCCCTGTGCTATACAGTAGGACCTTGTTGTTTACTCATCCTATTTCTAATAGTTCGCATCTGCTAATCCCAAACTCTCAATCTTTCCATCCCCTGTCCCTCCCTCTTGGTAACCACAAGTCTTTCTCTATGTCTCTGAGTCTGTTTTTCTTTTGTTCAGTTCAGTCACTCAGTCATGTCTGACTCTTTGCAACTCCATGGACTGCAGCACGCCAGGCTTCCCTGTCCTTCACCATCTCCTGGAGCTTGTTCAAATTTATGGCCATTGAGTCGGTGATGCCATCCGACCGTCTCATCCTCTGTCACCCCCTTCTCCTCCTGCCATCAATCTTTCCCAGCGTCAGGGTCTTCCCAATGAGTTGACTCTTCCTATCACCCGGAACAGAAATGAGAAATACACACACACACACACACACACACACACACTAGAATGTTACTCAGCCATGAGAAAGAACGAAATAATATTTGCAGCAACGTGGTTGGACCTAGAGATTCTAATACTAAGTGAAGTAAGCCAGACAAAAACAGATATCATATTATTTAGACATATAATTTCTATCATATTATTTAGATATAATATATCATTTAGATATAATTATATCTTTTATAATTATAATTACACATATTATTTAGATATAATTCCTATCATATCATATCACATAATTTCCATCACATGATATTATTTAGACATATATGTCTAAAATAGAACAAATGAGCAAATGAACCAATCTACAAAAGCAAATCCTTCATTGGAAGGACTGATGCTGAAGCTGAAATTCTCTGGCTTACTTTCTCTGGCTTACTTAGTGTGATAATTTCTAGGTCCAACCATGTTGATGCAAATAATTACTTCATTCTTTTTCATGGCTGAGCGACATTCTATGGTGTGTGTGTGTATATTTCTCATTTCTGTTTCTGATGACATCATATTCTCTCATGCACCAACATCTGAAGCCTTGTTGACAGTATACCAAAAATGGAGAAAATAGACTCCAGAGACATTCTGAGTTTGAATTCTGGTTCTCACATTAGCTGTGAGATCTTGGACAAGTTATAACCACCAAGGTTTAGTGTATTCATCTATGAAATGGGGATAATAAAGCTTTTTCCATAGGAGTATTTTTATTTTTATTTTTTTTGAACAGAGGAAAATTTATGCGTCGAACCTGGACTGGTCACTTATGATAATATACATGCTACAATTCCATTCTCTCCAATCATTCCACCTTCACCCTCTCCCACAGAGTATTTTTAAAATAATGTGTATAGTGCTAATCATAGTGCTAACTCTCACAAATAATGTGTTCAATTCCAGTTTGCTTCTTTCCTCTGTCCCTTCCTTTCCAGCCCCACTAGTACAGCACTAACTCAGGGATTTCTTTTTTAGTATTTATTTACTTGGCTGCACCAGCTCCTAGTTGGGGCATGCAGGATCTTTAGTTACAATATGTGAACTCTTAGTTGTGGTATATAGAAACTATTAATAGTTCCCTGATCAGGAATTGAACCTGGGTCCCTGCATTGGGAGCACAGAGTCTTAGCCACTGGACCACCAGAGAAGTTCCAGGGATTTCTTGTTTCTGCTAGACCCTTACCTGTAGCAATCTTCATCTTGAGGGCTAACTTCCAAATTTTCCCTTCTCTAATCCATTCCAAACACTTGTCCTAGTCAACAAGTGCCCCTAAACCCAGATCTTCATCAATTCTCTGGCAGATCAAATCGTTTACAGATTCCTCACCATCCACAGCTAAACATTTCTGAACTCAGCTGACTCCTTTCACAAGGAAAACAACTGAGAAGTCTGGAATCAGGGGTTGGATGAACCAAAGACTCTTTTGTTTGTTCCTCTGGCTTCTTTCCTGTGGGTTTGAGCCTTAGGTATAGACAAAATGAACTTCCAACTGGTGAAACTTTCTCTTCCCATTTGCTGGGAGGACATCCCCAGTCCGTCTGGAGACAGTCTGGGAGTGAGGGAGGTTCAGCTCCATTTCGAGTGCAGTGTACCATCCTGCATGCAGAGGTTCACCCTGGCTCCAAACATGTTTCTCCTTGGGGTAGCATCTCTGCCTGAGTATTCCTGAGTCTGAAGATCATGACTGAAGGTCAACAGAATGTGCATCAGGAAGGTGAGGAAAGTCAAATAATTATCCGCAAGTCACTAAGTATTTTTGCTGAAATCTTCCCCCTTTTTCTTTTTAAAGTTATTTTTCTTTTTTAATACGGGCCATTCTTAGAGTCTTTATTGAATTTGTTACAATATTGCTTCTGTTTTATGTTTTGGTTTTTTGGCCAAGAGGCATGTGGAATCTTCGCTCCTCAACCAGGCATCAAACTGAGGCCCCCTACGTTAGAAGGCAGAGTATTAACCACTGGACCACGAGGGAAGTCCCTTCCCCTTTTTCCATTTGGGTGAAGGTTAAAAAGCATAGAGTGCATACACAATCACATGCGTGAAAGATATAATGCAAACTCTAAATGAGAATGCTACATCCAGACTGAATAGGAAGTGTGACATTTCAGAGAGAAGATGTCAGTCTGTATCCTCTTTCATCTTCAGTGCCACATCTGAGGCTTTGAGGTCCCAGGAATGAGACGGCCAATGGGGAATGGTTCCCTAAAATCAAGAGGTGACATCATTTACAGTGAGTTACCAAATCCCAGTCTGTTCACAGGGATCTGAGTTGGTGCCCCGTAGGGAGATTTTGTTCTGAGTGTCCTGACCTTTGTGCAAGCTGGCTAGGAATGACAGCCTCTGCGAGCAGCAATCGCCTTGATCAGCAAGCATTTCAGGGAAAACATTCCCTTGCAGTCCCACTGTTTCGTGGGACTCCTCCTTATATATAGGTAGAAGGTACATGGATGTGATGAGTATGGAATGGTTACTTCTGCCCTGAGGAAACTGCTGTGTGGGGTTTGGGGGACCCCTTGGAGGAAATTAGATGGAGACAAGTTAGGGATGCTACTCTTGGAGAAAAAGTTGGAGAGATCCCAGTGTGAGTGATTTCAAATTAAGTTACTAAGTTACTTAATAAATGCTAATCCTGTTTCAAGGATTCATTCACCCTAGGGTGACTGGAAGTCCCAAATTAGACCTGTTGGCCCACAATTATTAATAGTGTCTTCTTTCATCCTCAGAAGTGTTCTGGTTTGGCCAATGAATTACACGACTGCTCTCATTGTTACAACAGAGTATGGATGAATGGTTAAGGTGGAGTGGGTAGGGAGAAGGACTGGGAAGGTGCAAGCTTGAAGGTCAATTGAGTAGGGAAATGCAGATAGACTAAGCTGATGTCAGACAGGAAGGCATCAGCTCTGTGTCTTCGGGCAGGTGAATTAACTTCCTCAGGGATCACTTTCTTTACTTGCAAAATGAGACTCTGTATACTTACCTCATGTGATGTGAGGATCACTCTTAAGAATGCAAGGAGTATACATGGAGGAGATGGGTCGTGTCATAAGAAAGAGCAGTTAGGCAAGGATTTTACTTGGCTGTGCTACATGAAATTACCTCAGGTGCCAATCTAGATTTCTTAGCCTGACCTTGGAGAATGTCGTCTAGTCCAGTCTCCATGTAAATTTCTAGTCTGGTTCCCTGCCCACTGCTTCTTCTTCCATAGATAGAACCTCAACTTTTCTGAACGTACTTGAAGTATTCACACCCGTGTGCCTCTGAGTTGACCCCCACACCCCTGAAATCTCATTGCTGCTACTTCTGAGCCAAGTTCCAAACTAAGTCTTATTGGCAAAGGTCATTCACAGTAAAAGAGATCATTAGAATTACCCTCACTCGTGTGTAAGGGAAGTTTGCATTTATGTCATTCATACTGGCAGAACATACTATAATAAAGTTCAAAATTCTAGGTGTTCATTATGTCATTAATAATTGACGCGTTTGAAATACAAGCAAAATTTCTACGTTTTTTTCGTCGGCAATGATAGGTCGACTTCTGGAAAAAAATTAAGAGGTTATTCAGAAAGAAATTTCCTCCCTCCTTTCTGGGGAGGAGAGAAGGAAGGGACTTCACCTAAGGACTAGGGCTAATCCAAGAAAATGAGACGATAAGTGAGGGAAGAGCACTATTTCAATTTCATCCTACCAAAAAAAAAAAAATCAAAAGTGAGATAGAAACTCTTAGCATGCAGGGGAAGGTCCCACGCCTTTCATAAAAGGAGGCTCACGAGTTCAGGAGTGCAAACATGTCAGTATTCACCTCACCAGGGAGGTTTGGTATTTTTATCTCAGCACAGTTTGCTCATTTTTAGCTCTTACATAGATGATCTTTATGAACTTCCCAAGTCACATCAGGAGACTGAAATGAGCTGGCTTCCCTCTACTCGTGTGAAGGGAAGCAGCCTAAGGTGGGCGACAAACTTCGTCCTCCTCTTCCTCTGGTGAATCAAGCTCCGCGCTGTAGGTTTACTGAGCCTTGGCCTATTGCTGAGAAAGGATGTGAATATCTTGCCTTTCCCCAGGCCCAAGAAAAGAACCCAAATTATGCTCTCTTTAAAATGTGGCCACAAAAACAGACTGGGAGTAAAAATACTCCCAACCTATCAAAACAGAAGGAAGAGATCACATTGACATAGATCCCCCCAAATCACCAGATCAGGCATCCCCACTTGACACAAGAGAAATCAGAATGGAGTTAGAGGTCTGAAATATTGTCACAGTGATCCCTGGAACTTACGTAATTGGTCTGAGTAGTTTGCTGGGGCTTTTGTTGCCACAGCGATCTTCCAAGCTGCTTGATACACATAACCAGCAGCAGCAACAATGAAAGCACACATTTTTATTTTTTTTAATTGAAGTATAGTTGATTTACAATGTTGTATTGATTTCTACTGTATAGCAAATTCATTCCGTTATTCTTTTTTACATATTCTTTTCTATTAGGGCTTATCACAGGATATTGAATGTAGTCCTCTGTGCTATACAGTAGGACTTCACTGTAGTTAACATCTGCCCACCCCAGACTCCCAGTCCTTCTGTCCTCTGATTCCCCTCCCCCTTGGCAACCATGAGCCAGTCCTTTATGTCTGTGAGTCTGTTTATGTTTCATAGATAAGTTCCTTTGCGTCATTTTAGGTTCCACATGTAAGTGATGTCATATGGTATTTGTTCTTTTTGACTTACTTTACTTAGTATAATAATCATTAGTTCCATCATGCTGCTGCAAATGGCATGATTTTGTTCTTGATGGCTGAGTAGTATTCCATTGTGTATATGTACCACATCTTCTTGTTTATCCATTCATCTGTTGATGGACAGTTAAATTATTTCCGTTTCCTGGCTATTGTAAGTAATGCTGCTGTGAACATAGGGATGTATCTTTTTGAATTTTAGTTTTGTCCAGGTATATGCCCCAGGAGTAGGATTGTTGGATCATATAGTAATTTTATTTTTAGTTTTTTGAGGAACCTCCATACTGTCTTCCATAGTGGAAAGCACAGAAAGCACATATTTTCAAATGTAAGCAACATTTTACGTGTGAACCAGGTGTGCGCAGACTTTGCTAGACTGGCAGGTGGATTGCAGCCTCCTGAAGCCTGGTACACAGATACAGCCTGCTCTCTTCATCAGCTGTGTTACAGGTCCACACCTGTAAACAGATGTCCTTTAAGCTTTGAAACTTCACGGGTCTCTCTAGCACCCTTGGTCCCATGGCAGACTCATAGTAAAGGAAGTCAGGTTAGCACCTTGTTGGCCACTGCTGTCACTTCCGGAGATGAAGGAACAGACAGAGCTTATTTTTGTTTTTGTTTTTCCCTAAATGCTGTGAGGGAGGACAGGCAGAAAAAACAAGGATGTGAAAATATTTGAGAGAAGGAGGGAAAAAAATCAAGAGCAAACACACTTCAGTGCCACCTGTCTCAGATGACACACTTGCCTGTCTCCGTAAGAGCCAGACCTGAAGCCTCAGAAACTGTTGACAGTTCACACAAGTGTTTTCATTTTCTGCTGCTTTCTCAGCCATCCTGTAAAAATACTGTAGAGACCTGTGCCGGAGGACTGCCTCTTGAGACAGGCTCAACATCTGGGTGCCATTCCAGCTCTGCCCTTGACCTCTGGGGCACTAGTCATTTATCTTCATGAAGACAGTTTTTCTAGTCTGATCCACAGGGGAGAGGTCTCTATCCTGTTTGCCTCAGATGGTTCCAGATATCTGAGAGAGAGTCTTGACTCTATAAAACGTCACAAACATGTTCCTATTTTATGAAAATGAGACTGTAATCCATTCACTTTCGAGAAAAACCACCAGTGTTTTTAAACACAGTTTCAAGTCATGATGGCAGTGAACCAGGGAATTAGAGTCTGTCATACGGAGTGAAGTGAGTCAGAAGGGGAAAAGTAAATATCATAGATTAATGCATAAATGTGGAAACTAGAAAAATGGTACAGATGAACCTATTTGCAGGGCAGGAATAGAGCACAGACGTAGAGAAATGGACATGTGGGCATGCAGGGACAGTAAGGTGAACTGGGAGATTAGGACTGATATATATATACTACCATGTGTAAAATAGTTAGTGGGAAGCCACTGTATATCACAGGGAGCTCAGCTTGGTGCTCTGTGGTGATGTAGAGGGCTGGGGTTGGGGTGCTGGTGGGAGGGAGGGGATATATGTATACTGTAGCTGATTCGCATTTCTGTACAGCAGAAACCAACATGACACTGTAAAACAGTCATACTCCAATGGAAAAAATGTTCTGTAGTAACCTTAAAACATAAAAAACAAAAAAATAGACAGTAGGCAAAAATGTATTCCCTCCAATGAGGAACCGAACTCCCCTGACCATCTGAGAGAATGGAGTGTAACCAAAGATAATAAATACATTCATTTCAAATATTGAGTTGAAAAGATGGCTTTTACCCCAAATTTCCAGGTAAAGGATAAGTCTGTGCTCATTTTCACTCCATGTTTTTCAGTGTAACCTAAACCTGTTAATATCTATATTCAGCAAAGCTGCCATGGTTGCCTGGCAACCAGGCTTAGTGGGCTAGCAAAGCACCAAAGGAAGAAATCAAATGCAGCTCACAAAACCTTGATTTATGCTTCCATTGGACAGAAAATTCATCCTCCATGTTTGCTGTGTGGATTGTTATTTTCCAAACATAAGTACATCTTTCAGGATGAAAGCTCAATGCTATTAGGAGTTTTAAAATCATGGTCTATTAGTTAACATTTGATACGTACAAAGGAGAAATCTGTCTCTGCTATTCCTTCGTTAAAACAGAGGTAGTTCTTTTCCTTGTAGGTCACGTTGTACTTTTCACTCTCACTTTTTATTTCCTCTGCACAGAAATATATACATTATTCTTGGAATCAGATGTAATGGAAATTGAAGCATCAACATCAGGATTAATTACGGCCAAACGTTTATTTTTTAATCTAATATAAGAGAGTAAAAGAGAATAATTCAAATGACTTTTCTTATGGAAATTTTTAGACCTTTATATACTTTCTTCTTATATTTTTCCCCCATAGAGACTTTATCACCTCTAAAATTGAGAATAAAGAATGGTGTTTGGGTTGTATATCATCTACTTCATGGACTAAATAAACTGTGTGACTGGGGAAGAATTAGGAGATTGAAACTCATATTACTGGGACTTCCCTGGTAGTCTAGTGGTTAAGACTTCACCTTCCAGTGCAGGGGACCGAGGTTCGATCCTTCATTGGGGAGCTAAGATTGCACATGTCTTTTGGGCAAAAAAACAAAACATAAAACAGAAAGAGAGTTGTAACAAATTCAATAAAGCCTTTAAAAATGGAAAAAAATAAAATTCATATTATCTATTGTTTTATTATCTCTTATTTCATAGCTCAGATTTTATTAGGTAAAATATTCTGAGGAATATTTTAATTCTCAATATTCTTTTTTTTTTTTTTTAACTAAGTCACTTTGTTGTACACCAGCAATCAGCACAACATTGTAAATCAACTGTACTTCAATAGAAAGTAAATTAATGAAGTATCAGATAAGAGGTCATTCATAAGCTGTGATGACTGGCTTTCTTTTTTTTTTTTTTTGAACAGAGGAAAATTTATGCGTCGAACCTGGAGGATTCTGAATCAAACCCTTTTTGAAATAAGATTGGAGAATACAATAAAGCAAATAACTGTGATGACTGAAGTGAAGATTTGAAAAAGTCTGACACTGATAGAATGAACTTATAATATGGGTGGGAATCAGCATAAATCCTCAACATCTTCAGTAAACCTACCTTTTGGTTCCCATGTGATAGGGAAAGCAGGTCTTTCATTCTTACTTAGCAGTCAAGCAGTCTTTTATATCTACTTGACATCCTTTCTTGTATCATTATTTCATGGTTGGTATGAATTATGGTTTGTCAAGACAAACTGAAATTCCAGGTTTTATGTAACATCTCCTAGTATGAAAGTGTTGACATTGGTAAAAACTAACAACCCCAATGTGTCAAGCCAGAATATGCTCATGTTTGCCATTCATGACACCCAGTGCAAGGAGAGAAGAGGGTTGGTGGGGGATTCCTAGGGCATTCTTACATGTTCAGTTCAGTTCAATCGCTCAGTCATGTACGACTCTTTGCGACCCCATGAATCACAGCACGCCAGGCCTCCCTGTCCCTCACCAACTCCCGGAGTTCACTCAAACTCATGTCCATCGAGTCGGTGATGCCAGACAGCCATCTCATTCTCTGTTGTCCCCTTTTCCTCCTGCCCCCAACCCTCCCAGCATCAGAGTCTTTTCCAGTGAGTCAACTCGTCGCATGAGATGGCCAAAGGGGCTACAAATAAAAATGAGGTGCTCTCTGGGAAGTAAGACAAGAAACAGGATCCTCTTTGACACCATACTGTCTAAGGATGGAGAGTTTTCAGGAGGAAGCAGAGAAGTATACACTGGGATCAAAATGACTTTAGTCTCAAGGGCGTTTGTGGGACTTCCCTGGTGGTCCAGAGGTTAAGACTCTGCACTACCAATGCAGGAGGCGTGAGTTCAATCCCTGGTTGGGATCGAAGATCCCACATGCCACGCAGCAAAGAAAAAAAAAATGGTGTTGCTGATCATTGGTGATCTTTGAAGAGGAACTTCAAAGGAGTTGGTGACAGTCCAGAAAAAAAGCAATGATTTACAAAGAATGTGTGGGTGATGAAGACTAGAAATAAGCAAAATACTCCCCACATTGTCCAAAAGGAGGAAGTAAACCACAATCATTGGAAGGGAAGTAAATTGAGGGAAATGTGGGTGTAACTGTAGCCAAAGAACATATTTCCAGAGCAAGGAAGCAAGGAAGACAGTGAGACCAAATACAGAGGTCTGGGGTTAACCTTTAAAAGAATTAAGACTGTAAAGAGACACAGAACATGTACATGAATGTGTGAAATTTGCGTTTGTGGTTAATGCTGTGAAATTTGAGTTGACATGTCTTATTGACATGTCAATAAGGTGAGGTAAAATGGTGTTTGAAGAACCTGGAGAAATGCCTCCAAAATCAGTAAATGGACATCATACCTTTATTTCATGATGCTTGTCTTAATTGCAGTTGTGTTCAAGCTGTTTGTTTTTCATATCCCTCCTCTCTTAAACTGGAGACAAAGATTATATTTTATCTATTTGTTTCACCACTTGAATATAATAATAGTTCCTACCGAGCACAGCAGTTGTTCCCAACAGACATGACCAGTATGTACATGTTACACAAATTAAAAGGCAGCAACAGAGGTGGAAAAGGGGTATCACATAATTTAATGCTATGGATTTAAAAAGATGTAAGGTCATTAAGGAGTGGGCAATGTTGGGGAAGTGGCAATAAAGCACCTGTCTCTTGATAAAAACATAAAAGATAAAAATGTCCAAATTAGTTATAATAAAAGAAATATGATTAATTCAAACATTGGCTACCCTGAAAATATTTGCCATACTCCAACATTTTAGATTTTCACATTCCTTGGAGTGAAATTATGAAATGGGAAATGCATTTTAAAAGTACAACTCTGTAGAGGCAGCCATGGGAATTCCTTGGGTAACTGTTGAGTTTTGTCCCAAGGTCACTTTCAACAGCTCATGGGATCTGTTTGTTGGGGTCATAATGCACATGAGTTGGATACGTACCAGCCTCCCAAAAACAACCCCAAATGTGCCAAGTACAAGAGCCAATGAAGTTACAGAAGGCAGACGGTATGTTGGACACCTCTGGCTCTTGGCAAAATGAGCCATGGGTATGACTTGACAGCTTTTTTGGTGAACAAGTTGTCCCTTTTGTGTGAAATGTCATCAACTCACAGATGTGTATTTGCTGATGTCAGCCAGAAAATGAAGCACTTTCCCAAATGTCATTTTAACACAAGAGTAATATTTGAACATGAGTTTACTCCGATTCTTACTTGGTTTGGAAGCATTGCAGAACTACCTTTTTTTATTTTTAAAGTTGATACCCTGTGAGTGATAGGGTTGTATTTTCCCTCTCATTGTCAACCACTTTTTTCCCATGAAAACTAGCATTTTCAGGATTAAAGGAAAACTCTTATCTGACATGGTACCCCAATTTTGTAATATTAAACGGTAACTTTCTGGACTATAGTCTTTTATGCTTTTTACATATAAAAGGGAGAAATGAGAGTGAGTTCTGGATTTTCTAAAAAGAGGGAAAATAGAGGAATATTCAGAAGCAGAAAATCAAAACATCCCCAGCAGTTACATTAATACCAGCTGCCAAGAATTTTCACATTGAAGATAGAAGGTGACTAGGAAGTTGTTTTCCCCTAGAATTGGAAGACTAATTCTGGGTCAGAACCACGTGGGTTTCTCCTCACCCATCCAGGACCTTGAACATGGTAGACCCTTAAGAAACCATTGATTTTATTTGATGCAGGAATTTCTATTTGTTTCAGAATGGATGTCCTGAGAGTCTACTGAGAATGAAGCAGGCATCTGTTTTTAATCATGCGTGTAACAAATGGATTATTGATTAGACAATTAGGATCCAGCTAGAGAAGTAATCTAAAATTAACATGCAATTTGCCAGTTTGAAATAAACAAAACAGAACAGTATCTCTGAGATCAGTTGTTATATGAAGAAATAGTGGGTTAACTAAAAAGTTTGTTCAGGTTTTTCTGTCAAATCCAAATGAACTCTTTGGCCAACCCAATATTGTAAGAATATTTATTCTCTTCATCTACCTAATGACTGTTGAGTACCTGCAATGGGTCCTGGGGAATATGTGACCAAGTCGTGGCTCTCAAGGAACTTACATTCTTCTGGGGGCTGGGAAAGGCATGATAGAAATACACAAATAAATATGCAGGTGGTAAAGACAGAAGAAACAGGATAAGAAGATTAAAGATGATGACGAGGGGCCTCGGATCAATTTCTTCTAAGAGTAGTCAGAGAAGGCCTCTCTTGATAAGGTGCCATTTGACCACACACGTGAACATTTGCTCCAGGAAACTAGAATTTGATGCATGATTCTGTTAATATTCGAAAATGAGGGCAGCATGACTCACCCAAGCCTATTTGTAGAATACTAAGTTATAAGTTTCTAGTATCTGCTTTATTGTCAGTTTCTTCTGAACTTGGAGTAGCACAGCTCGTCATTTTTTTTCTGTTGGATTTTCAGAAATATGTTTTAAAGCTCAGTCTTGGAATTCTAGAATTTGCCAGTTATGGTTGGATTTTATAGTTCCTAAACATTTTTTTATCCTCTCGCAAATGAAGTCAACTTTCATGGTAATGATTAGATTTTTACTCTGTGAGCCAAGAAAAACATGTCATAGAACATTTTTTTTATTTTAAGGTTAGATGTATAAAATATGTAGGTTATTTTTCCAGTGATCCTTTTCTGAAAGTTTTTCCCTCAACATTTTATGTTCTTGCACTATATATTTTTTATTACCTCTTCTTTTAAATTCTGGCCACAGTGAATGCTGTGGAGGGAATGTAAAAATAAAATGATATGAACTGAAAAGTAAATGTCTCCCTTCACCCCACAATTCCTCCCTCAATTTTACTCCTCAGGGAAAACCACTATTAAGGGTATTTACAAATTTTAATTCATATAGTAAATACTAGTATAGATTTAAATGTTAAAATTTCTCCCCCATCTAGTAATTTACCAACTCCAGACACTGAAAGAAGAGGAATTTGAAACATACTACCTCTTACCTCTAATAACTTCCAGTTTTGATAGTTATTTTTATTAAATTATACTCTGTTTTGAAACAGGAATTAAGCCTTTAGCGTCATTCTATAATATGATTTTTTAATTGAAAACTAATAGCACTTACAAGCAGAGAAGGCAATGGCAAGCCACTCCAGTACTCTTGCCTAGAAAATCCCATGGATGGAGGAGCCTGGTAGGCTGCAGTCCGTGGGGTCGCTAAGGGTCGGACACGACTGAGCGACTTCACTTTCACTTTTCACTTTCACACATTGGAGAAGGAAATGGCAACCCACTCCAGTGTTCTTGCTTGGAGAATCCCAGGGACGGGGGAGCCTGGTGGGCTTCCATCTATGGGGTCACACAGAGTCGGACACGACTGAAGTGACTTAGCAGCAGCAGCAGCACTTACAAGATCATGATTATGAGAATATCATTTACATATGGGATCCATGGAGAAGGAAATTTAATCTAATGTTGGTAAAAGCTGCCTTATCCTCCAGCCAGATTCTCTTTCTTTCAAGTTTCCTCTACTTAGTTCCATTCAGCTGATCATGTGGTTAATGTCACATGAGATCCTTTTTCTTGGACTTTTTTGGGTTGTTTTGTTGGAAAACCTTTGAAAACTAGAAGTTTGTTTATAAATATATATTTATACTATGTATATTAATTACATATACTTATAGTGTATATGCGGAGAAGGCAATGGCAAGCCACTCCAGTACTCTTGCCTAGAAGATCCGATGGACGGAGGAGCCTGGTGGGCTGTAGTCCATGGGGTCGCTACAAGTCAGACATGACTGAGCGACTTCACTTTCACTTTTCACTTTCACACATTGGAGGGAAATGGCAACCCACTCCAGTGTTCTTGCCTGGAGAATCCCAGGGACGGGGGAGCCTGGTGGGCTGCTGTCTATGGGGTCGCACAGAGTGGGACACGACTGAAGTGACTTAGCAGCAGCAGCATAGTGTATATGTGTACTTTCAAAATTTTCTTCCTTTTGATCTTATTCTTGACTAATCATTTAGCTTGATATGAAATTCTAATTTCAAAATATATTTTCCCCTCAGGACATTTTTTTCACTGTTTGTCTTCAGGGAGGCAGGGTTGCTGATAAGAAATGTATAGTAACCTGATTGTTTTATTTTTTTCCCTCTCTGGGAGCATTTCATATTTTACCTTTATTCTTGACTTTCAGGTTATCATCAGGACAAGTCTAGGCTTGAATCTTATTCACAATCATCTTGTTTAGCGTTGGGTAGAGATTTCAATCTAAATACATCTATGTTTCTTACATTTTCTTCATTCTCTTAAAAGATAAACGTTGAAACACCAGGAGCGACCCATATTAACCTCTTCCATATTTTCTATCAGTTTTTGTGGTTGTTTTATATACCTCCACTTTGGTCTTCAAACACATCCATTTTATTAATTTTCCTCACCACTGAATTTTTGTATGCTGGCAAGTATATTTTAATTTCCAAGGATATTCTTATTGCTTTATTGGCACTTTTTAATAGTTTGTTGTCCTTATAAATGCAATCATCTCTGGACTCTGAAGATAACTAATTTGGAATTTCTGTTTTATTTAAATCTGTTTATGTTCTTTGCTTGATTTATGTTTTCTCAAGACTCAGTTTTTCTCTTTATTTTGCATCTTGTCTTTTTGCCTGTATTTTTCCTTATATTTCACGTCTGGTTTTCCTTATTCATTCATTCATATTTATGAGTGGTTGCTTCCACTGGTTCATATAGGCAGGTGGGCAGACCTCATTTTATTGCATTTCACTATATTGCGGTTCTCAGATACCATGTTTTTGTTTTGTTTTTTTATCAAGTTGAAGATTTCTGGCAACCCTGCATCCAGCAAACATATCGGTGCCATTTTCCCAACCCCATTTGCTCACATCGTGTCTCTGTATCATATTTTGGTAATTCTTGCAGTACATTTTTATTGTATATGCTTCGTTCTTCTGTGGATCAGTGATCTTTGATGTTACTGTGGCAACTGATTTTTTGTTTTGTATTTTTAAACTTTGTACATTGATTTTTTTTTTCAGCCATCATGCTGTTTCCCAGTTAATAGACTATAGTAGAGTGTAAGCATAACTTTTATGTGCACTGGGAAGCCAATTTATTGTGATACTTGGTTTATTGCAGTGGTCTGGAACCAAACCTGTAATATTTCCAAAGTCTGTCTAATTTTTTAGTTTTGTTTCTCCAGTAGGCCCAACATCTCTGAATTGCAGGGCCAGCTGGGGTTCTGCAAAGATGGATAGGTCTCAGTGGCAATCAAGCTTCCCTGTAGGGTGTGTAATCAGGGAACCACCAGAGAGGAACCCCACAGTCACCCAAGTTAGGAAGACTTAACTCTTGAAGATGGAGCCCTTAGTGTAGTTCACTCCTGGGAAGACCTGTTTTTTTTTCCCTCACAGTAGAGCCTTTCCATGCTTTTGAGGATGTCAGTATTTTCATTAAAGTTCTTCAGTCTCAACACCTTTTAAAATCCATTTATATCTGTAATACTCCTTGTCTTTTTAAAGCATGTAAATTATCTGCCACAAACTTTCCAAGAAAATCTCATGAAATAAATTAAAATTATAAATATGGTACAATTTAAGGTCTTTTAAATGTTCAGTGCATTCATAAAAATGAATAAATTTTCAACTCAGAATCCCATGTCTAAATCAATTATAGTTGTATGTTTTAATTTGGGATGGAAAGGCTTATCTCTTTGCACTGAGCCAAATTCTCTTAAACTTTAAAAATATATACAATATGAAAGATACGCAACCTCCTTTGCAACAAAATAGTAATTATATTTGTTCAGCCAGTGAAATGATTCTCATCTTAAGTTTTCCTAGACTTACCTACCAAGAAAATAATCTACATCATCCCATTTCAGGCAGTTAAGATTATATAATGACCAGAAATATTGGCCCAGACTCTAAATGGATCCTTCTCAACAATTACAATGAGATACACATAACTTTCTCAAGGTCACTTTCTCAGGGTCCTTTAAATGTATATGTATGGGGGGATGGGCATGTGGGTTAGGACAAGAAAGTGTTTTTTGTTTTTTGTTTTTTTTTTAATATTATTGAAGTATAGTTGATTTACAATCTTGTGTTATGTTCTGTTGTACGGCAAAGTGATTCGGTTATACGTGTACATATATCTTACTCTTTTTCAGATTCTTTCCCATATAGGTTATTACAGAGCATTGAGTAGAGTTCCCTGTGCTATACAGTTGTAGTTGTTTTTTTGTCAGTAAGTTGTGTCCAACTCTTTGCAACCCATGGTCTGTAACCCACCAGGCTCCTCTGTCCATGGGATTTCCCAGGCAAGAATACCAGAGTGGGTTGCCATTTCCTTCTCCAGGGATCTTCCCGGCCCAGGGATCATCCCGGCCCAGGGATCACATTTCCTGCATTGAAATACCCGCATTTCCTACATTGGCAGGCAAGTTCTTTTCCACTAAACTACCTGGGAAATAAACTACCTGTTTATACAGTAAACAGGTAAACTACCTACTACACTAAACTACCTGTTCTATACAGTAGATCCTTTTTATCTGTTTTATATATAGTAGTGTGTATATTTCAATCCCAATCTCCCAAATTTATTCCTTCCTCAACTCTTTTTCCCCTTTATAACCATAAGTTTGTTTTCTACATCAGTGACTATTTTTGTTTTATAAATAAGTTCATTTGTGCCATTTTTTTTTTAAGATTCCACATATAAGCAATATCATAGGGTATTTGTCTTTCTCTGTCTGACTTAGAGGAAGTGTTCTTAAAATTCACATGATTCAAGTCCTTTATCTGTCCCTTGGTCTCCCTCCTGTGTGCATGGGGTTGGATTTTTGCCTCTTTCTCTGTAGCTTTTAAGATCTGTGTTTGCCTTTCCACTAACTCTAAATACCTTTGCTAAAACCTTCCTTCTTTTCATGTACTTTGAAATCCTTAAGAACACACAGCTCTTGGAGGGTGTTCAAATGATATCCAGCTGAGCTGCAGAGAGCTCTCATAACACTGACTCTCTGTCACAATGTCCAAGGTCACACTGCTGACAATTACTGATAGAAACAGAACAAGTGACTGCTGACCTCTAGAGGATACTTAATGCAATAAATAGTATTTTTCTGTACTAATAACAGCACTGATATCACAGGGCTTTCGTGAATTTGAGTCGAGATAATGCAAGTCAAGTGCATGGCACAGTGTTCCATACTAAGGACCACCAGGTGCTAATGCCTGTTATTTATTCTGGCTGCATTAGGTAAAGTGCTGTCAATAACATATTTAGCTGAGAGAGAACCTTTTAAGTGTATACTTAGATGGTTGGTGTTTTCTGTCTCCCTTATTTTCCCCTTTGTTTTGAGTAATATTTTATTAGTTTAGTATGATTACAATAATAATTTAGCTTTCTAGCAGAGTTTCTCAGCCTTAGCACTTCTAGCATGGGGGCTGGATAGTTCTTCGTTGTGGAGGGCTGTCCCTTGTTCTGTAGAGGGTTAGCAGCATGCCTGGTCCCTACTGACTAGACCTCAATAGAGCAGACCCTCTCCAGCTGTGACAACCCAACATATCTCCAGATCTTGCCTGCTGTTTTCTGCGGAGGGCAAAATCACCCCTGTTTGGGAACCACTGTTTTGCAGTGATACCCATTTGTGTAGTTTTTTTTTGTTTTTAATGTATTTTCCTTATTGCTTCTCTGAACTTGATTTCTATTTTTGGAGAATTCTTTCTTTTTCCCTAAAAGCCTCATGGAACATGTCATTACTTCTTTTTTCTCCCAAGCTCAGGGTCTAAAGATGAGCATGTAACTGAAATTCATTTCAAAACTTTAAGAATCAATCCACTGGGGGAAAATGTTTCCCATAACCCATCAGATTCTTGCGAGTCTGACTTTACTTCTTAAGTTCATTGTTGGTTAACAGAATTTTGGATGTATTCCACCGAGGGAAGTTGTACACATACTGCAAAACTTGTGTTTTTCTAGTTAATCATTTCCAAAGAGCTGTTTCTGTCAGTGATTAAAACAGAAATAATGGCTTCAGGTCATCCATTTATGATAAAGTTAATTCCTCTTCGTTGAAATATTTAAGGTTTTGACAAAAGGAATCAATTAACTAGAGATTCTGGACAATCAATAAATACTTTAATTTGAAATGTTAAAAACACCATATGATTACACAGTAACCTTAGAGTGCTATTAGCTTTTCATGATCAGTAAATATTGAAAATTGAATGAATGGATGAATGAACATAAGTATATATTGGATTTTGTCACATAGGAGCTCTATATATTTATCATGAAACAGTCCCAACTAGTGTAGTTAATTCCTTTTAGAAAAAGGAGTGGTTATAAAAGCTTTGTATGCCACTGTTAAAAGTTGGAATGTGTGGAAAGGGAACAATTTAACTGGTCAACCCATCATAAAATTATCCTAAGGAATATTTCCCTTATTAGTGAGTTTGAATGTTATATTGTTCATTTTTTATAAAGTGAACAATTCAACTAACATTAAATTGTTAGTTAAAGTGAAAGTCACTCAGTCGTGTCTGACTCTTTGCGACCCCATGAACTTTATTTAGCCTGCTAGGTTCCTCTGTCCATGGAATTCTCCAGGTCAGAACACTGGAGTGGGTTCCCTTCCCTGGGGGATCTTCACAACTCAGGGATGGAACCCAGGTCTCCTGCATTGCAGGTTGATTCTTTACCATCTGAACCACTTATTCAGGAAATTGTTATATCAGTGAAAATCAGGTTTGTAGGGTTTAGGTGTTTTGGTTTTTTTTTTCCTGTTTTTCCTCCTTGTTAAAGTCTGAAAATTGCTTGCCGAGAGGTGAAAACGTATTTAGACAATTAAAATTCCACGGCTCGTCTTCCCACATTCATGGGGAAAAAAATGTGAACCACTAAACACTCATCCAAAATTACCAAGCCAATCAGTTACCTTTACTCTCAGTTACCTTTCAAGTACTTTTATAATAGAGTAACATGTTTGTTAATATACAAACACTACTGTACCTATTACAACAAAGAAATTACTATAATACAAAGGTTTTTCTATATAGGAACAGTGGTGTGCCAGTAAATGTTTAATATGAAGCTGTCAAAAAAAGTTCTGATCTGTAGCATTTGCCAGTTTCTGTCTTGTAAATACTCCTGCTGTGGCCACTTTCCAGCTATAATTGTGACTTCTCTGAATTGGAACTGGAAAGAGTTACTCACTAGCACACCTTACCTCTATTAATATGAATATTATGGTATTTCCATCATACAGGCACAATAGACATAAATAACCTTGAGAGTATAGATAGTAGCAAAGTGTAGTAAAATAATTACCAGATTTTTATTTTCAAGTATTATCTTTGTTTTTATTTTCCTTAGTTGTACATTCTATCATTGACTGTTCAGTAATCCTACGTTTGAAATTGGCCTCTCAGACTTTCTGAAATTTTATCAATCAGTGAGGCCAGCTCCAGGAACACACCACTAAGATTTTTTCAGTTGTATTGAATTGGCCAAAAAGTTCATTTATCTTACAAAAAGAGTTAGGAATGTCTTATGGAAAAGCCCAAATCTTTTTGGCTGAACCAATATGTACATTTTCTAAAAGGTGACTAGGTACTTAAAACACCTATTTCCCAAGTACTTTAAAGTAATTTCCTTGCACTATTAGTGTACATCTCTTCACTTCTGTAGGTCTAGTGCCTCAAATAGGAGCGGACATGTTCTAAGTTCTCAATAAATGTTGGGTAACTGACTGATCTTAAAAATATAAACAGTAGGCCTGGTAGACCAAAAGAAAGTTCAGTTTGCCCCTGCTGATGTTACCTCAAATTATCTCTGAATTTAAAATCCCTATTATTATCACTTTGCTGTATACCTGAAACTATCACAACACTGTGAATCAACTATACTTCAGTAAAAATTTTAACAAAATATTTGAAGTCCCTATCTGTGAGTCTTAGTCTACATATAAATCCCATGAGAATAAATAAATGGTTCCTCCCTAGATTATCTTCAGGTTTCCTTCCTAGCATCATGCAAAATCCTTATAAAGGCACCCTTGGTCCCAACAGACCCTCCCAACTTCATTCTTAGGTGTTATTTTTGATAATTACCTACACCACGGAAGACTACATTTCTTAGGAGAATGAAGATAAGCAAAGGTGAGCTCCCTTTCCAGGAATAAATGCTCCTTCTTACTTCTGCCACCTCCTCAACTGAATAAGAGTCAAAGGAAACATCCTTCTCCTCCAGGTGCTCTTGAACATAGCAGTGTGCTTATTGTTCCCAGTTTACCCTACAACCCACTTTACCAAAGCTGTCTTCATAGAGGTCCCCAAGCCATTCTACTGGCTTAATCTAATGACCTCTTTTCAGCCTCTATCCTACCAGATTTTCTCCTACAGTTTGACCCTGATGAACACTCATTCTTTCTTGACAGTTTCCTACTTTTAATCATTTGCTAATTCACCAAATGCTTACTGTGTTCTCCTCAGAGCCAGACATCGCTCTGGACAATGGAAAATCAGTCACAAATAAGACAGACAAGTCTTCGTCTTTTAAAGGTTCTATTTTAACTGAGAAAGACAGCAAATAATTAAAACAACCAAATCAACAAATTGTGTAATAAAGTGAAGGCTTCTCCTTAGAGATGACCTTTGAACTATGACCTAAAAGGCAAGGAAAATTCACTCACTGATCTATTGGGAGGAATGTTGGAGGTGGAAGCAAGTGCAAAGGCCATGAGCAGGGCTGAGCCTTGTTTAAGAAACAGATAGGCCAGGGTAGCTGGAGTAGATGGCCAGGAGTGAGGATATCAGCATATGAGGTCAGATAGGCAGGCAGTGGTTATATTCACAGTTCTGCTTCTCTAGCTTTGTTCTCTAGTTCTCCTCCAAGGGCATAGTCCGCTAAATGTCATTTCCCTCCTGTCAGCCCCTGGTCCTTTTTATCGTCTTTCCCTCAAGACTGTCAGTTCCTCTGTAAAGTGACTGCTCATTATTAGAATGAATTTCCTACTCTTTGGTTCTTCCATAAAACTCTGTTTGAAACTGTTTGGTGGTGTTTTGGGAGGCTCTAGAGAGCTCTGGGAGAAGGCAATGGCACCCCACTCCAGTACTCTTGCCTGGAAAATCCCATGGATAGAGGAGCCTGGTAGGCTGCAGTCCATGGGGTCGCTAAGGGTCGGACACGACTGAGCGACTTCACTTTCACTTTTCACTTTCACACATTGGAGAAGGAAATGGCAACCCACTCCAGTGTTCTTGCCTGGAGAATCCCAGGGACGGGGGAGCCTGATGGGCTGCCGTCTATGGGGTCGCACAGAGTCGGACACGACTGAAGTGACTTAGCAGCAGCAGCAGCAGCAGAGAGCTCTGATCCCTTATGTCTCAGCACAGAAAGAATTCAACAAGAGGCAAAGTGATAAGTAACTTATTAGAATAAGACACCTGTGAGGCTTATAAGCAGGCAGGCAATAGGGGGTCACATGTGCCAAGAACTTCATGGGTACTGTTTTATAATCAAAGGAAAAGTGGGGAGGGAGAAAAAAACTACTTTCTTTCCTCATTCTTGAGTAGATGTCTTGCTTCCATCTTCAGCTTCTCCTCCAGGTTGGACAGGGGAATTTTCTTATCCCTACATGATCAAGTCAGGACCATCATGGTACTATGGAAAAATTATTTCAGGTCTCAGTACGATGAGGGTCTTTTACCTTGAAATGCCACTTTTCCATAAATTATTGTTTTTTATGTGTGCAGTGATCATGCTAGGAATCATTAACTTCCTGAACTCACTGAGCAGGATGTCGGTCTCATGCCACTATTGTTTTATTGTTTGGGGCATGTCTCTTCGGCTGCATGGGTTTTGTTGCTAAGCAAGTCTGCTTAATTTTGTGGTTAAGCAAACCTGCTTTCTTGAGCGATTATTAATTTACTGTGGTTGTGGTCTCCCAAAGCCCCCTAAAGTTCCCTCTCTATCTACAATCCTCTAATGGGATTTCTGAGTTATTTGGTTATCTTATTCTGTCCCTGTCATGTTGACCCTTTTATACCCAGACCTTATGTACACTTCAATTTTTCAGTCATCCCAGAAGCTTCTTGAGTACAGGGAGTTGATCTTATTTATTCTTTAGCAAGGGCAAGGGCTTTCTTGTTTTTTCTTTGAGTTTTGGTACTTTGATATATAACTACAAAATAATTATTTGTTTAATTGAACAAGTGAGTATTTCATTAAAATATATTGCCCTACCAAAATATGAAAAAAACTAGTGCTTTCAACATAGCTTATAAAATTAAGCCCTTGCACAAAAAATGACATCTGTTGAGAAAAAGTAGAATATGATGTTTGAGAGCAAAAGTCTGGACCTAGACTTGTAGAACAAAATCTTAGCACTGGTACTTACTAACCATGACCTTGGGCAAGTTTCTCAACCTCCCACGCCTTTGTTTTCTCATCTGTAAAATGGGGATAGTTTTATGCATCCCATAGAGTTATTTTTTTAAGGTGGAATGAATAAATACATATAAAGTCCTAGAAAAAACATAAAACTCCATAGCTACTGGCTCTTTATTAATGGGCTAAAAAACTTTATACTGTACTTTGGTAGTTTATAAATGGAGTTTGCTTGATTTTCACTTATGTGTCAAGCTATCCTTGTTTGATTTTTTTTTACCAAGTTTTGGAGGGCTCCCAAAAGTCATTTCATTGCAAGTAGAATCACCAAAGCCAAGAAACTAAGGGTTTGACTAAAAGAATCATCGCCTTACTCAATTTGCTTGATTTGTGGTTAAAACTACTGTTGACAGCAGTAAAGAGCAACAGAAAGCTCACATTTTTTCCTTCTAAGGAGACTGTTAGTAAACTCTTCACTCCACATGCCACAAACTGCAGGAATTCCCAAAGAGGAACCAGGAGGAAAATTTGTGCCTTAGAAACAGGGAATCGGGAAAGCAAGAATTCTGTTTTGCTTTCAAGCTGTGAAATTCGGGTGCATCTATGCAGCTCCTGAGATGTTTTCTCAGGTGAGCAAGAGGGTGATCTTGAGCCTTTCAACCACCGCCCCCTCCTCTACCCCCAACACAACCAATGACATTCATTATTAGATCAACTTGCACTTTAAATGCAGTGATATAACCAGACTTTGGGAGATTGTCTTAGTATGTTTTTTCTGGCTCTTCACATGCATTCAGGAATGCCATGGTACCTTGGGAATTTAACTTCTTCCACTAGTTGCCAGGAATATGACAAATGAGTGACTGAGAAGGTAATTGTTTTTCTGTGTTTCAATCACTTTAATAGTCCAGATATATGCCAGCCATGGGGACCATGACCTCTTATGAGTTTTGGCTTATTAACAAAGCACTTTTTGCTTTCCGTCCTTTTATTTTAAGTTTCTTTGGAAAGTTGGGGTTTGTCAATAGGGAGAGACATTTCTAGAACACAAAAGTCCCTTGAGAGTATTTAACTCTGATTTCCAAGAGAGCAAAGCTAATGGTAGGAATCATTAAAAGCAGCTGAATAACACCCGGATAAAAAGTGACTCATCTTTTCATGGATGAAACCTCATGATTTATAATAAGCAGACAGTAGGCAGATATTTTGTGGTTTGTAGTTGTTGATTTTTTAAGGTTTTTGCTGTTCACTGACTTAGTCAGTGTTTTGTGTGTTTTTGTGTGTGTGTCAATTCTTTTGTCCTATGAAATATCCTACATTTCTCTAATTTTACAAAATGACCTTGGATGAGATGGAATAAGCAGATTAGAAACAATGAGTTGAGGGCTATGAAATATCTCTAACTACTCCATGATTTTATTTCTTCTAAAAAAAGTGGAATGGTATTTTATATTAGTTACAGTAATCTCTGATTTAAAAAATGAATCAACATGAAAAAAATAATGACTGTATTTGTGAGCCTACAGCCTAAGTAAATGACACATTGTCAAAACATGACATTAAAGGAATAAATTCTTTCAGTGTCTTATTTTTGCATTAGAGACTATAGCTGGCTAAGTCATTTAGGTTAATGCACTTTAATGTTTTGTATGTGTAGCAGTCATAAATTTATTAAATATAATTCTCATATAACTTCCCCCTTGCTGCTGCTGCTGCTGCTGCTAAGTCACTTCAGTCGTGTCCGACTCTGTGTGACCCCATAGATGGAAGCCCACCAGGCTCCCCCATCCCTGGGATTCTCCAGGCAAGAACACTGGAGTGGGTTGCCATTTCCTTCTCCAATGTGTGAAAGTGGAAAGTGAAAAGTGAAAGTGAAGTCGCTCAGTCGTGTCCGACCCTTAGCGACCCCACGGACTGCAGCCTACCAGGCTCCTCCATCCATGGGATTTTCTAGGCAATAGTACTGGAGTGGCTTGCCATTGCCTTCTCCGAACTTCCCCCTTAAAAAGTCTAAAAAATAGAACATTTCCCAACAACCCTCAGAAATAACCCTCCACCTCCTTATGTTTCCTAATTACTACAATGATATTGGTTTACAACATATTTCATTGTAGAATCTATATCACAATTTACATATCCACTTCTGCTGATGAACATTTGAGCTGTTTCTAGTTTCTAAGCACTAATAGAATCATAGTATAATACAGCACAGCACAGCACCTTGAAAATTACAGTAGTGCAGCACAACAGCTGGGCATGTGTGCATCTCTGAAAGTTCATAACTTGAAGGATTGTATGTAGGAGACTTGCTGTAGTGAGTTTCTTTCAGGCATGTTTTTAAGGATTTGCAATACAATTGCAGTTTCTTTAAAACACATCCCTGGGTTGGGAAGATCCCCTGTAGGAGGGCATGGCAGTTCACTCCAGTAATCTTGCCTGGAGAATCCCATGGGCAGAGGAGCGTGGCGGGCTACAGTCCATAGGGTTGCAAAGAGTCGAACACTACTGAAGCGACTTAGCACACATGCAAATGAGAAAGCATCAGTCCAGTTATTGCAATCTTAAAGACATATTGCATGCCGTCAATAACCTGTTGATAGACGATAGAAAACTTTGCACAGTGGTATGATGTAGGGAAATATACAAGATGTCATATACAAAGGAAGAAATACTAGTTTAAACAGGTAACTGAACATGTGAGTGAAGGTAATAGCAAAGGAGGTGAACAAAATCTTGATTAATATTCTAGCTTACAAAGAATTAATAAGCCAATCATTGTGTACTTATTAGGCACCATTTGTGTTAGACACCAGTGATACTATTAATAATATGAGTGAACAGAGTTTCTCCTCATGACATGCTACAGACCAGTGGGGAAGGGAGGCATATCAGGTAACTATTTTCTTATACAGAGTGATCGGTGCCGTAACAGAGAATTATGCCAAAGATGACAAAAAGGTCTTTCTCTGAGAAGATCCAAGATCTCCTAAAAGAAAGAGAAGCTTGAATTGGGTCTGAAAATATGGGTTGAACTCAGCCCAAGGAATCCAAGGGGTAGGTCCATCCCACGGTGCAACTATGTTGCTGTAATTGTCATCACTAATACTTCAGTTCAGTTCAGTCGCTCAGTCGTGTCCGACTCTTAGCGACCCCATGAACCACAACACAAAAGGCCTCCCTGTCCATCACCAACTCCCAGAGTTCACTCAAACTCATGTCCATCGAGTCGGTGATGCCATCCAGCCACCTCATTCTCTGTCGTCCCCGTCTCCTCCTACCCCCAATCGCTCCCAGCATCAGAGTCTTTTCCAGTGAGTCAACTCGTCGCATGAGGTGGCCAAAGTATTGGAGTTTCAGCTTTAGCATAAGTCCCTCCAATGAACACCCAGGATTGATCTCCTCCAGAATGGACTGGTTGGATCTCCTTGCAGTCCAAGGGACTCTCAAGAGTCTTCTCCAGCACCACAGTTCAAAAGCATCAATTCTTCGGCGATCAGCTTTCTTCACAGTCCAACTCTCACATCCATACATGACCACGGGAAAAACCATAGCCTTGACTAGACAGACCTTGGTTGGCAAAGTAATGTCTCTGCTTTTTAATATGCTATCTAGGCTGGTCATAACTTTCCTTCCAAGGAGTAAGCGTCTTTTAATTTCCTGGCTGCAATCAGCATCCGCAGTGATTTTGGAGCCCAAAAAAATAAAGTCTGACACAGTTTCCACTGTTTCCCCATCTATTTCCCATGAAGTGATGGGACAAGATGCCATGATCTTCGTTTTCTGAATGTTGAGCTTCAAGCCAACCTTTTCACTCTCCTCTTTCACTTTCATCAAGAGGCCTTTGAGTTCCTCTTCACTTTCTGCCATAAGGGTGGTGTCATCTGCATATCTGAGGTTATTGATATTTCTCCCAGCAATCTTGATTCCAGCTTGTGCTTCTTCCAGCCCAGCGTTTCTCATGATGTACTCTGCATATAAGTTAAATAAGCAGGGTGACAATATACAACCTTGACGTACTCCTTTTCCTATTTGGAACCAGTCTGTTGTTCCATGTCCAGTTCTAACTGTTGCTTCCTGACCTACATACAGGTTTCTCAAGAGGCAGGTCAGATGGTCTGCTATTCCCATCTCTTTCAGAATTTTCCACAGTTTATTGTGATCCACACAGTCAAAGGCCTTGGCGTAGTCAATGAAACAGAAATAGATGTTTTTCTGGAACTCTCTTGCTTTCTCCATAATCCAGCGGATGTTGGCAATTTGGTCTCTGGTTCCTCTGCCTTTTCTAAAACCTGCTTGAACATCTGGAAGTTCACGATTCACATATTGCTGAAGCCTAGCTTGGAGAATTTTGATCATGACTTTACTAGTGTGTGAGATGAGTGCAACTGTGTGGTAGTTCGAACATTCTTTGGCATTGCCTTTCTTTGGGATTGGAATGAAGACTGACCTTTTCCAGTCCTGTGGCCATTGCTGAGTTTTCCAAATTTGCTGGCATATTGAGTGCAGCACTTTCACAGCATCATCCTTCAGGATTTGAAATAGCTCAATTGGAATTCCATCACCTCCACTAGCTTTGTTCTTTGTGATGCTCTCTACGGCCCACTTGACTTCACATCCCAAGATGTCTGGTTCCAGGTGAATGATCACGCCATCATGATCATCTTCATTGTGAAGATCTTTTTTGTACAGTTCTTCTGTGTATTCTTGCCACCTCTTCTTAATATCTTCTGCTTCTGTTAGGTCCATACCATTTCTGTCCTTTATCGAGCCTATCTTTGCATGAAATGTTCCCTTGATATCTCTAATTTTCTTGAAAAGATCTCTTGTTTTTCCTATTCTGTTGTTTTCCTCTATTTCTTTGCATTGATCGCTTACTGAGTGAATAGATGATAAAGGAATATTTAAGGAGAAATGAGTAAGACAATTAGAAAAGAATCAGTTCAATTCAATTCAATTCAATTCAATCAGTTCAGTTCAATTCAGTCACTCAGTCGTGTCCGACCCTTTTCGACCCTATGAATCACAGCACGCCAGGCCTCCCTGTCCATCACCAACTCCTGGAATTCACTCAAACTCATGTCCATCGAGTCGGTGATGCCATCCAGTCATCTCATTCTCTGTCATCCCCTTCTCCTCCCGCCCCCAATCCCTCCCAGCATCAGTCTTTTCCAGTGAGTCAACTCGTCACATGAGGTGGCCAAAGTATTGCAGTTTCAGCTTTAGCATCAGTCCTTCCAATGAACACCCAGGACTGATCTCCTTTAGAATGGACTGTTTGGATCTCCTTGCAGTCCAAAGGACTCTCAAGAGTCTTCTTCAACACCACAGTTCAAAAGCATCAATTATTCGGTGATCAGCTTTATTCACGGTCCAACTCTCACATCCATACATGACCACGGGAAAAACCATAGCCTTGACTAGACGGACCTTTGTTGGCAAAGTAATGTCTCTGCTTTTTAATATGCTATCTAGGTTGGTTATAACTTTCCTTCCAAGGAGTAAGCGTCTTTTAATTTCATGGCTGCAATCAGCATCTACAGTAAACAGCAATATAAATAGTTTTAAATTTAAAAAAAAAATTATTGGACTATGGTTGCTTTACAGTGTTGTGCTCATTTCTGCTGTTCAGCAAAATGAATCAGCTCTATGTATATGCATATCCCCTCTTTTTTGGATTTCCTTCCCATTTAGGTCACCAGAGAGCACTGAGTAGAGTTCCCTGAGCTATACTGTAGGTTGTCAGTAGTTACCTGTTTTATGCATAGTAGTGTATATATGTCAGTCTCATATTTTTTAAATAGTTAGTGTTCATTGGGAACTTATGGGTGCCAGACACGTGTTTAGCACTTTGTGTATGTCACTGATATGTATTCCTCACGCTAGCCCCATGAAAGCTGTATGGTTAGTGCAGACAGGCATGCGACCTATGCTATTTAGAAAGGTCCTGCCTTGGGGTTGATACTCTGTTAGTGCTTTTTGGAAATTCTTAATAATTTTGAGCAGAGGGCATCACAGTTTCATTTTGCACTGTGCACTGCAAATTATGTGGCCACCCCAGAATGTCTCCACTGTTTAGCTGCAGAAACTGGGTCCTGTCAACGACAGTCACTAGTCTCTGTGGGCCACACAACTGTTCAGCAGAAGAGTCAAGACTCAGCCTAGTTCCTTGTGATGTTGATTCTCACTGGCTTCACACCTGTGCTTGTCTTTTTTGCTTTCAGTTTTCAAGATAAATTAGCAGTAGAAGACAGGGGAAACTATCATTAATTCAAGTAGGATGCTGATATGGAAAGAAAAGAAACTCACTTGAGGAAACGGAAAAATAAATTGAAGAGTCAGTTGAGGATGAATGAAACATGGTTCTCATCCACACTACCTTGAGTTAAATGTAGAAATCCAAAATAAATAGTTGATGTAAAGCCTTTCTCTGGAGCAAAAGGAGCTTTGCAATCAAAATCACATTCCAGCATGTCTTTGCTCAGTCTGGGTGCAATTTGGTGTTGACGCAGCTCTGCTCTTTCTTGGTCATTTATGCTAGAAGAGCCAAGAATAGAAGATGCATTGTATTACCATCAGGGAAAAGAGCAGGTGGGACTGCAAGAGGACTGTTGTACCATCTAACAGCACTATATCACACACTGCAAGTCAATCAGATCCCGTGTAATGTTTAATAACACAGCTCACTTGAAGAAGTTCTGCCTTAAAAGATCCCCATCTTTCTGTGGAATATGGAGCTTTACTCCTCCAACCATGGGATGCACTTCAATTTTCAACTTATACTTCTTCAAGTTAATTCAGTGAGTAGGAAGTAATGATTTTTAAAAGCACTTTCCTAGGCCACGCTCCCTTAAAGACAAAAGAGTCAAATTTCCATGGTATTAAATACTGATATTTGAGAACATTCCTGACTTGTTCATTCCATTGGAGATCAGGCCTGGAAATGTGTTATGGTATTCCAAAGCACCTGCAGATTTCAGAGTCCAAGTCAAATGACCACAAAAGAGCATGACTGTTATATAAAGAACATGTTTTCTTGTAAGTATATCCATTACGTGTTCATAATAAAAACAGCATAATTCTCTTTCAGTTCATTTCTTTAGTCTCCAGAGTATCAGATGTACTTCACTGCTATCTTGTGGAAATACACACATCTGGAAATACTTACTTGCTCCCCCAGTGTTTTCTTAATGACCACATTCGTGTCTGTAGTCGACGAGGGCAGAAGTTTAAGACAATATCTAACCAACTTCCAGGGTTCAGCAGGCTGGGGCCTTTGGAATCAGGATGGAGTGGGGACCTGCAGGGCTGGTTTGAGATTTGGGGCCACAGCGAACTTGTGTCAAAGACCCAAGTGAAGGCAGAATGGAAATTGAGGATAGATAAGAAGTGCCAGAGGCTGGAAACATGATAGTAGGACTAGATACAAAAAAGAACTTCCTATGGGGAGCTGATGAGACTTCTTAGCGAGTTCTGGAAAGAGAACCTAAAAAGATCCAAGGCACCTGGAGACAGGCTGTGTCATGGCAACCTCCATACAGCCATCTAAGGATATTAAAAGGCATCATGCGCTAGGTTTCATGGTATAAATTCAAGAGCAAAGAGAATTCAAGGTTGAAAGACTGAACAATGAATGATGAAAGCAGCCGAGAAAACAGGAGAAAATACCTGGCCCTGAAGCACTGGTTTCCTATCTTGGCTGCATGTTAGAATCACCTGGGGAGCTTTGAAAACTCTACCTACCCATGTTGCATCCCAGATCAATTAAGCAGACTCTCAGGGGGGTAAGATGGAGGCACCAGTATAACTTAAAGCTCCCAGAGATTCCACTTTGTAATACGGCCAAGAAACACTATAAAGTGGGAGTGTGTACCTGGTCCTTTTGGCTTGGATTATCCACTTACATATCGTGTGCATTGTAATTCACAGGCTAACCACTATTATACTTGAGAATACTCAAGTCATGTATACATAATGCTTAAGGAGCTTTGCTAACTAGGTCTCAAAACATATCAAAGACTGGGACTTTTTTAAGAAACAGCTCATTCTGCCACCTTCATTTATTTATTTATTTTGCCACCCTAATTTAAAAGGAGTATATATCCTGAAAAAAAAAAAACAACCAACCCTCTAATTTGAAAAGATATTTGCACTCCAATGTTCACCGCAACATTATTTACAATAGCTAAAACATGGAAACAATTCAAGTGCCCATCAACAGATGAATGGCTTATGAAGATGTGCTGTGTGTGTATGTGTGTGTATTGTTCTTTAGTCAATGAGTCATGTCTCTTTTGTGACCCTATGGACTGTAACCTGCCAGGCTCCTCTGTCCATGGGATTTTCCAGGCAAGAATACTGGAGTGGGCTCCATTTCCGTCTCCAGGGGATCTTCCCAACCCAGGGATGGAACCCATGTCTCCTGCATTGCAGACTGATTCTTTATCAATGAGTCACTGGAGAAGCCATGTAAATACATATTATTTATAAATATGCAAATCACAAAAAATGAAATAATGCCATTTGTAGCAACATGGGTGGACCTAGAGAATATTATACTTAGTGAAGTAAGTCAGGCAAAGTTAGACAAACACAATATTTTATCACTTATATGTGGAATCTAAAAAATAATACAGATGAATCTATAGTCAAAACAGAAACAGACTCACAAACATAGAAAACAAACTTATGGTTACCAAAAGGGGGCAAGGAGGGACAATTTAAGAGTATGGGATTAACAGATATAAACTGCTATACATAAAATAGATAAGCAACAAGGTTTTACTATAGAACACAGGGAATTATATTCAGTACCTTGTAATAATCTATGATAGAATATAATCAGAAAAAATTAACTGAATCACTATGCTGTATACCTGAAACTAACACAGTATTGTAAATCAACTGTAATAAAAAAAAAAAAAAAACAGGCCAGTCTGTATTAGCATTTCACACTAAGACATTTATCCTGAGGAGACTCCTTACATTGAAGTAGACCTAGATCTGGGGTACAATGAAATGAATTCTCTATTATTTGGAGTTAGGCAAGCTGCAGGGCTTCTGACCTACATGAACAAACCAGACCCTAGGTTGGAGATTTGTGGTATATGATCTCATTTGATATTTAGAATAAAGAAATAGAAAAATCTCCCCAACACTTATTTTTACAGTATCTTTAGTTTTTCATGTGATACTCAGAGAAAATTTTTGACTTCACAGACTTTCTGAGATATAGTCTAAGGGTCCTCAGATACCTCTGAGAACCACTGACTGGAAGAATGTGCATCTTGAAAGCAGTCAGGACTCCTAATCCACACATAGAAATATTTTCCAGTTTACACTTGTGGTAGATCTCTGTGCTCTTTCATTCGCTTGCAAGGATTTTGTTTTTGATGGCCTTTCTGATCTTTTCTTCACTCAGCTATGGTCCAGGATACAATCAGATTAAATGTGTGTATTCTGAGCCATTTAGAAATAAATACTGTTGATATGGATACACAACCATGTTACTAAAGAGAATGATAAACACTCAGGAGAAAGAAAAGTTTGCCCAAATAAAGTCCAAAGCAGTTGTTAATCACATTTTAAAACATGAAGGGTTCTGCTTGTAATACATCCCAGAGTTCCACAAAAAAAACAAATAGTCTCAAGTTTTTCTTTTCGAAAAAGCAAATAATTAATCTTGCCTATCGTGTTTTTAAAACATGATTGGAATATATTGTTTTCTCTGAGATGATTCTCCTAAGTCATCTCTTACTATAAAAATAATGGAGTGGGGGA
The DNA here is from genome assembly GCF_049115385.1 of Moschus berezovskii. Classification (NCBI taxonomy): domain Eukaryota; kingdom Metazoa; phylum Chordata; class Mammalia; order Artiodactyla; family Moschidae; genus Moschus; species Moschus berezovskii. The sequence goes on along the minus strand of NC_142474.1, from coordinate 51,909,682 downwards.
AATATTTCTATTATATATATATAATATAAAATATATGTTTGTAGTCAAAATCAGCGAGTAAACAATTACATTTTTGTGATTCACATGAATTTACATCCAGAAAGTAAGATTAGTTTCTCTACTTCACTGGAGAATTAGTAAAATGAAATCACATGGTAAGAACTATTCATTTAAGCTCATAATCTTATTTTTAGCAGTCTTATAATTCATTTAAGTATCAGTTCAGTTCAGTCGCTCAGTCGTGTCCGACTCTCCGCGACCCCATGAATCACAGCACGCCAGGCCTCCCTGTCCATCACCAACTCCCGGAGTTCACTCAAATTCATGTCCACAGAGTCGGTGATGCCATCCAGCCATCTCATTCTCGGTCGTCCCCTTCTCCTCCCGCCCCCAATCCTTCCCAGCATCAGAGTCTTTTCCAGTGAGTCAACTCGTCACATGAGGTGGCCAAAGTATTGGAGTTTCAGCTTTAGCATCAGTCCTTCCTGTATTCATTTAAGTATAGTTGATTTACAGTGTTGTGTTAATTTCTGCTGTACATCAAAGTGACTCAATTATACACATATATATATTCTTTTTCCTATATATTTTTTGTAGTACCTTTATCCTCAATTCAGTGTTTACTCCAGATCTGTTTTGTTTATTTTTTTATTGAATTCATAAATTTATGCTTTTAAAATGTAGAGGTTCATAACGAGTAGAATGTAGTTGCTAGGAGCTGAAGGATGGGATAATAGGATGAAAGGGTACAAATTTTCAGCTCTAAGATAAATAAGGTCTAGGTTCTAATGTAACCATGATGACTATAGTTGAAAACACTGTACTGTATAATTGAAATTTCTTAGGCGAGTAGAACATAAATGTTCTCATGCCCCTCCAAGAAAAAAAAAGAGGTAAATATGAGAGATAATAGTCAATTAACTTGGAGGAAATCCTTTCACAATGTATTGAATGGTGTATATCTTGGCTATTATAAATAGTGCTGCATTGAACATTGATGTGCAGCCTACGTCTCCATCAATAGATGAATGGATCAAGAAGATATGGGTGTATGTACAATGGAATACTGCTCTGCCATAAAAAATAAAATCTTGCCATACGTGACATGATGGCTGGATAAATTAGAAGGTATTATACTAAGTGAAATAAGTCAGGCAGAGGAAAATAAATACTGTATGATGGCATTGCTATGTAAGATCTGAAAAACAAAACAAAAACACACTAAATACAGAGAGCAAACCAGTGGTTATCAGGGGGTGGGAATAGGGGCTGGGAAAATAGATGAAGGAAATTAAGAAGTACAAATCTCCAGTTATAAAATCAGTAGGTCACGAGGATGTAAAATACAGCATAAGGAATATGGTCTATAAGATTATAATAACTTTATAGTTATTAGTTATTAGATTTATTGTGGTGGTCACCATTTCACAATATATAAATGTCAAATCACTATATAGAATACCTAAAAATAACATAATATTGCATGTCGACTATATTTCAGTTAAAAAGTATGTGTATGTCAAATCACCAAGATGTACAATTTGAATATCTTACAATTTTACACATCAATTATATATAGTAAAACTGGAATTTTAAAAGAATTCCAGGTTCTTTTTAATGATAACATAAATAAGTCATTAAAATAACATTCATTATTTAATACTAAAAATGTTTGACAAGCTCCATATGGGTATATATTATATCATCAAATGCAAATGTAATTAGATATCAGGTATACTCCTTTCAGGATTCACTATGACAACAGCTTTGTTGTTGTTCAGTTGGTCAGCATTGTCCAATTCTTTGCAACCCCATGGACTGCAGCACGCCAGGCTTCCCTGTCATTTACCCATCTACCAGAGCTTGCTTAAACTCATGTCCATTGAGTCAGTGATGCCACCAACCATCTCATCCTCTGTCGTCCCCTTCTCCTGCCTTCAATCTTTCCCAGCAACAGGGTCTTTTCTAATGAGTCAGCTCATCACATCAGGTGGCCAAAGTATTGGAGCTTCAGCATCAGTTCTTCCAATGAATATCCAGGGTTGATTTCCTTTAGGATTGACTGGTTTCATCTCCTTGCAGACCAAAGGACTCTCAAGAATCTTCACCAACACCGCAGTTGAAAAGCATCAATTCTTCGACACTCAGACTTCTTTAGGGTGCAACTCTCATATCCATACATGACTACTGAAAGTGGCAACAGCTTTAGTTTAAATATAAATTAGATGAAAATTAAATTAACCAATCAAATATTAGTTATACCAACTAATTTTTTTATCCTATTGTGAATGCCCTAGAGATTATCATTAGCAGCTCTGAGAGTATTACATAAAGACTTTTTCACTGAACATGTTTACTAGAATAATAGTTTTAGAATTGTTAAAGTGGGACAAAGTGATTAACCTCTAATTTGAGTGACTAGTTGAACAACCTCTTTTTACATTGAAAGACTCTGAAGCTCTGAGGCTCTTGCACAACAAGTCACCTAACCAGTCAGTTCATGGCAGCAGAGGGGGAACTCAGTTCTCCTGGTTCTGAATCTAATGTACTCTTCATTTTCCTGACTGTAAATCCAGGTCTTACTGGACTGTGGACCGGGTGGTGACTCTAACAACAATAAGAGAGCGTGTTCGTAGTGAGGACATTAAAGCTGAAACTAGCGTGGTTGATGAGCTATAAATTCTACCCTTATCCCAGTGTGAAGACCAACATGGTGTAAAAATCACTGTGTAAGATGCCCTCAACTATTGCAGTTGCTCTAAAGAAAATCAAATAGGGTAAAGTGATAGTTAGCAGTTGCACCTCAGTCCCGGAGGTTGGCAAAGAGATGAGTTTTGAAGTGAGACTTGAGTGATGTAAGACGGAGGCAGCCAGGCTCATGTCAACAGGGAAAGCTTTCCGAGCAGCTGCAGAGCAAGTATAGAGCCCTGACACAGGCACGTGCGTGGCATGGTCTGTGGACAGAAGGAAGGCCAGGATGGCAGCAGCGTGGCAGGGAAAGGGTAGAGTGAGGGGCCCTGAGGACAGCGATGTGGCCAGAAGCCAGTTCTCACCAGGCCATGAACACTATGGTTTTATCAGTTGCAATGAGAAGCTACTAGGAGATTTTTAAGCAGCAGAGTGAGAGAAGCAAATCCATGCTTTAAAAAAAAGACCACTTTGGCTTCTCTCTGGGGATCAGACAGCAACCCTTCCATGAATTAGGGATTCTCGCTAAGGAAGTCAAGAGACAGGTAATGAAGATTGGCCACCAGCATGGACAGGACTCACTGATGAGTTTTTGGTCTGGATCACAGGAGGGGCTCCAGATTCTTTTCTTCCTAATGTGCAAGACTGCCCATGTAGAGGAAGAATCAATAGTTCTTTTAGAAGCACATAAGACTCTTGAAAAGACTCATCAACATGGGGAGGTGTCTAGTTGGCATCAATCCAAGAGCCTGGAACTCAGAGGCTTGAGTGGACCACACTTCACAGAAACTGAAAGAAGGGGTTCCAGGAGTGGGAAGTAATCATTCCTTTAACACAGGTGAGAAGTGGAAATTTCAGGAGGGAAATCCATAAGAGAGCAAGACAAAGAAGGGCTGGGGAAAGAGGATTGGGAAGTGAGACCAGAGAGGGTATCTCAAATTGGTAGGGAAGAAAACCAGCATGTAATGTAACCTTCCTAATCCCCCAGGACACACCTCACAGCAAATAATACAATGACAGTTGTATTGAGGGGAAATATTGAAACATTAAATATAATACATTGACTTACATAGATCCATTCAACTACCATAGCCGTTTTTCTTTTTTCCTGTTTAATTTCTTTTAATTTTTATACAATTTTAAAGGTTAATTTCCATTTGCAATTATTATAAAATATTGGCTGAATTCCTCACATTGTACAATACATCTTTGAGCCTGTCTTACATCCAATAGTCTGTACCTCCAGCTCCCTCACCCCTGTAATGCCCCACCACTGGTAACCACTTTTTTTTTCTGTATCTATCAGTCTGGTTCTTTTGTGTTGTATCACTAATTTTTTGTATTTTTTGTATTCCACATATAAGTGAGATCATATAATATTTGTCTCTTGCTGTCTCACTTCACTTAGTATAACACCCTGCAAGTCCATCTATGTTGCTGCACATGGCATTATTTCATCCTTTTTAATAGCTGAGTAATATTCCAGTCTATATGCATATCACATCTTCTTTATCCATTCCCCTGTTGATAGGCACTTATGTTGCTGCCATGTCTTGGCTATTGCAAATAATGCCAGCAGCTTCTCTTTCATCTTTAACCATGGAAAGACATTTAATGAAATGGAAAGAGAGTGTTACAACATTAAATGCAGATTACAAGTACCAAAAAATTACAAACTACCCCTTTTCAAGGTCAAATTTACAATGGAACAGACCCATGAGGGTATAAAGAGGTCACAGGGCCCTCAAAACACCCTCTTCCCTTCCATTATTCCTAGAATTGTTCAAAGTGGCAGCTTTGACTTAAAGTCACTGGGGCTCCTCATTAATAATAGTCAAGGATATTTCCAAGTATATCTTATCTAGTCACAAGGCAAACAGGAAGATGGGTGCTGCAGGAGAGAGTCCCTTTCAGTTTTTGTAGTCAGTTGGTTGTCATATGTTTGAAATTAACACATCTCTAAAAGGAAGTTGTTAAGCCAGTGTAAATCCTTAACTAGTGATAAAGTCTATGATATTAAAAAAGACAGCTATTTTGTCAAAGAGAAAAAAGGGGTAAGAAGCCAGGTGAGTTCTCACTGCTGAATTTTTTATGAAATAAAAAGAGAGGGCCTTTATTTGAGTGGCTCTGATTTAAATGAAGATTTTCCTTTCATTGGCATTTATATGAATTGGGACTTAGAAGAATAAAATCTGAAAAAGGAAATTCAGTAGTACCACTATTTGGGTTAAATAGTATAGTTTTGGAACAAAATTGCTTTGCTCTTGCTTGCCTTCTTCTCTGTCAGTAACCAGTAGCTCTGTTAGAATTGTCCCATGAAGTAAAAATAAATAAATAAAATTTATTAGTAACACAACTATATTCCAATAGATATTTTTAAAAATTTATTGGTAGCAACTTCAGTTCAGTTCAGTTCAGTTGCTCAGTCGTGTCCAACTCTTTGCGACCCCATGAATCACAGCACGCCAGGCTTCCCTGTCCATCTCCAATTCCTAGAGTTGACAAAAACTCATGTCCATCGAGTCGGTGATGCCATCCAGCCATCTCATTCTCTGTCATCCCCTTCTCCTCCTGCCCCCAATCCCTCCCAGCATCTTTTCCAATGAGTCAACTCTTCGCATGAGGTGGCCAAAGTATTGGAGTTTCAGCTTTAGCATCAGTCCTTCCAATGAATACCCAGGACTAATCTCCTTTAGAATGACTTAGATGGAAGAATGTGGATATGACTTTTCTTGTTTTTGTTTTTCAGTTTTTGTTTACTATGACATTTGGAATTGTTTCCTATTTTTACTTCTTGAGAAAACCATGTGTTTGGCTGTTATTTACAAAAAACACATGTGAGGCTTAGAGTATCCACACATGCTAGAGATTTGTTTTGCTATTATGATTCACTGTCTGGTTAATGCATGCCATAATTATCCATATTTATACACATATCATGGCCTTTTGTAATCAAAGACAATACTATTGAAGGTATAAACTCTAAACTGGGGTGTGATCAAGGGAATTTTTTTTTTTTTTTCACAATCCTTGCTGGTTAGGTAAACAGTCTGGACTTTGAAGTCTGGAGTGGCCATTTGAAATATGTGACCTCTAGAATTCTGTATTTTTTTTTTGTCTCCTGGCAACAAAACATATTTATCTTTTGGCCACTACCTCCTCATCCAGGAAGGTCTGCTGCTGTTTTAAAGTTTAAAACAACACATGGGAAAGTTGTCTCAGAATGAGGATTTGGTGTAACCAAAGCCATCCTCCAAGGCTTTTCTGTTTACATAGACAGGCAGTAACAATTGGGAATACAAAAACAGCAATAAAAAGAACCCTTCTCTTGGCAGATTAGCAAGCGTGCCTCTTTAGTTATAAAAATAGCACTCAAGGAGTTCTCTGGTTAAAATGTCATTTTCATTAAGCTTTTTTCACAGTGTAGGAAAGACTTGGAGGTCAAGTTGGGGGTGCGGTGGAAGGAGACTGGAAGGCACAGTATTAGGGATATGTGTGCCAGTTAGGACTGCAGAACTTCAGGGCCTTCCATCTGAAATCTGACACCAAGCAACTTCAGTCATCTCTGGGGGCTCTTCTCATAGAGAATCATAGAATAACCGGGCACTTGGCTGAGCTCCCAGGAGCTGTTCTAGAGCTACCGCACACACAGCGGTCTCTTCTCCTGTCCCTCCACCCCACCCCACCCCCATTTAGGCAACCTGACAATATGAATGGAATCTCACATTATGTCTTGGGTTGTAATTTAAAGTCCTTCCCATCCATGGCATTGATGCAGAGGGCACCTTCAAGTTACTCAAACTCAGCATGATTGCCACATGGAGCTGGATAAATCTTTGTTGTGGGGGGTGAGCCAGGCATTGTCACATCCTTGGCTTCCAGCCACCCTACCCCCCATGTGGCAATAAAAAATGTTTCTTCAGTTCAGTTCAGTTCAGTCGCTCAGTCGTGTCCAACTCTTTGCGACCCCATGAATCACAGCCCACCAGGCCTCCCTGTCCATCACCAACTCCCGGAGTTCACTCAAACTCATGTCCATCGAGTCGGTGATGCCATCCATCCAGCCATCTCATTCTCTGTTGTCCCCGTCTCCTCCCGCCCCCAATCCCTCCCAGCATCAGAGTCTTTTCCAGTGAGTCAACTCGTCGCATGAAGTGGCCAAAGTATTGGGAGTTTCAGTCATTGCTAAATGTCCCCTGGGGGGTGAAATCACTCCCAGTTGAGAACCATTGAGTTATGGCAAGAAAAACAAATATTTATTTTGCATTTCTGATTATGTCAGATACAGATTCAATGTTTTATGTAATCCTGAACATTATCTTTTGAAGTCTTACCTCCTTTTCAAAGATTGGGAACCTGAGGGGTGGCAAGAATGGTGTGGTGGTGGTGTTTTTATTTTTTGGTTCCTTTTTTATTTTCCAGTACCCAACAATGAAAATGCATTATAACCAAATAAATTCTCAGTGACTCCTATTAATTTTTGCCTTAATTATCCAGGCCTGTTTTTTTCATTCTCAATAGTCTATTTGTCATTGACACTTAAACTTCTTCTCTGATCTCCCTTCCTCAGCTTCTCTCTTCATCTTCTTCCCAGAGATTACAAGAAAATACCTCTCAATCCCAATTATGAAAGCAAGAAAAAGAAATCCAAGTTAGTGTGTGAAAAGAATGCTATAAGAAAATACTGCTGCTTAGTATTAGAAAGTTTATCGGTGCTTAGAAAGGCTTTGATATCCTTGTATGTCTCATTCAGAATTTCCTTACCTTCAGTTCAGTTCAGTTCAGTTCAGTTCAGTCGCTCAGTCGTGTCCGACTCTTTGCGACCCCATGAATCACAGCACGCCAGGCCTCCCTGTCCATCACCAACTCCCGCAGTTCACTTAAACTCATGTCCATTGAGTTGGTGATGCCATCCAGCCATCTCATTCTCTGTCGTCCCCTTCTCCTCCCACCCCCAATCCTTCCCAGCATCATGACTCCTTCCAGTGAGTCAACTCGTCACATGAGGTGGCCAAAGTATTGGAGTTTCAGCTTTAGCATCAGTCCTTCCAATGAACACCCAGGATTGATCTCCTTTAGAATGGACTGGTTGTATCTCCTTGCAGTCCAAGGGACTCTCAAGAGTCTTCTCCAGCACCACAGTTCAAAAGCATCAATTCTTTGGCGATCAGCTTTCTTCACAGTCCAACTCTCACATCCATACATGACCACGGGAAAAACCATAGCCTTGACTAGACGGACCTTTGTTGGCAAAGTAATGTCTCTGCTTTTTAATATGCTATCTAGGTTGGTCATAACTTTCCATACCTTACCTTCCTCTTATTCAAACGCCATTTGTCTTTTGCTTGCCTGGCATCAATATTCATTAACTATTTTTCCATTGTGGTGGCATTTTAGTGGCATGATATACTAATGTTGGGCCAGATTTGAAAAGCAAGCCATCATGTTTGCCACTGTCAGAAAATAAACTGTTTCAAATTGAAAACTGGTGTCCAAGTATAATTTCCAAAAAAATTTAGATTGTTTCTCTCAAACAAATAGAGAATGAATATGAGCTGATGGTGTTTTTGAAATTCATTGAGGGAACCAGCAGGACGGTAAAGTCCATTTAAAGGATTATGGGAGAGACAGGGTACTTATAGCTATTGAAAGAAATAATACTGGGCTAAGATTGTTAAATTAGATACAAAACTGGTTAATGCAGGGCAAAGAAATAAAAATTTGAAGTGTTTATATTTTATGCAGAAATCATTAGCATTAGAAAAATTCACTTCTGGACAAGTTCATTTGCATTTCTGTCAGTTTCCTTCATGTTAATATCTGCCCTCACAGAGACATAAAATATCCCAATCCATAGTAACTACTCAAGTTTCTAATTTCCCTAGAAAGTTAGATAATCCTTGGTTGCCTGTTAAATACTTAAAAAAAAATTTTAAGGTTATAAAATTAATAAAAACCTATTGTAGAAAGTTTTAAAAATACTAATTTTTTAAAGAGGAGAGAAAATAACCATGCTCAAAACCACTACCCAGATGCAGCCACTATAAATAGAATTCATATGTTCCCTTACAGATTTTTTTTTTTAATCTTGGCTGCGCTGAGTCTTCATTGCCGTGGGTGAGTTCTCTAGTTGTGGCATTCCAGCTTAGTTGCCCCACAGCATGTGGGATTTTAGTTCTCTGACCAGGAATAGAACCCGAGTCCCCTGCATTAGAAGAAGAATTCTTAACCACTCGACCAATCGGGAAGTCCCCCCCTTTCAACATTTTCCCTAAATATTTTTTTAACAGTGGAGTAATTAATGTGAAGAAAATATCAGGCTATTTTTTATCTTTTCCTTACTAACAAAGATCATATCCTATCCTAGCTATGATTTTAATGTCTCTATAATAATCTGGCCCTTGTTGTATCATGATTCTTTTCACTCTTTTTCCTAATTCATTTATTATGAACTTTTTCAGAATACAAAATAATGTAGACAGCAAAATAATGACCAGTGGTGTAGATCCAGCCTAGTTTAAGAGAGAAAATATCACTCACAGAGCTGCCTGTACCCCCATCAGCCCTCCAATATCCTCCTGTCCAGATGGAACCACTCTTCTGGGTTTGGTACTTATTTTCATATTTATATTTGTAGCTCATCCATAAAGTATTAGGTTGGCCAAAAAGTTCACTTGGGTTTTTTGGTAACATCTTATAGAAAAACCCAAGTGAGTTTTTTGGCCAACCCCATTAACGGTATTTTTGCATATTTTCAAACCCTGTACAAATCACATCACAGGTTCTTAAGGTATTAAGGTCCTGCAACTTGCTCTTTTCTCTCCACCTTATGTTTGTGGAGAGTGATCCATGTACTTAGAATTCAGTCACTTTTAGTGCTAAATACCGTCTACGACTGTGTTAACCCACTTTCCTCTTGAAACATACTGAGGTTGGTTTCCACTTTTTACTATAACCCCTGTGCTGCTAGGGACATTCTGTACCTCCATCTCCCTGTGCACTTGTGTGAGCGTTTCTCTGGGTGCATATTGAGGAATGGAGCGCCCATTAGTGGGCTTGCACATCTACTTCCTATGACGTTCTACTAAGGCTTTTACATGACTGTACCAATTTATACTCAAACCAACAATGCATAAAAGTCTGGTGGCTCTGCATCAAAGATTGGCAAAACTCTGTGAAGGCCTGACTAGGAAAGCTTTTTTAAAAATCAATCTATTTGGTTGTGCCAGTCTTAGTTGCAACATGCAAGTTCTTAGTGGCAGCATGTGGGATCTAGTTCCCTAACCAGGGATCAAACCCATACACTCTAGCATTGGGAGCATGGAGTCTTAGCCACTGGACCACCAGGGAAGTCCCCTTAGTAGGAGAGCTTTAAGCGGTGATGAGCTACATGGTTTCTGTCACAGCTACTCAATTCTGCAGTTGTCACACAAAATCAGCCATGGACAGTTCATAAGTGAATGAGCCTGATGATGTTCTAATAAACTTTACTTAAGGACACTGGAAGTTGAACTTCATATCATTTTCATGTGTTCCCAAATACAATTCTTCTTTTGATTTTCTTGAACTATTTAAAAATATAAAACACAGTCTTAGCATGTGGGTTATGCAAAACAGACAGCTGGATAGATTTGGAACCTGGTCATAATTTGCCAATCACTGCTTGACATCCTGTCCAAGATCTGGAATTTTAAGATATGTTAAATGTTTCTACTCTACCGAGTATGAAATGATAAATTGTCAATTTAATTTGTACTCCTTATTAGTAGTGAAGTCAAACATTTTATCGTGTTTATTAGCCATTAGGATTTTCTCTCAATGATTTATCTCTTCATGTTTTTTTTTTTCCCCATATTTTTTAAGGTTGTGGGTATTTTATTTGTTGACTTACAGGAGTTCTTTCTATTTTCTGACTGGTAATCGTTTGTTGAATGCTTTGTAAATGTTCTCAGTGTATTGTGGTTACGATTTCACTTTTGAAATAAATCTTTTGATGAAAAGTTTTCAAATTGAAGCTGAATGTATCCAAGTGATACTTACTTGACTGTGAAAAAAAAATTATGTTTTTCATACACATTGAGAATGCGAAAGATTACCACAAAAGGAAGATACCAGGACTTCCCTGGTGGTCCAGTAGTTAAGACTTTGTCTTCCAATGCAGGGGATGAGGGTCTGACCCCTAGTCTGGGAACTAAGATCCCACATGCCTCATGGCCAAAAAACCAGAAGATAAACAACAGAAACGGTGGTGTAACAAATTCAGTAGACTTTAAAAATGGTCCACGTTAAAAAAAAAAAAATCAAAAGGAAGATACCACTTTCTGAGGTGGGAAGAGAAGAAATATTTCTTCATTGGGCGGAAGTAGAATGTTCCTCACTTTTACTCCAGATGCTCTTCAGTTCCACTCATTTCCCTGAAGGTAAATAGTTTTGCAACCTGTAGTTCTCTAGTAAACACAGTGTCTAAGTGCCGATTCGACAGGGCTGCCGGAAGGCATGCATCTGATCTTCACGAAACATGGCTTGTCTTTCACAAGTTTGCAGGCTTCTCAATTCCAAGCCAGCTGACGTCTTTCAGAGGAGAAAAGGCCCTCCCACTTGCGTTAGTTAATTGACTCTGATGGCCTCCTCTGGCCGCCTAAGTGGTTCTGGAACAGAGAGCACTGTTGTAATCTGAGGAACTTTCAAAAGTCACCCTGGCCAAGACAGCACACCCCCCAAGCCAGCGAGGAAAAAGGAAAGCTGTTGCAATGCTGGTCAGCAAAACAAGACTTGGCTGCCCGGAGCTTTGTTACTGAGTTCTTGCTCCTGTGAAGGCCTCTGGAGAGCTGGGCCCACTTGGAGCTGGGCTGCTATGTTTGACAGACGCCTCATGTCTCCTCAAACTAAGTGCCTTCTTCCTGGGGTAAGCTTGTGGGCAGGGAGGCAGGCCAGATGCATGGTGTGGTTGCAGGAAAACAGGGATGTACCGCCTTGTAAAGGAACTCAAGCAAAAATCACTCGGTGGCTTCACTTTTTCAAAGCTTTTTTTATCTAGCCAGAAATGTTTGCATTCACGGTGTGACTACATCAGTGTCCATGGAGTGGAAGCCAGTAAGACTGGAATTTGGTTGTAAAAAGTGTATCTTAGTGAGATCAATTTAGTAGCTGGGGAGAGAGAGAGAGAGGGAGGTGGAGAAATTTGGTGGAAAATGAAAATGCTTTTTGCAGCTGTAGGCAGTCACTTGTCGCTTCAGGGACAGCCTAGCTACTGAGCTGTTTCTGAGGCTTTTCTATGTAAATCAGAATAATGTGACATCCTATGTGATTGCAATTTAAGATTTGATTGCCGTTTGTCACAATAAAAGTTTTTTTTTTATTTAATGAAGTTCAAAAATGAGAGTCTAATGTTTAAAATATTTAAGCAGAGAGCTTTACCTCACAAGGATGTGATGTTTGGGTCTTTGGATTTAGTTTAGAACCTTTAAAGTAAAGAGCATATTATTACTAGTCCCCTTCCTGGGACTGCTTTGGGAAAATAAGTAAGTAATTCTAGAACCCAAATGTGAATTGTATCGTGTAAAATTCATAAGGTTACAGATATCTGTGCAATAGGTCACAAAAATATCATTGTAGAATCAGTGAAGTACAGCTTGTCAAAAAATTCTTTCCAGGTTACCGCTTTTGTTTCTAATTGTGCCAACTTGTGCTATATTTAATTTCACAGAGGGGAAAAAAATTACTTGCAAAGAAATACCTGTAGTTTGGAAATCATTTGTTTTGGGTTGGAGCATACAGAAGTGTAGCACAGGCAGTAAGATGCTTTGCTTAACCTACTGGATTTCAGTGATCTTTTATTATGCTTCATTTTATTTTTCAGAATTTATTTTAGTGACATATAGCTGATTTGCAGTGTTGTGTTAATTTCTGCTTTAGAGCCAAGCCAGTTTTATATATATATATATATACACACACACAGAGTTTTTTATACATATATATAGACACATACACAGACACATTCTTTTTCATATGCTTTTCCATTATGGTTTATCACAGGATACTGAATATAGTTCCCTCTGCTATACAGTAGGACCTTGTTGTTTATCCATTATATACCTATGTGTATATATAAAATGTATTTCACTTGAAATTTTCCAGAGACACAGTTTTCCTTGCTTGTGTTGGCTCTCATTAGACTTTGTACGCTTCAGTTATATTTCTTAGGCTCTGACATGGCTGGCAATGTATACACTAATTATAAAGGATTTCTAGGTGTTGGATACTTCACATGTTTTTTAGTTTTTCAAGTGCTACCCACATTTAATTCAGATTGTTCAATACCTGTTTGTTTTGAAAGACATCCGGGATCATCATTTTCCATAAACTTGCCTGCTTTTTAAAAACATCACCAGACACTCAAAGCTGCTAAAGTAGTTGTTTCTGCTGAAGAATTCTGTTATAAATTCAAAAAATTATAATCTGTAACCCAAATTGCCAAGCATCAAAACTGCCAAATCTATTCCACTGATCATTTTTAATATTTTCATCTGTGAAATTGGGTGCAAAAAATAGTATAGTTTTTAAAATTGAAATGTCAGTCTATGTGATGCTAGAATAATTACTTGAATAGTTTATCTGTTAGTAAATCTCATCTCTAAGTTGAAGTCTTATGGAGAATCTGCACAAGCATGTTTACCCTTTTTAAGATGCTTCCTCTCTCCCAATCCTAGAGTTTTATTTCCTAATGCCTAGTCACTCCTCATTTTAACTAACACTTGTGTTTGAATAGGGCTGATAAATACATGGATTTTTGTTTTAATGGTTAAAGATTTAAAATAAATCTTTACAAAGACTTTAGAGGATTAAGAGGTATTAACTTCTAGTTATAAAATGAATAAGTCACAGGGATATAATAGCACAGGGAATTTAGTCAATATTTTATAACTTTGTATGGTGTGTAATACATAAATATATTGAATTACTGTGTTGTACACCTGAAACTAGTATAGTATTTTAAGTTAACTATACTGGAGTTGGTGATGGACAGGGAGGCCTGGCGTGCTTCGATTCATGGGGTCGCAAAGAGCCGGACACAACTGAGCGACTGAACTGAACTGATACTTGAATAAGATCTTCCCAGGTGGCTCAGCGGTAAAGAATCTGCCTACCAAAGTAGGGGATGTGGATTTGATCCCTGGGTCAGTAGGATCCCCTGGAGAAGGAAATGGCAACCCACTCCATTATTCTTGCCTCAGAAATCCCATGGACAGAGGAGCCTGGTGGGCTGCAGTCCATGGTGGGTCACAAAGAGTTGGCCATAACTTAGCGACTAAACAAAACTTGAACAAATAAAGACTTTATTCTGTTCCCATTTAACATGTTCATCTAGTCATTCCCAAAGTTCCCCAATGACAGAAATTTTTCTTTCAATTCATACAATCAAATGGAGAGGACTTTTAAATATATATATATATGTATATGTATTATAGAATAATTTTTTAGGATATTAAATAAGCTCTGTGGCCTTTATTTTTGTTCTAATCAAGTATTTCAGTTTTTATATCACTTGTACATTCTGAAGTCACTGCAAACCCTAAATGCATAAAAAAACACATTTGGAAATTATACATTTAATACTCACCTTGCATTAAAATAAAATGAGTAAACCAGTGCAGTTTGGTAGAGGTAATTACTTTTTCATTGCCAAGGGCAAAAAAATATGCCTCTGACTAGTATTAAGTACACTTTTTATCTCTTTATGAATTCTGGTATTATTGCATTGTTAGTTTCTTTCACATAATGCCCTTTGTGACAGCAACATGTGCCATTATTTTTAGACCAAGATAGTCACTCTCTCTGTTTCCTTTCCTTCCTCCAAATAAAAATGATCTCTCAGATTTGTACAGGTCTTTCAATTTATTTAGTTCTGTTACCCGTGATTCCAGCTTTATCTGACTTTGATGAAGAGCAAGTGTTTGGAACTCTACTCAATGCTCTGTAATGACATACATGAGAAAAGAATCTAAAAAAGAGTGGAGTTATATATACATGTATAAATTATTCACTTTACTGTACACCTGAAACTAATATAACATTGTTCATCAACTCAGCTCCATTGTAACATAAAAATAAATTAGAAGGATTAAAATGAAAAAGAGCAAATGTTTGTATACAGTGAGACCTGACTTTGGATACTACAGTATCCCCTTAATAACTCTGTGATGTGGCAAATATTTTTATCTTCTCTGAGCCTTGATTTCATTATCCATAAAAAAAAGGTATAATAATATCTGTGTTTCTAGATATTTATAAGATTTTTTTTAATCCCAGTACATATAGACTGTTTAGCATAGCACCTACTCTTATTAAGGGAATGCACATACTCACCTACATTTCCTTCAATGGCTAATAATAAAAGAATTTAGCTCTGAGATCCCAAACTATGATATCAGGAGAGTCAGCAGAGAAAGTTATGGGTTGTTTCTTGTTTGCATGTTCGAAGATAGAAAGATTAAAGTAAATAACAACCCTGTGAAATGAGACTTCTAAGTGGATCCAGTAGCAGGAGGCAAAGAAACTAAGTATAAACCCTCCCAAACTGTACGCATATATTTGAGTCCATGTATAATATATGTCAGCATCTCCTAGCATTGGAAGATTCTCCAAGTGATGCTCAACTTCAAAATGGTTCAATAACCAGAGCTCCTGAATGGAAATAAGCACATGAGAATAAAAAAATATATTGGAGGATAAATATTCCAAGAAGTCTCATAATTTTTGAACTTTTACTTTATCTTTTTATTTACCTTTATACTTTTGAGGGGAGGAAAGGAGCCCTTGTATTCCCATATATTATAAAACTAACAGTGATCTAAGGGTACAGATTTCTGCACTATTTTTCAGGTATAATTTGTATTTAAATGGATGTATAATGTCAGAAAATCTTGGAGGCTAGTATTTGTAAGGATTCTTTAAAGCAGCAGTCCTCAGGGACTGCTGAAGGAAACCAGGGACTGGTTTCGAGGAAGAGAATTTTTCCAAGGACTTTGGCAAAAGAGGATGCGATGGTTTGGGACTGATTCTTATAAGGAGCATGCAACCTAGCTCCCTCTCATGCACAGTTCTCAGCAGAGTTTAAGCTCCTATGAGAATCTAATTTTCTTGAAGAGATCTCTAGTCTTTCCCATTCTATTGTTTTCCTCTATTTCTTTGCACTGCACTGATTCGTTGCACGGATCTGATAGGAGGCAGAGCTCAGGAGGTAATTTGAGCAATGGGGAGCAGCTGTAAATACAGAGGAGTTTCACTCCCTTGCCTGGTCCCTAACAGGCAAGTACCAACCCCTGGCGTGGGGTTGGGAAACCCCCCCCTCCCCCGGTTTTAAGGATGAACACAAGAATATATGGTTTGTCACCTAGAGATGCCAGGATGTTTGATCGCATCTTACCCCCATAAAATAATGTGTGAAATAAAAATTTTCTGCAGTCCTACAGAGATTTGCCACTTTTATTGTTAAAACGGAAAACCCTTGAAAGAGAGCTTTCCATGTCAAAGTAATTAGAAGTTATTAGAACTGAAAATAGAAGAAACATTAAAGGAAATGTGCATAGAAACACGCCAGAATCTCACTGCTCTGGGTCAAATATTTTTCTTCTGGCAAATCACATCCCATTCCATTTCCACAGGCATACATACTTTTTTAGTTGGAGCTACAGTACACAGACTGCAGAATTCTGTCTTTTGCCTTCAGCTGTACTTTCTAATCATTTTTGGGATGGGAAGCACTGCACTGGGTCCCATGAGTTTTGTCTAGTAGGAGCACATGTGTCTGTCTACTTGCAGTGTGCAGCCTAAGGGCTTGTGGGATCTTAGCTCTCCAGCCAGGGATTGAACCCATGTCCCCTGCATTGGAAGGTGGATTCTCAGCCACTGGACCACCAGGGAAGTCCCTGTAATCACTTTAATCACATAATGATACTGCATTGTGTGCATTTATTAATGCCTTAACTCTTCCGAATAGAGTGGTCAATTATTGTTAGTTAATTTTAGTTAATTCCATAATTTCTCTTTTATAGATAAATAAATCTGTCACACCAATTTTGAGCATATGGTTTTCAGCAAATAACTTCTCTGAGATAAATTCTCAGATGTGGAATTATTTGCACAGTGAGTGGGTTTGAATGTTCTTATGTCTCTGGCTATAATCATTCTTTTCAAAATGATTATATTAGTCAACAGTGAAAGCATAATATTATTAATATGCTAATTTTTCCACAATACACCCCACATTAGGTGTTAATAATTGCCCTCAAAAGTAAATAATTATATAGCATATCACTTTAATTTCTGTTTAGGAGATTAACTAGCAAAGTTCAGTTCAGTCGCTCAGTCACGTCCAACTCTTTGCGAACCCATGAGTCACAGCACGCCAGGCCTCCCTGTCCGTCAACAATTCCCGGAGTTCACTCAACTCATGTCCATCGAGCTGGTGATGCTATCCAGTCATCTCATTCTCTGTCGTCCCCTTCTCCTCCTGCCCCCAGTCCCTCCCAGCATCAGGGTCTTTTCCAGTGAGTCAACTCGTCACATGAGGTGGCCAAAGTATTGGAGTTTCAGCTTTAGCATCAGTCCTTCCAGTGAACCCCAGTTCTGATCTTCTTTAGAATGAACTGGTTGGATATCCTTGCGGTACAAGGGACTCTCAAGAGTCTTCTCCAACACCACAGTTCAAAAGCATCAATTCTTCGGCAATCAGCTTTCTTCACAGTCCAACTCTCACATTCATACATGACCACGGGAAAAACCATAGCCTTGACTAGACAGACCTTGGTTGGCAAAGTAATGTCTCTGCTTTTTAATATGCTATCTAGGTTGGTCATAACTTTCCTTCCAAGGAGTAAGCGTCTTTTAATTTCATGGTTGCAATCACCATCTGCAGTGATTTTGGAGCCCCAAAAAATAAAATCTGACACTGTTTCCACATCTATTTCCCATGAAGTGATGGGACCAGATGCCATGATCTTAGTTTTCTGAATGTTGAGCTTTAAGCCAACCTTTTCACTCTCCTCTTTCACTTTCATCAAGAGGCTTTTTAGTTCTTCACTTTCTGCTATAAGGGTGGTGTTATCTGCATAACTGAGGTTATTGATATTTCTCCCGGCAATCTTGATTCCAGCTTGTGCTTCTTCCAGCCCAGTGTTCCTCATGATGTACTCTGCATAGAAGTTAAATAAGCAAGGTGACAATATACAGCCTCGTCATACTCCTTTTCCTATTTGGAACCAGTCTGTTGTTTCATGTCCAGTTCTAACTGTTGCTTCCTGACCTGCATATCGTTTTCTCAAGAGGCAGGTCAGGTGGTCTGGTATTCCCATCTCTTTCAGAATGTTCCACAGTTTATTGTGATCCACACAGCCAAAGGCTTTGGCATAGTCAATGAAGCAGAAATAGATGTTTTTCTGGAACTCTCTTGCTTTTTCCATGATCCAGCGGATGTTGGCAATTTGATCTCTGGTTCCTCTGCCTTTTCTAAAACCAGTTTGAGCATCTGGAAGTTCATGGTTCACGTATTGCTGAAGCCTGGCTTGGAGAATTTTGAACATGACTTTACTAGCGTGTGAAATAACTGCAATTGTGCGGTAGTTTGAGCATTCTTTGGCATAGCTAGCAAAGGTATATATTAATCAGAAATTGTATATTTTTTGCATCTCTGTGTAAATTGTTATTTCCTGTGTTTAGATTGCAGTATCAATTTTATTTGTTATATAGGAAGAGTAGCTCTGTAAAGAATAAACTGTTGGTTTTTCCCTATCCAGTCTCACCTATAAAAATATTTCCTTTCATAAAAGCTAATCAGATATTTATATTGTGAGACCCTCCTCATATCACTGAAGGATACATTAGTGCCAGGCAATAGGGTATTAATTTGATTAGAAATTGACACTAGGACAGTCAAAGGATTAAAACTTCATTTTGGAAAGCTTTGGAAAGCTTTGTGCTTTTGACTTTATTCAGATATCTTATTTTGTGCAGCGATCAAAAACTAATATACAAATAATAAAATGACAACATCTGACTCAAGTTGTAGTTCATATTAAAAGTGTATTCTGTCTCACCTTGAGGGTCATAGATTTTGCATTTAGGACAGCAAGTCCAATAGATTGTCAAGTTGTTGTTGATTTTGTTGACTTAGAGAAAAATGTACAACACAAGAGATGAGAGTTCAGGTTTTATTTAGGGACTTTACTGAGAACTATAGCCTGGGAGACAGCTTCTCAGTAGCTCTGAGGAAACTACTCTGAAGAAATACAGGAGAAGCTGGTTTCTATATGATTTTTGGCTTGAGGATGCAGGCAGTTAAGTATACATCTTGATAAAAGATAACTTCTGGTCACAAAGAATGGGGATCTCCAGTTAATGACTTTAGCACTTTACTGTGTATGGGAAGATGCAAGAATCTGGGTTCAATAAAATTCTTCCTGAAATATGTGTGTGTTAGTCAATCAATCATGTCCGACTCTTTGTGACCCCATGGTCTGTAGCCCACCAGGCTCCTCTGTTCATGGGGTTTCTCAGGCAAGGATACTGGAGTAGTTTACCATTTCCTCCTCCAGGGGAACTTGCCAACCCAGAGATCGAATCTCTGTCTGTGGGATTTCCTAGGCAAGAATACTGGAGTGGGTTGCCATTTCCTCTGCAGGGGATCTTCCTGATCCAAGGATCAAACCTGGTCTTGTGCGTTCAGGCAGATTCTTTACCATCTGAGCCACCAGGGAATCTCCATACATCTAACTATCTAAGAGACCTGTTTTTCCAAAGCACATGGGGCCTCATCCTTTTTCTCAGCGTGAGTTCTCAGGGTGCACCATCAGGCAGCCGCTGCAGCAGCTAATGTCCTCCTAGAACTGGGTGGTAAGCAGTGCCCTTTGTTTTCTGTGTTTGCACATCAGGGCTGTCATGGCTCTGGACCCTGCACCCTTATAGTTTCCTGCTTGACTCCCCCTCCCAGTGGTCATCCAGGGCCTGTCTCTCCCTCTCCCCTAGGGTTGGAGAACTGGAATTCTCTATACTCTTTCCTGGCAAGGGGCATACCATCATCTTGACCTTAATATTATTTGATGTTCTTTGTGAACCTCACAAACATTGCTTGCTGCCGCTGCTGCTAAGTCACTTCAGTCGTGTCCGACTCTGTGTGACCCCCTAGACGGAAGCCCACCAGGCTCCCCCATCCCTGGGATTCTCCAGGCAAGAACACTGGAGTGGGTTGCCATTTCCTTCTCCAGTGTGTGAAAGTGAAAAGTGAAAGTGAAGTCGCTCAGTCGTGTCTGACCCTTAGCGATCCCATGGACTGCAGCCTACCAGGCTCCTCCATCCATGGGATTTTCTAGGCAAGAGTACTGGAGTGGCTTGCCATTGCCTTCTCTGACAAACATTGCTTACATGTCTTTATATTTTTCTTGAGGTGTAGTTGATTTATAATGTTGTATTAATTTCTTCCCTGAATCATCAAAGTGATTCAGCTATACACATGTATACATTGTTTTTTAATATTCTTTTCCATTATGGTTTATCCCAGGATATTGAATATAGTTATATAGTTCCCTGTGCTATACAGTAGGACCTTGTTGTTTATCCATTCTGTGTATAAAAGCTTACATCTACTAACCCCAATCTCCCACTCCATCCTGACGACCTACCTACAGCAACCCCAAGTCTGTTCTCTGTGTCTATGAGTCTGTTTGTGTTTCATACCTAGGTTCATTTGTGTCATATTTTAAATTCCATATATAAGTGATATCATATGATATTTCTTTCTGACTTATTTCACTTAGCATGATAATCTCTAGTTGCATCCCTGTTGCTGCAAATGGCATTATTTCATTCTTTTTATGGCTGAGTAGTATTCCTTTATATGTATGATACCATATCTTTATTCATTCATCTATTGATGGACATTTAGGGCCAGCCACTCCAGTACTGTTGCCTGGAAAATCCCGTGGACAGAGGAGCCTGGTAGACTGCAGTCCATGGGGTCGCTGAGAGTCAGACAACTGAGCAACTTCACTTTCACTTTTTACTCTCATGCATTGGAGAAGGAAATGGCAACCCACTCCAGTGTTCTTGCCTGAAGAATCCCTGGGACGGGGGAGCCTGGTGGGCTGCCGTCTCTGGGGACACACAGAGTCGGACACGACTGAAGTGACTTAGCAGCAGCAGTGTGTCTTGGCTATTGTGAATAGTGCTGCTGTGAACATAAGGGTGCATATATTTTTTTGAATTGTAGTTTTGTTAGTTGCTCAGCTGTGTTGTACTACTGTGACACCATGGACTGTTGCCTGCCAGGCTACTTACATGCCTTTAAATCTTGGTCCACTTATGTAGCAGTTTTGTTACCTGTTAGTGGCATTTGAGACATCAGAAGAGAGAAAAATCTGACCCCATTAATCATATCTAATATCCTTATTGTGCAAGCAGTATGCAAAATAGATCTGCCACAGTCCAGAAGGTTCCCCACACTCTGATACCACTGCCTCCTTTACAAAGTTAGTGTTGTACCATCCTGGGTCTCCTAATCTTCTTAGTTACTCAAAAACAAAATGGCTTTGATTTAAGAATGGGAAGCTCGGTGCACTGAAATGAGAAGAACAAGATTATTCTTGATGGTAACTCTGGTTTCTTGGTTTGGGAGCAGTTGATTTACATCTCTAGGCTTACTTTGTCACCTATAAAATTAAAGTCATCATTCTTATCTCTCCATCTGCTCAACATGAGAGCCTCTGACAGCCCATCAGCAGTGATGCAAAATTCTTAAAGCATCTCAGAACAGCTGTTTATTAGTTTTGTCTTTCTTTTGAAGCCCTAGCCATTGTTTAAAGATTGTACTTTCAATATCAGTATGTATTCAGTCAAGTATTTTAACCTCCGGTCTTTTTATTTTTTGGGGGGAAGAGTGCCTTTTTGGGTCTCTTCTGTCTTGGTACTAACACAGCTTGAAAGATGTTTCCACAGCTTGAAACCTGATGAGCCCAAGATCCTTCCTGGGCTTGAATTGAGGTTTATGACCATCTTCATTACTTAGGTAAATAAGCTTTTATTTGTTTGCTAAGTCGTGTCTGACTCTTTGGCTACCCATAAACTGTAGCCTGCCAGGTTCCTCTGTCCCTGGGATTTCCCACTCAGGAATACTGGAGTGGATTGCCATTTCCTTCTCCAGGGGATCTTCCTGACCCAGGGATCAAACCTGCATCTCCTGAATTGGCAGGCGAATTCTTTACCACTGAGCCACCAAGGAAACCCTAATAATAAGCTTCAATGCTCACTAAAAATGCATACATGAGTAGAACTTTTCAAGACCAAGTTTCACATGAGCAAGTTCTGTGCATCCTTCACCACTCTACTTCCAAGGATTTTATAAAAGGGTCCATGGTAGGCTGTGAATAATTAATGCTAATTTGATGTTTAGGGATTTTTTAAAAGAAGTTTGCATATGCACTCAAATATAGCCGTATGAATAAGAAGTAACTTTATGATAGTGACAGAAATATCAATCACATACAAGTGATGTGTGTTGAGTATAACCCGGGTAAACTTAAACGTGATCTCTATCGTTGGAGAAATTAGTATTTATTCAGATAATGTAACAAGAGAAAAAATATGTATGCCACGTGCAAATACTGAGGAATAAAGAAACATAGATCTCTAGAATATAAGTAGCACAGATGTTTAGAGAATTATCAGGGTGAAAGATTGGTTGAAAATTTAGAAGTTATGGAATTCAATTCATCATAACCACCATGGAACAATAAGTTTGTCATCCATCTCTTTAATAGGATTCAGCTAAATTATGTATGTTTTTCACTGTAAGTTAGAATGTGAAGATCTGAGATGATTACGTAGCTGAAATTGAGCTCAGTAAAAGTTTCTGTTCTAAAGAAATTTCCAACCTGTTCTGTCTGTTTTGTCTTTCATAGGAAGAGTAGGAATTTGCAGGCCATTGTGGAAAGTGTGACAGGATTCAGAGTTCCCCTGAGAGCCATCACTTGACTGCTTCTACATGACTTTTTAAGAGATGTGATACCGTAACTGGAATGGCTCATTGGTGGAAACACTGAGGGTTGTTTGTTTAAAGAGGCCCAGAAAGGACAGTTGTCAGGGAACTCTATGTTCATAAGAGATAATAAGAAATAATTTGTGTGAATGATAAATGTTCCCCATTCCTGATGTACTGTCTGCTCTTGGGTTGAGAAGATATGTATTTTATTAATGTATTTTATTTTGGTTTGTGTTCGTTACTGCACGCAGGCTTTCTCTAATTGCCATGAGCGGGCACTACTTTCCACTTGCGGTGTGAGGGCTTCTCATTGCAGTGGCTTCTCTTGTTGTCGAGCACAGGTTTTAGAGCACAGGCTCAGTAGTTGTGGCACACGGGCTTTGTTGCTCTGCGGCATGTGGACTCTTCCCAGACCAGGGATCAAACCTGTGTCCCTTGCATTGGCAGGCAGATTCCTATCCACTGCTCCACCAGGGGCGGAAAATATATATTTGCTTAATTTCTACAGCCAAATGAGAGTACCTGCCTTCCTGGGACTGTTTTTCATTCTAGCAGCATCCTCTTGGCACTCATATTGCCATTAAAGTCAAAAACATTATGCTATGAAAAAGTAGTCAGTCACAAAAGGGCAAATAACTGTATGCTTTCATTTATACAAGGTACCTGAAATAGATTCATAGAGATACAGAGTGCAAATGGTGGTTGCCAGGAGCTGTGAGAAATAGAAAATGGGGGGCTAGTGTTTAAGGGGGACAGAGTTTCCATTTGAGATGATGAAAGCAGTTCTACAGATGGATGGTTGTGACAGTTGCCTAACAGTGTGAATAGACGTAATGCCACTGAACTGTACATTGAAAAATAGCTAAAATGGCAAATTGTATGTTGTGTCTATTTTAGTCCAAGTTTTAAAATGCAATTTAGGGACTTTCCTAGCGGTCCAGTGGTTAAGACTTCACCTTCCAGTGCAGGGGTTGTGGGTTCTATCCCTGGTTGGGGAGCTAAGATCCCACATGCCCCGGGCCAAAAAACCAAAACACAAAACAGAAATAATATTATGAACAAATTCAATAAAGATTTTTAAAGTGGTCCACATCAAAAAACGATCTTTAAAAAAAATAAACAAAATGTGATTTTAAAGAAATTTGTTAGTGTGCATGTATGTTGCATGAAGCCAAATGCTTTCTAGGTATTATCTTATTTAATCTTCATAGCAGCTCAGGGAAGGAGACACATGATCATCTCCACAGATGAAGAATCGGAGCAAAGCCAGCAATGTCTCAAGTCTAGGGCCATGCAGAGGATAGTGACGTAAACAGAGATCATAGCCCAGTGGTTAGCCTGCTGCACACGTGCTCACACGCACACCCACACACAGGCACGCTCTGCATGGCTTCCTTTTTTTGCTCCCCCAGGTAATTGCACTCTAACTGCTCAAGCAGGCAACTACTGTTGCCTTCATTTAGGAATAGGGATCCAAGTTCATGGGCTTTTCCTTGACATTTGAGCCGTGAAAGTCCTGTAGCAGGTAAGGCTGCCACCCTCCCCCACCCTCCAGGAGTCAACAGGCCCTAAAGGATTTTCCAGCAGCAAAACCCAAGGCCAGTTGTATCCTGGCTTATTAGGCAGAATCTATGAAAATTACCTAACCAGCTTACTATAAAGATCATCTCAAAATTCACTTGTGTTTCAAAAAACCCTCTCTAAACAAGCCATTTTTTTAACTTTTTATTTTGTGTTGGAGTATAGCCAATTAACAATGTGGTGCTAGAGAAGACTCTTGAGAGTCCCTTGGACTGCAAGGAGATCCAACCAGTCCATCCTCAAGGAGATCAATCCTGGGTATTCATTGGAAGGACTGATGCTGAAGCTGAAACTCCAATACTTTGGCTACCTCATGCGACGAGTTGACTCACTGGAAAAGAGTCTGATGCTGGGAGGGATTGGGGGCAGGAGGAGACGGGGACAACAGAGAATGAGATGGCTGGATGGCATCACCGACTCGATGGACATGAGTTTGGGTGAACTATGGGAGTTGGTGATGGACAGGGAGGCCAGATGTGCTGTGATTCATGGGGTCTCAAAGAGTCAGACACGACTGAGCGACTGAACTGAACTGAATTAACAATGTTGCAATCGTTTCAGGTGAACAGAGAAAGGGCTTAGCCATACATATACATGTATCCATTCTCCCCCAAACTCCCCTCTCATCCAGGTTTCTGCAGAACATTGAGCAGAGCTCCATGTGCTATACCATAGGTCTTTATTGGTTATCCATTTTAAATAGAGCAGTGTGTACATGTCCATCCCAGACTCCCTAACTATCCCTTCCCCCTGGCAACCATAAATTCGTTTTCTAGTTCTGTGAGTCTGTTTTGTAAGTTGATTTGTATCATTTCTTTTAAGATTCCAGATATAAAGGATCCCATACAATATTTCTCCTTCTCCGTCTGACTTACTTCACTCAGTATGATACTCTCTAGATCCATCCTTCTTGTTGCAAATGGCATTATTTTGTTCTTTTTAATGGCTGAGTAATATTCCACTGTACAAATGTACCACATCTTCTTTATCCATTCCTCTGTCAATGGACATTTAGGTTGCTTCCATGTCTTTAAACAAGCCACTTTTAATAACATGGTTTTTTTTTTTCCTATCTTCTAGGCTGGTCTATTGAACACTTTTTTAAAAAAGCAAACTTTTTTCCTTATCTTAATGTCCCAGCTACTTTTCAGGGGGGAAAGTAATAGACACACAGACTCATTCCTATAAAGGAATAGATGTAAAAGCCAAATAAGGATATTTTCATAAAGAATGCACATATACCTTTGTTTCTCTTCTTTTTTTCATTGCTAAAATCTGTATTTCTAACCAGATTTCACTTAAGGTGTTTTTTTGGTACATTTTTATTTTAATGTGTTTCTTTTGCATTTACTGACTTTGAATCAGGTATATTCTATACCCCATCATTCTGTTGAATTACAGATTAGAAGACAATTCAGTGATAAAATTAGTTGTATAAAATAAGGAATAAGGTGCTTAGATGAACTGAACTGAGTTAGAGATCTTTGCTGATTCTGCTACCTACTAATTGTTGCCTCTTAACATTTCTTTTTTTTTTTTTTTTTTTTGTCCACACTGTAGCATGAGGAATCTTAGTTCCCCAATCGGGGATCAAACCTGTGGTCCCTGCAGTGGGAGCATCAATTGTTAAGCACTGGACTGCCAGGGAAGTCCCATCTACCAGTATTTTTTAATTCGGCAAGATTATGAAATTGAAGGCTACATTCAAAGATTTTGGTATCTTTCAAAATCTTGCTGGGAACACAGGCTATTTCATTGTTCCCATTTTCTACCTTTTTCTTTCTACCATGGAAAACCAGATGGTCCATAGCAGCTGAGAGAAATCATTGCCAACCCAGCATATTTGCATAATTTTCTCTCTGCCCTTAATCTGGAACAAAAGAAACAAAATAACAGGCCATGATAATGAAGTAAATCAAGTTCTTAATTACAGAATTAGGAAACGTTTTAACAGCATTTAAGATTCCCTGCTCATGTTCCTTTCAAAGTCCTCCAGTCCCTTGTAAAATGTGATTTCCATTCCAAGGTTTTTCCTGATGAGTTCATCAATTCAGCAAGGCAGAATGCTGACAGTTTTTCACAAACCTGAGAAAAATAATTATAACATTTAAGATACAGAAATAGACACGCAAAAGTTCAGATCCTCACCCCTCTTGATGCTTTCTCAAGGCCAGTTCAGTTTCTCCTAATAAGGCGTTTGACCTGCTTGCCAAGCTCTGACAGATGATATTTTTTACAGGCCTGTTCTTTCATTGTATTCAGTGCAAGGTGTAAGCTGAACAGGCTAGATGAGCCTTATTCACTGAAGGGGAATTCAGCCTAAAAGGACATTTTAGCACCCAAGTCAACCTCATTAGACTTCATTCTTACTCTTAGGAAAGATAATGCGTCTTTATTTGGAATGCATGTGTTCCTTCCAGTGGTGAGAAGTGAGGTGACTTTTATACATCATGTCTCATTACAGGGCTCCTCTGTAGGGGAGCAGGGAAAACATGGCATCTGGGGCTGTTAATTCTTAACAACACCAGGAGGATGTAATTGCTTTATCTCAGGGGACCATGAAGATAGCACATGTCAACACCGTACGAATGCTCTTAGGTTATGGAATCTGGTCAGTGACTCACGTTATTGTGGACATGTACTGAAATAGACAACAGTCGGATTGATAAATTGTGAAAGAGAAGCCAGTAACAGTCAGCAAATGATAAGCAAGTACATGGCTTAAAAACATTCCTGGAGTTTCATTTATCAGAGCTCGTACTTGGGTTTGCTCCCTGCTTGTTGCTTTGAAAGAGTTTCTCTTAATTATACTCGTCATTATTTTCTAAGTGAAAGTGAAAGTCGCTCAGTCACGTCTGACTCTTTGCAACTGTATAGTCCATGGGATTTTCCAGTCCAGAAGACTGGAGTGGGTAGCCTTTCCCTTCTCCAGGGGATCTTCCCAAACCAGGGATTGAACTGGGGTCTCCTGCATTGCAAGCAGATTCTTTACCAACCTGGCTATCAGGGAAGCCCAAGTATGTACTTAACTGTCATATGAATGACAGGGGAAACCAAGGCCTTAGTTGTGTTTCACATCAGAAAGGAACCATTTCTTCATATCATTTCGTAGCTATTTTTTAAGGGAGGGTGTTTACATGTAAGATTTAACAGCATTTGGATTGATTGGCTAGTATATTGGATTTTCTCATCTTCTGAGCAAAGAGAGGAACATGTCCATTTGTATCAGTAAAATCTGTAAATGGAATATGAGAATGGGAGTATATTGTTTTCTTTTTTAAATTTTGTAATTTTAAAAAACTTATTGTTTATTTGCATTGGGTCTTTAGCTGCATCATGCAGAAACCTTTCATTGTGGCACGAGGACTGTCTAGTTTCAGCGTGTGGGCTTATTTGCCCTGTGGCATGTGGTATCTTAGTTCCCTGACCAGTGATCAAACCCATGTCCCCTGCATTGCAAGGTGGATTCTTAACCACTGGACCACCAGAGAAGTCTGCCTCAGAGCATATTTTGAATCTATCAAACGTAGGATGTCATCTCTAATAAAGCTGTTAATTACAGTAATATATTAAAAAAGCTTATTTTTCTTATTCATCAAATGCTTTAAGATGTTCTGTAGCAGGAAAATGTGATCTGTTCAGTAAGAAAAAAATAATGAAAGAGAAAAATCTTGTAATTTTTTTTTAGAGAAATATGATTCCTCAACAGTAATATGGCTGACACTTTGATTCTGGATGATCTTACATTTTAAAAATAGCATTGGACTTCAAAAATTTTATGATTCTGTAGGAAATCACTATTTTTATGTACTTAGAAAAATCTTTTGTTAAGGGCATGATGCTTCTCAGCTGTTTTTCACTCAATAATTTTATGCTATGAACTGTGTAAGCATTTCTTTTCTTGACAGTTGACTGATCTGTGTTGATTCAGTGCTAGGTCCACATCAAAGTAAAATGAACCGCAAAGACATCGAAAACTAATTGAAGGGAAAAGAAAGCAAATGCTTCATGAGAGAGCATGTACTATTCCAGGGATTCTGAACTATTGACATTTGTGTTTTTTTTTTAATTGGAGGCTAATTATTTGACAATATTATATTGGTTGGTTTTGCCGTACATTGACATGAATCCACCCTGACATTTGTTTTTGAAAGTATGAATTTAGATTTCCAGTCTAGTTTAAAAAAATTCCCTTGTACCGCTCTGTGGGAGCTGATGGTTTTACGTTAATCATATCTATCTTAGGCTGTCTATTTAGTCTGTTCACTCTGACAAACCATTATCTATTTCTTTGCCCAAAGGCATGATCATGAAATATTATGAGCAAAGTTTTATTCCTACAAAAAACAATAAATCTTCCCAGTCATTGGTCAAACTGTCAGTATTCCAGTTCATATTTTGAAAGCTTTTGATATTTATTAATACCAGCAAGTGGCTGGTAGCTTGATGAGAACTTGATTAGGATTAGGGTAGAATTTATGTTTCTTTAAAAAAAAAATGGAATAGGCCTTAATTAGATGAGTGACATTGAACACATTCCCCAGTGTCTCTGACAGTCAGTTGCCTCCTCTATGCAACAAGAAATGATACAAGCCTTCTTGACCTCAAGAATCAAATATATGTGAAAATCTTGAATATAGTAAAGTACAAACTTCCTGCCTGGAAATTTGACCTCTCTTGGGAACAGTTCCTTCAATAAAGTCCCATGAGAACTTCCACTGTGCCTGGTCTCAAACCACTGTTCACCCTCCGCCCCTTCTGTCTCTCCACCACTTTTTTAAAAATAATTTTATTTATTTTTGGCTGCGCTGGATTTTTGTAGCTTTGCGCGGGCTTTCTCTAGTTGCAGGGAACAGAAGCTACTCTCTAGTTGTGATGGCGCAGGCTTCTCGTTGCAGTGGCTTCTCTTGTGAAGCGCAGGCTCTAGAATACACGGGCTTTGATGTATACATAGGCACGCACGCCCAATAGTTGCAGCTCCTGGACTCCAGGGCAGACTCTGCATTTGTGGCACTTGGGCCTAGTTACTCCAAGGCATATGGAACCTTGTCTGACCAGGGATTGAACTCTTGTCCCTTACACTGGCAGGCTGATTTTTATCCTCTGTGCCACCAGGGAGTTCCTCCCTCCACCACTTTGCTATGTCCTTGAAAAGGCCAAAAAGCTGGTGAAAGAGTCCTAAGGAGATGAAAATGGCAGTGCCGCCAAGACAGTTATGATGGGGCCTGAAGGGAGGAGCAGAATAGTATAAGTGAGCAGGCAGTTGTGTTGGTCAACTAAGCACTGTCGTGTCCACTGTCAGCAATATTTGTATTTTGCTGACACTGTTCATGTTTATTTGTTTTGCAATTAGGACCCTGGAGAAGAGGAGGCCATCTTTAGAACTGTCTCAGGACACAGTGGGGCCAAAGGCCCAAGAGCAGAAGAATGAATGGGGTACTTAGGAGAAGTAAGTGGACGCAAACGAGAGGAGAGAACTTCTCTCATTCTGAACCTAAGTTAACTCTCTACATATTCTATGGTGGATTGGCAGGGGTTCAGAGAATGAAAACATAACACAACCCATTAGAACCCCATCTGCTTTCTTTCTGCAGAAGTCACTTCTGAAGGGAAGATGTTACCATGTGTCATGGTGTTTAACATGATACTTCTAACATCTCATGGTAGTTTCCCGATTTTGGGGTTCTAGATAAAGGAATTTCCTTTTGTAAATCTTACTTGTAGCTTTTCATTTCTAGGTATGAATCTCCTTAGAGAAGTCAGGAGTCGTGTCCTCTTCAGTCGTGTCTGACTCTTAGTGACGCTATGGGCTGTGTAGCCTACCAGGCTCCTCTGTTCATGGGTTTCTTCAGGCAAGAGTACTAGAGTGGATTGCTGTTTCCTTCTCCAGGGGATCTTCCTGACCCAGGGATTGTACCCGTGTCTCTTATGTCTCCTGCATTGGCAGATGGGTTCTTTACCACTAGCACCACCTGGGAAGCTCTTAGAAAAGTCATTAGATTTTTTTTAAGTTTTTAAAAACCAGAGTTTCCATATGTCACTCACCATTGGGTGTTAATTTTGCATATAATTTGTTCTCGGGATAAGTGGTATCACACGAATGATTGAAAAAATCCAGGCGACATTTATTCAAGTGTGATTTAATTTCTTTTTATACTACGGCAGAGGCTCCGCTCAAGCCAAGCACTCTAGTTACAATCAGAGTATCTGGTGTGAACCCCACTGATAAGGCTCCCTAAGTTTGATCTGACTTTTTTCTTTTTCCCGAAAAGAAATATTTGAGGTGGGGGGTCTTAATAACTCATTAAACCTGTGGCCACCTTTTCTTTTTTTTCACTTGTAGATTGGAGAGCTACTTTGCTGGCACAACCTATGACTAAAATTGCCAGTCACCTTTAAGAAGCCGCCTCCCCTGACCCCAAAAGTAGATGTCAGTTTCAAATGATGTTTGGACATGATTACAACTCATGTTCTTCCTTTTTTTAAATTTATTTTTAATTGAAGGATAATAGCTTTACAATGTTGTGTTGGTTTCTGCCATATACCAACGTGAATCAGCCATGAGTATACTTACATCCCTCCTTCTTGAATCTCTCTCCCATCCTCTACCATCACACCTCATCACAGAGCATTGAGCTGAGCTCCCTGCGCTGTATGTTTCAATGCTACTTCATATTCTTAAACTGGCCTGTTTCCTGGCCAAAACCCTTGAATTTTAAATATTATTCTCTGAATTCTTCTGATGTGAAGATTGACTTTTATGCTTTCTGCCATTGTGAGTGGCACTTAAGAGCCCAGGGTTGTAAATTTGAGTCTCCAGCACAAAAGGCAAACTAAACTCTTTGGTATTCAAAGTGAGCCATCAGTTCTGGAACAGGGTCTAATGCTGGGAGTGACAGCATCCCAGGAGCATGAAGTAGCACAATGCTATTGCAGGATAGACATTCAGGAAAGATTTATTATGTTAATAAATTGATGGTGAGTCAACACTGGAAGAATAAGGGAATGAAAATTGACATCAGCTCTTCAAACAACCTCAGAAATAGGTGATTTTTTTTTTCTCTGTTGTATCGAGAAGGAAACTAAAGATCAAAGACTTTGGTTTTTTAAACAAATATTTACTGTTTATGATTAGTCATTTATCCCTAAGAGAGTCACGGGAAATGGATCTGTATTTCCATTTTACAGATAGGGAAACTGAGGTGCAGAAGTTTTAAGTGATGGCTTTGGTATGGAGCTAAGATATGAAAGGGCAGGGCAGGACTCAAGGAAGCCAACTTCAGAGATCTTCCCCTTGAACTACAAGGCATCTCAGATATCAGATCAGGGCCCTGCTGGGTACAAAGCTGGCACATAAAGAACAAAGTTGTCAGATTTCAAAACCCACATTGTTTCCACTTTCCTTGTTGAAAACCCAGTGAATTCTCTACTGGTTGTAGTAAGGAGCCATGAATGTCTTCTAAACATCAAAGCCAAGGGCTGTTGTCCACTATCCTCACACCTCTTAATCTTCCTTTTCAGCCTCAAGCTCATTCTCTTTCATCAGGTTCTGTTTTTTCTTGCCTTCTCCTTCTCAGAGAATGACTTCTCTCTCAGCTGGCTTTTCCCCTGTGGACTTAAAAAGTATTCACAACCTAGAAGTTGAGAGTTATGTTTCACTTGGTGGGAATTTTTAGGACTTCAAGCCCAGGAGACAACATCTTAAGTAACCCTGAGAGAACTGCTCCCAGGAAGTAAGGGGAAGGAACCACGTTATGATAGAAGTTTTGCAACAAAGGGCAGATAGTTGGAACATCAAAAGAACATCAAAAGATTATTGTTACTTAAAGAAAACCACATATCCCAAGTTAAAGAATTTAGCACTTTTCTGGTCTTGGGAAATGAAATTAAAAGATACTTGCTCCTTGAAAGAAAAGCTATGACAAACCTAGACAGCGTATTAAAAAGTAGAGACATCACTTCGCCAACAAAGATCCATATAGTCAAAGCTATGGTTTTTCCAGTAGTCATGGATGTGAAAGTTGGACCATCAAGAAGGCTGAACATTGAAGAATTCACAGTTTTCAAACTCCAGTGTTGGAGAAGACTCTTGAGAATCCTTTGGACAGCAGGGAGATCAAACCAATCAGTCTTAAAGGAAATCAGCTCTGAATAGGAAGGACTGATGCTGAAGCTCCAGTACTTTGGCCACCTGATGCAAAGAGATGACTCATTGGAAAAGACCCTGATGCTGGGAAAGATTGAAGGCCAGAGGAGGGGACGACAGAGGATGAGATGGTTGGATGGCATCACTGTCTCAATAGACATGAGTTTGAACAAACTCTGAGAGATAGTGAAGGACAGGGAAGCCTGGTGTGCTGCAATCCGTGGGGTCACAAAGAGTCATAAATGACTGAGCTCCATGGGGTCACAAAGAGTCATAAATGGCTGAGCGACTGAACAACAATAGCAGCAAGGCGTGGGAAAATGCAGGAGTCTGGGCTGACTGAAATCATTCCTTTGATATGCACCTCAGCTGTCTGGGGCCAGTATCTTGTGTTTTTACATCCTGAGTCCCCTCAGGACTCACTGTAGGGAGTGGCTGCAGTCTGATGGCTGCTCGATGGCTGGTATTCTTTACCTTCCTGAGTTTCCTCAGGTTCACTGGCTCAGGTTGGAGCGCTATAATTGCTGATGTCTCTGACATTGGTGTTTATTGATATGGCAGGAAATACACCATTTCTCACCCCACATGTACTAAAAGTGAGTGCTCTCTGTCTCTTGTACTCCCTGGATTCAACCATCAGCTTTACATAGCCAACCTTGAATAAAACTTAAAAAAAAAAAAAATCCAGTCATTTAAGTGCAATGGCTTGTTCTACATCTCTCCGTGGTTGCTCCATCATTCCTAGCATCCTTGAAATAAAATTCTTAATTGTTCTTTTCCAATAACCTCCCCTGAGTGCAAGAAGTATAAGCTTAAGAACCATCCCAAACCAATTCAATTTCTAACATCTGTGTTATTGTCATAGCATATTTATACAAGTCTAGGTCAGCTTCATTAATAGTAAATAGTTTATCTGATTGATGGTTGTTCACCTAATGATTTAAGTCTCTTTTAAGTGTTGTTTTCAATATCCATCCAGTTATCCTTTTCTTTTTAGACATCTTTTTTACTTGGAAGGACTTAAAGATGTTGTTTAAAAAAAGAAAATTTCAGCTTAATTTGTATTTCAGAATAGTAATGATCCATTTAGCACTGTGGGTATTTTTCTCTTGAACAGCTACTTAAAAGATGTTTATCTGAAGACCTTTTCTTCCAAATGTTTTGTTTGTAGTAATAAATACTTGTAAAATTCATCAAACTTTAACTAACTTTATCTAATTATTCCTTTATATTGTGTGATGACTGTTTCCTCCTTGTTTCTTTTCCAGTAAGTGATTATATGAAGGTTCACATTAGAGCCTTAACACAGAAGTAGCCTTAGGGGAATTGATTTTAAATTCTTTTTTAATTTTTTAAAATAACTTTTATTTAATTATAGTTGCTTTTCAATGTTGTGTTGTTCAGCAAAGTATATTGGCTATACGCTTAATTATATCCACTCTTTTTTGGATTTCCTTCCCAGTTAGGTCACCACAAAGTGCTGAGTAGAGTTCCTTGTGCTATACAGTAGGTTCTCATTAGTTATTTACTTTATACATAGTATCAAGAGTGTATATATGTCAATCCTAATCTCCCAATTCATCCCACCCTCCTTCCTCCCCTTGGTATCCATGCATTTTTGATACAGCCACTGTGGAGAACAGCATGGAAGTTCCTTAGAAGACTAAAAATCGAACTATCATATGAGCCAGCAGTCCTACTCCTGGGCATATACCCAGAGACAACCATGATTCAAAAAGATACGTGCACCCCAGTGTTCACTGCAGCACTATTTAAAATAGCCAAGACATGGAAGAAGCCAAAATCCTTTTTTTTAATTGAGATATATTTGAAATATAACTTGACATTAGTTTCAGGTATCAGTTCAGTTCAGTTCAGTTCAGTCGCTCAGTCGTGTCCGACTCTCCGCGACCCCATGAATCACAGCACGCCAGGCCTCCCTGTCCATCACCAACTCCCGGAGTACACTCAAACTCATGTCCATGAGTTTGTCCGGTGATGCCATCCAGCCATCTCATTCTCCGTCGTCCCCTTCTCCTCCCACCCCCAACCTTTCCCAGCATCAGAGTCTTTTCCAGTGAGTCAACTCGTCGCATGAGGTGGCCAAAGTATTGGAGTTTCAGCTTTAGCATCAGTCCCTCCAATGACAGCATAGCAATTATATACAAATATATTATGAAATGACTACCAAGATAAGTCTAGTTAACATCCATCACCACACATAGTATCAATATTTTTCCTTGTGATGAGAATTTTTAAGATCTACTTTTAAGAACTTTTAAGATCCATAGGTGAAGACACGGGTGCAGGTGGTCAAAAGGTAGAAACTTCTAGTTATAAAGTATCTGAATCCTAGGGATGTCATGTACATCATGGTAACTAGAGTTAATCACACTTTATTGTATATTTGAAAATTGCTAAGAAAATAGATCTGAAAATCCTTTAAATGGAATAAACAAAAATAATAGCCTGTGAGATAATAGATTTTAAAGTTCATAAAAATAATCCACAAAAATATTGCTATAGTGTGTAGCATGGTTAAATGTTGCTAAAATATGGGTAATGAGAGCAGAATCCTCAGCGAACTCTTCATTAAGTTTATGAGTTCATAAACTAGGTGCTGATCGGTTTTGCC
The DNA here is from genome assembly GCF_049115385.1 of Moschus berezovskii. NCBI lineage: Eukaryota > Metazoa > Chordata > Mammalia > Artiodactyla > Moschidae > Moschus > Moschus berezovskii. The sequence goes on along the minus strand of NC_142474.1, from coordinate 51,874,603 downwards.
AGTGAAGAAAAGGCTGCTGGTTTGAGTTGACCACTCATCCCATTTCTTGTTCACATTCATACAGCGCTCCTCTCCTCTGTCTGCTTGATTGATTGACTGACTGACTGATTGGTTACTACCTAGCAAGTCTACTCACTTAAGAGTATCTTGTACCTAGTTCTGTTGATCAGCCAAGCTTGGGACTCTCCACCTGCAGGCAGGCTGGCCCCTTCATCACAGCCCAGCCAAGGGGAGCTGGGCTGTTGCATCAGCCAGGCATCGTGCTCCTTGGAAGGAAATCAGCAGTGTGGACATCACCCAGTGCCCCCTGCTGCTGATTGCACAGCTAAGGGTAAAGAATTTGTTTATGTTACAAATTTTACCTAGATCTTGATTCTATGAGAGGTCAGTGCTAGGCTTCATTCAATGTTCCAAGGCTTTCTGGCTCTTGGTGAAATATTCCGTTCTGTTCCGTTCCTTTCCGTCGCTCAGTCGTGTCCGACTCTTTGCGACCCTGTGGACTGTAGCCTACCAGGCTTCTCCGTCCATGGGATTCTCCAGGCAAGAATACTGGAGTGGGTTACCGTTTCCTTCTCCAGGGGATCTTCCCAACCCAGGGATCGAACCCGGGTCTCCCGCATTGGAGGCAGACGCTTTAACCTTAAAGGAAGAAAAATTCCAATACAAATTTCCAGTTTAAAAAGGCAAGATATATATAGATATATATGTAAATATATAAATATTTATCTTTCTTGTGCCAATAACCCTAGCCCTCTTCTTAGGCCTGGCTCAAATCCTCTTCCTTCTTGAGATCCTCTCTGTTTCCCGTGAAGGCCCATCTTCTGATGCTGAGTTCTGCCTGTCTGGTTAGTCATTTGCTGACATGCTTCCATCTCGGACTGTCAGTAGTGTGTTGTCTCTGAAGCCTATATATGAGCCTGAATGCTACTAGTACTATTAATAGGAAGTACTAGTCATACAGTGTTTAAGAGCATCCTTTTTTAAAAGGTATAACTAAACAGGCAGCAGGGTATGGTAGCTCAAATATCTGAACTAGAAAGTCTGAATTCATATCCTCGTTTTATGTACTCCTAATGGCAAGCTACTCCAGTACTCTTGCCTAGAAAATCCCATGGACGGAGGAGCCTGGTAGGCTGCAGTCCGTGGGGTCGCTACGAGTCAGACATGACTGAGCGACTTCACTTTCCCTTTTCACTTTCACACATTGGAGAAGGAAATGGCAACCCACTCCAGTGTTCTTGCCTGGAGAATCCCAGGGACGGGGGAGCCTGATGGGCTGCCGTCTATGGGGTCACACAGAGTCGGACACGACTGAAGTGACTTAGCAGCAGCAGCAGCAGTACCCGTGAGACATTGGCTATGCTACCTAAAACCTCTGAATATTAATTCCATTTTTTTTGGTGGAATAATAAGCATAATAATACCAACAAAAACATTTGGTTTAAGAACAAGGAAACAGTTTTGCGCACATTCTATATCATAAGCTTCTGTAAAATATTAATTAAAACATTTTTTAATGCTGTTTGAAATAAAGTGGCCTTCCACGCAGTTAGTTCTTCTGCTTCCTCTTGTCTTTCTTTCAACATCCTCAGCCTAATTTTTCCTCTCGTACTGCTCTACATACTGTTACCTGTGACCCACATATTTTTCCTGTGCGTCTGCCTGTTTTTATTGCTTCCTCTCTGTCTCTTCCTGCTTTTCCAGTTTGCCTCTTCCTGTCAAATCCCATTTCTCATGCAGCTTTCTTCTTCCTTTGCCTCCTCCTCCACGTCGTCTGCTTCCTCCTGCCCTCTCCTTGCTCTCCCTCGCTCCCTTCCTCCTTCTCCCCCATCCTCCTCCTTCTCCCTCTCCTTCTTCCTCTTCTTTTTCAGCTTTCTTTCTTGTTCTTCTGTCTAATAAAGTTCAAAATTGACCAGAGATAAAAGAATTTTCATAAATTCCAGTTCAAATCAGTTCAGTCGCTCAGTCGTGTCCAATTCTTTGTGACCCCATGGACTGAGGCACACCAGGCTTCCCTGTCCATCACCAACTCCTAGAGTTTACTCAAATTCATGTTCATCGAGTCAGTGATGCCATCCAACCATCTCATTCTCTGTCATCCCCTTCTCTTCCTGCCCTCAATCTTTCCCAGCATCAGGGTCTTTTCTAATGAGTCAGTTCTTCACATCAGGTGGCCATAGTATTGGAGCTTCAGCTTCAGCAGAAATCCAGAAGTCTATACAATTTGTGTTTTTTTTATGATAACATTTTAGGCAAGTGCTGTTTTATTGGTATGCACAGAATCTTGGAAGGTTAGATGTGACAGGAGGGAGATAACTTCCAATCCAATCTACTTGGTGGTTTAAAGATGAAAGCAAATGTCCAAAGAGTTAAGTGACTTGACCTGGATCCCAAAATCAATTACCAACTGTGTTGATAGTTACGACTGTTTCGGGTGTTAGCACTCTCGTTTTTTTCACTTCTGCTAGCCACTGTATTGTGTTTCCCTTCTTAGAGTTTAGTTAAGGACATTATCTAGGGGTTTGTTTGTTCCCAGCAAGCAATCTAGCTGATTGACTTTGAGGAAGTTACTTAACCTTTCTGGCCTTGAGATTCTCATCAGAGAATGAGAGGACCAACTACTCTTCAAGGCATCTTTATAATTCTCAAATTTACTCCATCATATTTAACAGCTTTGTGATGGCCACTTGTTTACTAGTGCAAGGTGACTTGGATTCTTGTATGAAATATGCCCTTGTGTTTCTTTCCAGTGCCACCCAAGGTGGAACTTCTTTTGCAGCATTACTGTATATCAGTCTGTACAAACAATTACACTTGTCCAGTATTTGGCTAAATTATTTCTAATTAAAACATGACAGCTTCCTTGGCGGAAATCCTGTCCTTGTACTACAAGGATGCTTGGCAAGGTTTTTGTTATCATTTTTCAAAAGACTGTAGGAAAATGAAATATTTTTTTTGGATCATAATGTTGCCACAGAACAATGTGACATTTGTATTACCTCTGAACATGGACAAAGGAGCCACATTTTTCTTTATTTAAGGACCAGTGTAGTATTAATCATTCATGGATTTCTTTGTAAACTTTCCCACACAAATTATTCATAATCTGAAGTAAATGCAGATGAAGAAAGAAAAGAAATGTAAAGAAGTATCTTTGTTGAGATAAGAATGATAAGAATATATTAGGTAATTTGTGCAGGATATAAAATCCAGTAAGTTACTAAATCCTTTAATTTTACCCTAACACTCAAATTTCCTTTAAATTCCTAGAAAATCTTTCTGTTTCTTTAAATAACTGGGAAATTCATCTTTCTTAGTACATTCTTATTATAATTTTTTTAAGATTTATTATTTATTTGTTTTTGGCTGTGCAGGGTCTTCATTGGTACTTATGGACTTTCTCTAATTGCAGTAAAGGGCGCTACTCTTCTTTGCGGTGCATGAGCTTCTCATTGTGATGGCTTCTCTTGTTGTGGGGCATGGGCTCTAGGTTGTAAGGGCTTCAGTAGTTGCAGCACGTGGGCTCAGTAGTTGTGGCACAGCGTCTTAGTTGCTCCATGGCATGTGGAATCCTCCCAGACCAGGGATTTAACCCACGTCCCCTGCCTTGGCAGGTGAATTCTTAACCGCTAGACTCCAGTACTCTTGCCTGGAAAATCCCATGGACAGAGGAACCTGGTAGGCTGCAGTCCATGGGGTCGCTAAGAGTCGGGCATGACTGAGCGACTTCACTTTCACTTTTCACTCTCATGCATTGGAGAAGGAAATGGCAACCCACTCCAGTGTTCTTGCCTGGAGAATCCCAGGGACGGGGGAGCCTGCTGGGCTGCCGTCTATGGGGTCGCACAGAGTCAGACACGACTGAAGCAACTTAGCAGCAGCAGCAGACTACCAGGGAAGCCCTATAATGTTTTATAATTTTTATAATCCTTCCTAGCCCTCCATGAAATGGCTTGGACATGTGATCAAGCCACATGTAAATGAGTGTCACCTGTCCCAGCATTCGCTTTCCTCTCTTTGCTTTTAGGAGTCAATGGCTATAGTACATCAAAAGCTGATTTTGTTTAGTTGTGGAATTTTCACTCAATTTTCCAGACCATCATTTCCCAAAAAGTGAAAGTCAGTCAGTCATGTCTGACTCTTTGTGACCCCATGGACTATTACAGTCCATGAAATTCTCCAGGCCAGAATACTGGAGTGGGTGGCCTTTCCCTTCTCCAGGGGATCTTCTCAATCCAGGGATCGAACCCAGGTCTCTCACATTACAGGTGGATTCTTTACCAGCTAAGCCACCAGGGAAGCCCCATCATTTTCTGAAGTGCTTGCAAATAGTCAGTTTTTTGGCTTTTGGTGTCTGAGAGCCTATTTTAAGAGCACTGCCAACCATAGTAAACTAAAAGCACTGTATTCCAGCTGTGGAAACAGTATCACTGTAGTAATACACCCTAGCTTCCTATAAAAGGGCTTCTTTGTGGCCACAGTGTGTATGAAACATGTACCATGATGGCAGTGAACATTCTCATGTGGTAAGAAACTGTTTTCCAGCTCATTGACATATAGCATTTTTCATCAGTTTTTTTTTTAATCATTTCAGAATTTGTTTTTAACCTTTGCTCCGAAGTGCTTGATGTCATTCAGTTCAGTTCAGTTCAGTCGCTCAGTCATGTCCGACTCTTTGCGACCCCATTACAGTAATACAAAACAAATAGCCTGTATCCGAGGGACTAGCACAAATGTTGAAACAGTTCAGAACAAAGTTTGAAATTAACAAATGTAATTTCTAATTTTAGTATCTGATGTACTTGAGATTATTTTTGTACTTGAACTTGGATTTGAACTGCTTATCAATATCTTACCTTGTCTTTTTTAAAAAGTCTTTTAAAAAGTCCTTGGAAAAGACTCTGATGCTGGGAAGGATTGGGGGCGGGAGGAGAAGGGGACAACAGAGAATGAGATGGCTGGATGGCATCACCGACTCGATGGACATGAGTTTGAGTGAACTCCGGGAGTTGGTGATGGACAGGGAGGCCTGGTGTGCTGTGTGTGATTCATGGGGTCACGAAGAGTAGTCGGTCACAACTGAGCAATTGAACTGAACTGAACTGAATTGAAGGCAATTTAGATTCTTTAAAAAAGAAAATCTCGATTCTCTGGTGAAAATATATGTTAAATATAATTGAAAGTAATTGAATGGAGAGATTTATATGTAATAAAACTTCCTTTGGATAATTTTTTAAATTATTTTGTATTGGTTTATAGTTTACAGCAAAATGATTCAGTTATACACATATCCATGTTGTGTGTGCTCAGTCACTCAGTCGTGTCTGACTCTTTGTGACCCCATGGACTGCAGTCCTCCAGGTCCCTCTGTCATGGAATTTTCCAGGCAAGAATACTACAGTGGGTTGCCATTTCCTTCTCTCGGGTATATTCCTGACCCAAGGATCCAACCCATGTCTCCTGCATTGGCAGGCAGATTCTTTACCACTAACATATATCTATATATCTATTCTTTTGCAGATTCTTTTCCATTACAGGTTATTACCAGGTACTGAGTGGAGTTCCCTGTGCTGTACTATAGGTCCTTATTGGTTATGTGTTTTAGTTTATCCCTCCCCCACCACCTTAGGTTAGGTAATCATAAGTTTATTTTCTAAGTCTATGAGTCTGTTTCTGTTTTGAAATAAGTTCATTTATAACATTTTTTTAGATTTCTTTGGATCATTTATAAGTATTAGTAAAATCTCACCCTAAGAAATGCTTTTTTAAGCATTAAAAATATGTATTTAAGAATATGTATGCACACGCACATATGAATATTATGATATCACATGTTCTCAGCCATAAAATATGTAAAAGTTCACATTAATCTATACATAGTGACTATAAGGAAAAGTAAATGTTTCTTATATGCAAATAAAACTGAAGCTAAACTCTGAGTTATAGATACACTTGAAATTGTAGAAAGGTATTTTAAACTATATATTACTTTGAAATATTTTATCGTTCAATTCAAATTCCATAATTACATCTCTGGTTCCTTAATATCTTGATGAATTGAGATGATAATTGGATCTAATTTTAGAAAAATGTATGAGTTTGACAGTTTAACTGTCAAGAAATAGCCCTGTATGAAAGAATGACTTTCGGCTTTCTGGTTATGATCTACTGAAAACCAAATTCCTTGCAGATTTGTGTAGGAGCACAATAGAGGGAGGTAATTTCACTTCTTGTCAGATAGCAAAAATCTCCCCCAAAGCAACTGAACTCTAAACAGAGTAAGCTGAAATCACACACTTCCCCATTTCCTGTGATTTCCTCATTCTGTCCCTCAGAATGGTATTCTTACACTATTTTAGAATGAGAGTTGAAGATTTTCATTAGAAATTTTAAAATGGTCTTCTCTGGAATGGCCATTATTTTAACAGTAAAAATTATGTATATGACAAATTATAATACGTAGGAAGTTATAATAAATAATAAAAGTTATTTTATCTCTTGTTCTTTGCTGTCAGGTCACCATCATAATAAGCAAACTGTTTTTTTTTAACAACTGGGCTGTGACTCCATTAGAATGTTTCCAGGAATTTAAAGTGGTTGTGGGGTTAAAAGTTTTCAAAATGACACATATAAAACTCCTACTAAATAAATAATACAGAATTGCATCCAGTGTTGAAATCTTACTTTCTGTTCTCATTATCTCCATTACATGTGGCTGAGGCAGAATTTCCAAACTATCTAAGAGTTGCACATAAGCATGTGCTGTCAACTGGGAAAATGGATTGACCAGAAATTTTGTTCAGGTTTTTCAGTAAGATGCTGCAGAAAAACCTGAACAAACTTTTTGGCCAACCCAGTATCTTGAGGAATGATGTTAATGTTTTAAACAAAGCATTCCTGATAATGAGTTCCAGGTTTTCATTATTTTTCTGATAAAGAATATAAACCAATGCAGGAATTAGTTCCTAGAATACACCCCAAAGGGTATTTTAGGAATACAAACAGTGATAAATTACCCCCATAAAATACACACCTGTTGTATATGATTATGCACAGAAGCCAGTTTTCTCATGAATAATTTACATCATTTTTTACATAATTTTTGCATAATTTAAGAAACCATATGCTCTATAATGAAGAAGAAAGTATTTAAAGTCTGCAATCGTGTTAAACAGTTACAGTATGAGTCACTATATATTTTTTTAAAGTGCTGCTCTAAGTGTGACAACAGAAACTTAAAGGATATGATGCTCATTTGAAGTATACTATTAATTTAAAGCCGTAAATTCTTTAACTTAGGCCATTTTGCTGATTGTGACCAAATTTGAAACATTTCTTGTGTTAAGTATTGAAATGTTTTTAAAAACCTGAAAACTGTCTCAGAATATTCTTTGACATCTGAGAATTCAGTGTGTTTGTTTTATAAGGTGAGATCTACATAACTTGTTTCAAAAATTGACCCTGATAATTTTTCTAGGTTTTATAATTTGCCAGAACTGGTTAATTTTACTAGACTTCACAAAGAACAGTTATATACATTTTTTAAAGGAATTTTTTTCAATTTAATTCCAAAGTCCATCTTCTGCTTTTCTCCCTTGAGTCAAATATTCTATCTGTGCCACTAATTTTTTTTTGAAGATTAGTCATTATTATTGAAGATGTTCTGTACTTTACTGTTGCACAGGAAGCAATAGTCTGAACTTTGATGTTTTTAATGCATCCATACCAGAATTTTTATTTTTGTGAGGAAGTGATATCGCCATTTTCCTTTAAGATTATTGATATAGTTTTATTTTTTAATGTTTGTTTTATATTGGAGTATAGTTGATTTACAATGTTGTGTTAGTTTCAGTTGTCCAACAAAGTGATCCAGTTATGCATACACATGTATTTATTCTTTTTCAAATTCTTTTCTCATGTAGGTTGTTACAGAATACTCAGTTTTCTATACTATAAAGTAGGTCCTTGTTGGTTATCTATTTTACATGTAGTAGTTTATAAAATTAATTCCAGATTCCCAAATGTGATTTTATTTTTAATAAGAGCCCTATGTTAACAAGAAATATATTTAAAATGCTTCATTTTAGAGGAATACCTGATTTAAGAAGGTATATTTCCTTGTTATCTTGAAAGAGGTTGGAACTGGGGCCAATAGTGGAAGTTGGAAGAAGGGAAAAGTGTGTCGCTTTTCAGTTTAAAAAATAATAAGTGAACCCACTAAGAAATAAGCCTCCAACTTCCCATCTCTAGAAGTATTGTATCCTGCTTTGGTCACTCTCTAGCCAGTGCTGTTCAGTAGAACTTTTCCTCATGATGGAAATTTTCTATGTTGATGCTATCCAATATGGCCTCCTGGACATGACTTTGAGCAGACTCTGGCAGATGGTGGAGAACAGAGGAGGCTGACATGCTGCAGTCCGTGGGGTCACAAAAAGTCAGACACAATTTAGCAACTGAGCAATGACAATATGGCAGCCACTAACCATGAGTGACTGTTGAGCACTTGAAATGTGGTGACTGAAAAATTGAATTTGTTATTAAATCTGAATGGCTTCTACTAGGATGTTCTTGGCAATCTAGTTAAGACTGAATGCTCCCAATCCTGAATGCCTAGGTTGAATTCCTGGTCAAAGAACTAGATCTTGCATGCCCCAACTAGAGATCCTTCATACCACAACTAAGATCCAGCATAGCCAAATAGACAGATAGACAGACAGACAGATGACTCCTTTCTACTCAGACTGTGCTCCACAGACGAGGAGTTCCAGCATCATATCCAACCTTGTTAGGAATGCAGAATCGCAGGTCCCACCCCAAACCTACTGAAACAGAATCCACCTTCTAGTAAGATTTCTCAGGTAATTCTTCAGGTCATTATCATTTTGCAGAGCTGGTCTGAAAGGCATTCTTGCATAGACTCAATGGTTAGATGAGACGAGTGTTCCATTTCACTCAAGTCTGAATTCTTTCCTTTCAGAGAAGTTAATTTTTGAGATTGGAAGAGAGGTTAAGAGCATAGACTTTGAAGTTAGACAAGGTTTTGAAACCCAGCTATTCCACTTGTTGGCTTTGAGTGATTTTGGATAAATCAACCTGTCAAAACCTCAGCTCCCCTTCTGTCATATGGGGGTGCTCATGAAATGGTACCTGTCCAGCTACCGTGAAAGTGAACTGACATGTTAGTAAAGTGTTTACAGAGTAAACCATCAATAAAGGATTTTTTTTCCATTTATTTTATTTATTTTTGGCTGTGCTTGGTCTTTGCTGCTATGAGCAGGCTTTCTCTACTTGTGGTGAGCAGGGTCTACTCTTTGTTGCCATGCGTGGGCTTCTCATTGTGGTGGCTTCTCTAGTAAAGCACAGGCCCTAGAGTGTGTGGGCACAGTAGTTGTGGCACTCAGGCTGAGTCGCTCCATGGCATGTGGGATCTTCCAGGACTGGGATCCAACCTGTGTCCCCTGCATTGGCACACAAATTCTCAACCACTGTACCACCAGAGAACCCCTAAAGGTTGGTTTTAACCGCTATTATTGTTAATGCATATTAGTTCAATTGCTCAGTTGTATCCGACTCTTTGCGACCCCATGAATCACAGCACGCCAGGCCTCCCTGTCCATCACCAACTCCCGGAGTTCACTCAAACTCATGTCCATCGAGTCAGTGATGCCATCCAGCCATCTCATCCTCTGTCGTCCCCTTCTCCTCCTGCCCCCATCCATCCCAGCATCAGAGTCTTTTCCAGTGAGTCAACTCATCGCATGAGGTGGCCAAAGTATTGGAGTTTCAGCTTTAGCTAATGCATATTACATAACCCCTATTATTGTTAATGCATATTACATGCCTTTCAAAGTAAGATAAGCAGACTAAACTTAGCAGGTCTAGATGATTGGATATATCTTTCTTCCAAATCACAATTAGCTTTGCAAAGTCTCAAATGATGGTTACCTGTCTTAAAGAAAGGAAGATCTGAAGTCTTCTGGTGTGATTTTTTTTCACATATTTTATATTTAGGGTTAAAGTGAGAAATAATGACCCAGCCTCTTTGAACTATCAAAGGGTACTTAAACTGGCGATCAGAGAGCAAAGCAGTCATTTCTTGGATCCTTTAAAATTCCTCTTTGCCTTCCTATGCTAGAGATTACGGAATCCCCCCCCAAAAAAATGTCTTAAGAGTTCTGCCTCCCTCTATTACTCATGGTTGGGGCCACAGCAAAGTAAGTTCTGCCATCCTGGTTGCACAGTGTGGAGGGATATGTCTGACAGGCCTCCTTGGGAATACAGCCAGAATTTCCTTTTCAGCAAATTCTATGTTTCAAAAAGAATGAACCCAGGGCGAGCTTAAGCAATTAGTCACAAGTTTTCATCTTTATTAAATGGAGCTTCATCAGGGAGCTAGCCTGAGTGGGGGTGGGAACAGTCTGCTAGTTAAAAATAAAAGCTCATACTTATTTAAAATTCCTATCATTCTTTTGGCACTAAAAAAGTCATCCATGCTTATAGAATATAATTTCCAAAGTACTTTCTGTGATTTAACCATTCTGTCATTGTTGGACATTTACATTGCTTTGTACATGCGTACACATATGTGTGTATATTACATAGGTGTGTGTGTGCCTGTGTGTGTGTGTGAGAGAGAGATCCCATGGTGAACATTCTCGTACATAAATTTCTTTTCTGCATCTTTATTTCCTTCACATAGACTCTGAAAAACAGAATTACTGAATATGTACTTTTAGAAGAGAAATATGTCTTGACAAATGGCTGTTCAGAAACATTGCATTAATTTAGATGTCTTCTAAAAGCAGTGTTTGAGTTCATTTCACTATAATATTGATTGTCACTTTTAAAAAGGTTAATTTGATGCAATGGAATACTATTCATACATTAAAAAGTAGGAAATCCTGCCATTGGTGGCAACATGGATAAATCTTGAGGGCACTGCAGTAAGTGAAATAAGTCAGACAGAGAAAGACAGATACTGTATGATCTCACTTAGATGTGGAGTCTTAAAAAAGAAAACAACTCAGAACAGATTGGTAGTTGGCTGAAGTGGGGGGTGATGGGGTGTGAAATGAGTGAAGGTGGTACAAACTTCCAGTTATAAAATAAATCCTGGGAATATAATGTACGACATGGAGACTCTAGTTAGCAATACTTTATTATCCATTTGAAATTTGCTAAGAGAGTAGATCTGAAAAGTTCTTATCATAAGAAGAAATTTATAGCAATGTGTGGTGATAGATGTTAATTAAACTCAAAATAGGTACAAATAGCAAATCATTACATTGTACATTTACAGTGACTACAGTGTTACATGTCAAGTTACATCTCAATTTTAAAAAGACATCAATGTAAACACGGTGGTTGAAGTAGTCTCTGGAGTCACCTGCCCTGAGTTGAGGCCTTGGCTCTGTCACTTACTTGTTGTGTGACATTTCAGGCACGCTCACTTGGCTTGTAAAACAGGGAAAGTAGTTTCACCTACCGCATGGGTTGTTGGGAGGTTTAAGGTAGTTACTCATGCATGCTGAGTTACATCAGTAGTGTCTGATTTTCTTTTTTGACTCCATGGACTGTGTCCTGCCAGGCTCATGTGTCCATGGAATTCTCCAGGCAGGAATACTGGAGTGGGTTGCCATACCCTTCTCCAGGGGATCTTTTTGACCAAGGGATCTAACCCACATCTGTTACATCTCCTGCATTGGCAGGCAGGTTCTTTACCACTAGCATCACCTGGGAAGACCCACCATTCAGTTCAGTTCAGTTCAGAGACTCAGTTGTATCCATCTCTTTGTGACCCCATGAACTGCAGCACACCAGGCCTCCCTATCCATCACCAACTCCCAGAGTCCACCCAAACCCATGTCTATCAAGTTGATAATGCCATCCAACCATCTCATCCTCTGTCGTTCCCTTCTCCTCCTGCCCTCAATCTTTCCCAGCATCAGGGTCTTTTCCAATGAGTCAGCTTTTCGCATCAGGTGGCCAAAGTATTGGAGTTTCAGCCTCAACATCAGTCCTTCCAATGAACACCCAGGACTGATCTCCCTTTGGATGGACTGGTTGGATCTCCTTGCAGTCCAAGGGACTCTCAAGAGTCTTCTCCAACACCACAGTTCAAAAGCATTAATTCTTCGGCAATCACCTTTCTTCACAGTCCAACTCTCACATCCATACATGACCACTGGAAAAATCATAGCCTTGACTAGGTGGACCTTTGTTGGCAAAGTAATGTCTCTGCTTTTTAATATGCTGTCTAGGTTGATCATAACTTTCCTTCCAAGGAATAAGCATCTTTTAATTTCATTGTTGCAGTCGCCATCTGCAGTGATTTTGGAGCCCAAAAAAATAAAGTCAGCCACTGTTTCCACTGTTTCCCCATCTATCAGCCATGAAGTGATGGGACCGGATGCCATGATCTTAGTTTTCTGAATGCTGAGCTTTAAGTCAACTTTTTCACTCTCCTCTTCCACTTTCATCAGGAGGCTCTTTAGTTCTTCTTCACTTTCTGCCATAAGGGTGGTGTCATCTGCATATCTGAGGTTATTGATATATCTTGATTCCAACTTGTGCTTCCTCGAGCCCAGTGTTTCTCATGATGTACTCTGCATATAAGTTAAATAATGATCATTTGAGAAATAACTCCAGAAAGAATGAAGGGATGGAGCCAAAGCAAAAACAATACCCAGTTGTGAATGGGACTGGTGATAGAAGCAAGATTCGATGCTGTAAAGAACAATATTGCATAGGAACCTGGAATGTTAGGTCCATGAATCAAGGCAAATTGGAAGTGGTCAAACAGGAGATGACAAGAGTGAACATTGACATTCTAGGAGTCAGTGAACTAAGATGGACTTTAATGGGTGAATTTAACTCAGATGACCATTATATCTACTACCGTGGCAGGAATCCCTTCAAAGAGTCTGAAATGCAGTACTTGGATGCAATCTCATAAGCGACAGAATGATCTCTGTTCATTTCCAAGGCAAACCATTCAATATCACAGTAATTCAAGTCTATGCCCTGACTAGTAACACCGAAGAAGCTCAAGTTGAACGGTTCTATGAAGACCTACAAGACCTTTTAGAACTAACACCCAAAAAAGATGTCTTTTTCATTATAGGGGACTGGAATGCAAAAGTAGGAAGTCAAGAAACACCTGGAGTAACTGGAAAATTTGGCCTTGGAGCACAGAATGAACCGAGCAAAGGCTAATAGAGTTCTGCCAAGAGAACGCACCATAGCAAACACCATCTTCCAACAACACAGGAGAAGACTCTATACATGGACATTACCAGATGGTTGACACCGAAATCCGATTGATTATATTCTTTGCAGCCAAAGATGGAGAAGCTCTATACAGTCAGCAAAAACAAACTGGGAGCTGACTGTGACTCAGATCATGAACTCCTTATTGTCAAATTCAGACTTAAATTGAAGAAAGTAGGGAAAACCACTTGACCATTCAGGTATGACCTAAATTGAATCCCTTATGACTATACAGTGGAAGTGAGAAATAGATTTAAGGGACTAGATCTGATAGACAGAGTGCCTGATGAACTATGGACGGAGGTTTGTGACATTGTACAGGAGACAGGGATCAAGACCATCCCCAAGACCCACCACTATAGCTATCTATATGTAAATCATCTAGGACAGTCATTTTGCACACAGCAGAAGTTATGTGCCATCTGTTAGGATCATTGGTAGGGGGTGTGTATGGCCAAGAGGCCTACCTGACATTTTAGGAGTGTTGCCTTTTTTTATTTTAATTTTTCCTTTATTTTGAACTATAGTTGCTTTACAATGTTGTGTTAGTTTCTGCTGTACAGCAAAGTGACTCAGTTATACATATTCATGTATCTATTCTTTTTCAGAATTGTTTCCCACATAGGTTATTACAGAGTGTTAAGCACTCTGTGCTATACAAATGCAGTAGGTCCTTCTTGATTATTTTATTTTAAATGTTTATATTTATTTTTGGCCATGCTCGGTCTTCATGCTAGGTGGCATGAAGTCTTTCTCTAGTTGCGGTGCATGGACTGAGTTGTGGCACTCAGGCTCCGTAGTTGCAGCCCTCAGGCTTAATGGCTCTGCTTCATGTGGGATCTTAGTTCCCCAGCCATGGATTGAACCCATATCCCCTGCACTAGAAGTAGATTCTTAACCACTGGACCACCAAGGAAGGAAAGTCCCTAATTATCTGTTTTAAATATATAGTGTATATTTGTCAGTCCCCAAATCGCAATTTGACGCTCTGCCCGAGAGTGTTGCCTTTTTGATGGCTGTGCACCACGAGGGGGGAAGTCTCTTGATGGACTGAGAACTTTTGCTTTTACTCACCTTTATGCCCCATGAACCAAAAAGGAATTTCATTCAATGAAAAATTTCCCAGTTTTGATTTGGTTCTGCACAACTGCAGTCAGAAATTCTGAGTCCCTTGATGCTCCCCAAAGACCATGCTTTGTGGTTATAATTCCCAAATGAAGCAGCTCACCAGTTTGGCCACCAGCATCTTCTACTACAACCCTCTCTGTCTTGGGAGCCTCTGAGTGCCTGCCCAACAGGCTACCAGCAGTCCAAACTGTGTGCAGCTCTCCCTGGAGGTTTTCACGGTGGATGGTTGCAGGAAGCACCCTAGAGCCTCTTATTTTGAGGGATGGGGGGTGGGAAAGCAAAAGAGAACAAAACTTTGTGATGGAATACAAGATCATTGACCAAAGGAAGATCACATTTTCCTACAGACCAGGCAACTTTAGCTCAGCCCATACTATTCAGAAATCACAAAGAAACTTCTTTTCTTCTTGGAGAAGTTTCTCATGGTCTGTGATGAAGGCAGAGCAAGCCCTCTCATTTCATTCATTTTATCATTCGACATTGATCGAACCCTTCCTTTAAGCCAGTTCTTGACTCCCTCCTGCCCTGAACTCAAGTTGATTTGTATCTCATTCTACTTTGATATTCTGAATTCCTGTTTCTCTTTCTCCCAAGCTAGGCTGGACAGTCTTCCTTAAGGGTCCACGACCTGCTGTGCAGAGCTGATGAGGAGGAGGGGAGTGGGGAAGAGGAGAAGGATAAAGACAGCAGCTATTGTTCATGGAATATTTATGTGTAAGGCACTAACATAAGTGATTTACATATACTGATTATTCAAAACTTTTTTTTTTAACCATCCACAATTTATAGACAAGGAAGCTGAGTTTGGAGAGAATTTCAAAGGTGCCCAAGGTCACATAGCTAATAAAAGGTAGAACCAGAATTCAAACTTAAGTCAACCCCCTGACCAAATCAAACCCTCCAATTGTTCTTTACCGCTCCTTTCATGGTTTCTCCACTTGCTTTCTTAAGCCTTAGGAGTTAGCCTATGTGTTCTTTCAGATTTTTCCTTAGAGATTTTTTATTTCATTTCATGGTTAAGGTTTTAGAATTGTGAAACCAGTCTTTGGTTTCCTTTGCGGGGGTGGCTTAGATGGTAAAGAATCTGCCTGCAATGCAGGAGACCTGGATTCAGTCCCTGGGTTTGGGAAGGTCCCCCGGAGGAGAGCATAGCAACCCACTCCAGTATTCTTGCCTGGAGAATCCCCATGGACAGAGGAGTCTGGTGGCTACAGTCCATGGGGTCTCAGAGTCGGACATGACTGAGTGACCAAGCACAGCACAGCACACCTTTATCCCATGGATTCCTGGAAAATCCAGGTGTCATTGGTCCATGTTAATATTGGTATTCTCTCCAAGAAGATACTGATGTTCAACCCTGAAAGGAATAGAAGTGACTGTAAAAAATAATAATAACCTTCTTTCTTCCCTAACCCCATTTGCATCTGAATTCCTGCACTGATTTAGAGAATAAATAATTACAGGTACATCAGGGTGAGTTAGTGACTCAGGATAGACAGAATGACAGAGGAAATAGAAACCGTAAAGATATAAAACATACAGTCCTGTTTTGAAGGACATTGAAAGGGCTGCTTGGATCACCTCGAAAGCCATACTAAGCATGACAGTTGATGAAGGAGAAAAACGTGAACACAAGATGTCATTTGAGGTTTCCAGAAAGTAGAGAAGGCTTAGTGGAAGGGCAGTGGCTGAGAGGTGCCAGGTAGAACTGAGGGGAGGGGTGCAGGGGGCAGATGGAATTATAAGATCTCCTTGATGGGTTAATCCTGAGTTAATAAGGAAGGGAGGAGGTAGCTCTTTGGTTCAGAGTAAAGGATAAAGGGTAGCTTGAGAGATAAAGATGCGAGGGCTTCCCCAGTGGCTCAGACAGTAATGTGGGAGACCTGGGTTCGATCCCTGGGTTGGGAAGATTCCCCTGGAGAAGGGAACGGCTACCCACTCCAGTATTCTGACCTGGAGAATTCCATGGACTCTGTAGTCCATGGGGTCTCAAAGAGTCGGACGTAACTGAGCGACTTTCACTAATAAAATTAGTCAAAGCTCATGAATTGCTGAGTCCGGTTTCAAAGGACATGTCTTGTCACCAGGTGGATTTTCCTTATTCTATAAAATACTTTGCCCTCTCAGTGACATACTTAGCCCCTCCTGTCATGTATAACAGAACAGAGAAGCCCTACCTGGCACTCGTTCCTGGGCACCTCTGTACCCGCACTGTCCTTTTCAAGTTTTATTTATCATCACAACAACTCCATACAGGGGGTGCTGTCTCCTCATTTTCCAGGCACAGAAACTCAGCCTTAAAAAGATGTTCTGTATAACTGCAACAACAACAAAAAATGATGTTCTGTAATGCATCCAATGTCACCCAACAGAGTGCGAAGTTTAACATATGTTACACTGCCCCCTAAAGAAAAGTCCCTTTGAGATGAGTGGGGGAACTTTTCATCTCATTTATCTAGAGTGAATGTACATATATACAATGGAATATTATTCAGCCATTAAAAGGAATGAACTAATGGCATTTGCAGCAACATAGATGGACCTAGAGATTATCATGCTAAATAAAGTCAGAAAAAGAAAGATAAATATCACATGATATAACTTACAAGTGGAGTCTAAAATATGACACCAATGAATTTATCTAGAAAATAGACTCACAGACATTGAAAACAGGCTTGTGGTTGCCAAGTGGGTAGAGAAGTGAAGGTAGAGCTGGAGTGGGAGTTTGGGATTAGCAGATTCAAACTAATTTATAAAGGATGGATAAACAACAAGATTCTGCTGTATAGCACAGGGAACTATATTCAGTATCCTGTAATAAACCATAATGGGAAAGAATATTAAAATATATATATATATGTATACGTGAGTCACTTTGCTATACAGCAGAAATTAATACAACATTATAAATCAACTATACTTCGATAAAGTTTTCTAACTTCTTTAGTAACGATGGAAGGCTGTGTTTCAGAGGTAACCTGAGGAGCAGTTCCTACTTTTTGTGATGTTAGAGACTGAAAGTGACAGAGAGACGAGTGTTTTGTTGCATGCTGTTCTTTTTTATTTTTGTCCCGTAATTTCACCACCCTCCCCACTTTGTGTATCAATGCTGGAAAGGAGAAAGGTACATGTATCCTTATTAATGTAAAGATAATCTCAATGTGCTAATAGGGATGAAGTTCATCATTAAAAAGCATTTTCCAAATTCTCTGAGAGATATTATTTACTCTTTGTTTTCTGTTTTCAGAGCTGTGCATTAGGAAAATGTCAGTTCAGTTCAGTTCAGTTCAGTCGCTCAGTCGTGTCCGACTCTCCGCGACCCCATGAATCACAGCACGCCAGGCCTCCCTGTCCATCACCAACTCCCGGAGTACACTCAAACTCATGTCCACAGAGTCGGTGATGCCATCCAGCCATCTCATTCTCCGTCGTCCCCTTCTCCTCCCGCCCCCAACCTTTCCCAGCATCAGAGTCTTTTCCAGTGAGTCAACTCGTCTCATGAGGTGGCCAAAGTATTGGAGTTTCAGCTTTAGCATCAGTCCCTCCAATGAACATCCAGGATTGATCTCCTTTAGAATGGACTGGTTGGATCTCCTTGCAGTATAAGGGACTCTCAAGAGTCTTCTCCAACACCACAGTTCAAAAGCATCGATTCTTCGGCGATCAGCTTTCTTCACAGTCCAACTCTCACATCCATACATGACCACGGGAAAAACCATTGCCTTGACTAGACGGACCTTGGTCGGCAAAGTAATGTCTCTGCTTTTTAATATACTATCAAGGTTGGTCATAACTTTCCTTGCAAGGAGCAAGCGTCTTTTAATTTCATGGCTGCAATCAGCATCTGCAGTGATTTTGGAGCCCAAAAAAACAAAGTCTGACACTGTTTCCACTGTTTTTCCATCTATTTCCCATGAAGTGATGGGACCAGATGCCATGATCTTTGTTTTCTGAATGTTGAGCTTCAAGCCAACCTTTTCACTCTCCTCTTTCACTTTCATCAAGAGGCTTTTGAGTTCCTCTTCACTTTCTGCCATAAGGGTAGTGTCATCTGCATATCTGAGGTTATTGATATTTCTCCCAGCAATCTTGATTCCAGCTTGTGCTTCTTCCAGCCCAGCGTTCCTCATGATGTACTCTGCATATAAGTTAAATAAGCAAGGTGACAATATACAACCTTGACGCACTCCTTTTCCTATTTGGAACCAGTCTGTTGTTCCATGACCGGTTCTAACTGTTGCTTCCTGACCTGCATACAGGTTTCTCAAGAGGCAGGTCAGGTGGTCTGGGATTCCCATCTCTTTCAGAATGTTCCACAGTTTATTGTGATCCACACAGTCAAAGGCTTTGGCATAGGAAAATGTCAGGCACTTGAAATTAGAAAAAGCACCTTTTAATTGGAGAAGACTCTTGAGAGTCCTTTGGACTGCAAAGAGATCCAACCAGTCCATCCTAAAGGAGACCAGTCCTGGGTGTTCATTGGAGGGACTGATGTTGAAGCTGAAACTCCAATACTTTGGCCACCTGGTGCGGAGAGCTGACTCATTGGAAAAGACCCTGATGCTGGAAAAGATTGAGGGCAGGAGGAGAAGGGGACGACAGAGGATGAGATGGTTGGATGGCATCACCGACTCAATGGACATGGGTTTGGGTGGACTCCAGGAGTTGGTGATGGACAGGGAGGCCTGGCATGCTGCAGTTCATGGGGTGGCAAAGAGTCAGACACGACTGAGTAACTGAACTGAACTGAATTGATGAAGACCTAAAACAAAACTTTTTACTAAGTAATTTAGTCTCTTGAAACTGAGAAATAGAAGGCAATATTTGTCACAAAATACTGCTAGTGAGAAGTGAAAATTCATTTCTCCTTGAGCTTTATATGGGATGCATGGGGTTCTGACCTCTGAGCCATGATCTTGATGTTCAAAGGCCTGGACTTGTTAATCAGTAGTTCAGTCACTAAGTTGTGTCCAACTCCTTGAGACCCCATGGACCACAGCATGCCAGGTTTCCCTGTCCTTCACTATCTATCTCCTGGAGTTTGCTTAGATTCATGTTCACTGATTTGGTGATGCCATCCAACTATCTCAACCTCTCTCATCCCCTTCTCCTCCTGCCCTCAATCTTTCCGAGCATCGGGGCCTTTTCCAATGATTTGTCTTTTCACATCAAGTGGTCAAAGTATTGGAGGTTTAACTTCAACATCAGTCCTTCCAGTAAATATTAGATGTGGTTATTAGTAGATACGGACAGTGAATGACTGGATGAATGGTGTTGCCTGTGTCTCTATTTGAAGGATGGTTTAATTTTCCTGGTTTAAGAATGTGTTGGAAATTACCAGGAAGATGCCCCCACGTGCCTTGTACATGGATTTGGAGAAGACAACTATTTTCTCATCCATTGAAGCAGTCACTGCTTTGAAAACCATCTGTACTAAGATATTAATTTAAGTATAAATAATTTCTCTTAGGAAATATTTCTAAAAGGGAGGAAATTTTTCTTGTGACACAGAATTGTCCTCCAAAAATAAACCCTTTTTGCTCTTGTAAAAACAAAAAAAAAGGAATTGGAGTACAGAATAATTTGATTAAATATCAGTACTATGCAAGCTGTATAATTTTAAGTCTGGCATATCACATAATACAGAAGTTGACAAACTTCCTGTCAAGGCCAGATAGGAAATATTATGGGCTTTCAGGCCATACATTCTCTTATCCACTCAGCTTTGCTTTTGTAACACAAAAGCAGCCACAGGAAATGTAGAATTGACTGAGTGTGATTGTGTGCCAATAAAGTTTTATTTATGGACACACAAATGAGAATTTCATGTAATTTTCATGTCATGTGATATTGTTCTCTTGATTGTTTTGAGCTACTTATGAACATTATTCTTAGCTCCCGAGGCGTACAAAAAGAGGCAGCGGGCTGGCAGGTCCCTGCTAGAATCTGTGTGGTTAGAGCCCTGAAGATATTTTTATACCAGGAAATGTGTAATGCTATCTCCCTGAGCCTGGTATAAAATCTGGGAATGTACTATAGATGTCCTTGTGTAGAGAGCTATTTTTTTAAGGTTTCTGAAAATTATGTTTGCCAGTACAAATGACCTTTGCTCCTAATTCAGATGTCATGTTTAAATTTCTACCTGGATCTGGAAATTGAATGAAAATGATGATTATGAAATACAACAGGGTCCTTGAACTCTTCCTTTTGGCTGTTTGAATGGGTCATTGTCTTTATGTTAATTAGAATCCAAGAACATGATATTTCCACTGCTTGTGAAAGGTATTATTATTAGAGGAAAGGTCTGGTCGAGAGTGTGTGTGTGTGTTTGTGTGTGTGTGTTGCAGGGAAGAGCAGAGAGGGGGGGGGTATGAAGGAGCAGAAACCTGGGAGGATTAAATTACAAGGACCAGTGACAAAGAAAACTCAAGACAGCATAGTTGGTGATATGTCAACATTTTAATTCTGAATGAGTGTTAATTGGGTATCTTAGTACTGAAATTATTTGTTACCTAAAACACTGACACAGTCTGAAGGTTTCTGATTTTTATAATTATATAGCACACACAGAATTTCTTTCTCTAGATGTGATTGCTTTATACAGAATGTATTTGAGGCACTCGCTGTAGATCAATTAATAATTCAGAACTATAATTATTAGACTCCATGGTGACTTGGTAGTAAAAAAAAAAAATCTTCCAGAGTCAGCCTATGAACATTTTGAGGCTGGTTGAAATTTCAAACTTCAACTTAAGAAATGAAAAAAATATCTCCCCTTCCTCCCTTCCCTACAACCCCCCTGGAACAAAAAAAAAAGCAGGAGCAGGCGTTGCTTCCTAGAGCTGACTGTCTATTACATTTGTTAGCTTATTTAAGTTTGAAAGCTTATGAGAATTTTTCTGTCCAAAACCATGTTGAGGTTTCTTGTAATATTTTTTTTATTGTGGTAAAATATATGTAGCAAAATTTACCATTTTAACCATTTTTTAAATTTGTTTTCAATTGAAGGATAATTTCTTAACAATATTGTGTTGGTTTCTCCGTATATTAACATGCATCTGCCACAGATATACATATGTTGCCTCCCTCTTGAACCTCCTTCCCACCTCCCGTCCCACCCCACCTCGTGAGGTTGTCACAGAGACCCGCACTGACTTTCCTGAGTCATTCAGGAAATGCCCACTGGCTCTGTTACATATGGTGCTGTGTGTGTTTCCATGCTACTCTCTCCATTTGCCCCACCCTCTTCTTCCCCCGATGTGTTGACAAGTCTGTTCTCTTATCTCTGCATCTCCATTGCTGCCCTGAAGATAGGTTCATCAGTACCGTCTGTCTAGATTCCATATATACGCATTAACATATGATATTTGTTTTTCTGTTTCTGACTGACTTCACTCTGCATAGTAGACTCTAGGTTTATCAACCTCGTTAGAACTGATTCAAATGTATTCCTTTTTATGACTGAGTAATATTCCAGTGTATATATATATATATATGTACCACAGCTACTACTTTAACCATTTTTAAGTATACAGTTTTGTGGCACTAGGTACATTCATTACACATGAATTCCCTGCCCTTTCATGCCCCCAGCCCTTGGGATCCACAATCTACTTTCTGTCCCTGTGCATGTGACCTCTGCTGGTACTTCCTGGAAGTAGAACCATATAGTATTGGTCCTTTTGTGATTGGCTTCCTTCCTCAGCATAATACCTTCAAGATTTTTTTAATAAAAGCTATTTTAAAATTTTTAAATTAAAACTTCTAGCTTTAATACAGTCAGTTTTAAGCTTTTATCTTAAGAACAAGTGTTCATAATTCCTTTAAAATATATATATATATATATATATATATATATATATACACATATATATATTTAACTTTTAGGTAGTATTTTTATAATTTATTTAGTTGTTTCTGGTTGTGTTGCATCTTCATTGCTGTGCTCAGGCTTTTTCTAGTTGCAGTGAGTGGGAGTTACTCTGCCTGGGATTCTTATTACAGTGGCTTCTCTAGTTGCAGAGCACAGGCTCTAGGGTGCGTGGCCTTCAGCAGTTGTAATACATGGGCTTAGTTGCTACACAGCATGTGGGATTTTCCTGGACGGGGGATCAAACCTGTGTCCTCTGCATTGGCAGGCAGCTTCTTAACCACTGGTGTGTTAAGTCGTTTCATCATGTCTGACTCTTTGCAACCCCATGGACTATAGCCTGCCAGGCTCACTGTTGATGGGATCCTCCAGGCAAGAATATTAGAGTAGGTTGCCATTTTCTTCTCTAGGGGATCTTCCTGATCCAGGAATCAAACCTACATCTCCTGTGTCTCCTGCATTGCAGATGGATTCTTTGCCCCTGAGACACTGGGGAAGCCCCACCAGACCTCCAGGGAAATCCTAAAATAAATAAATAAATATATATATATATATAATGTTATATATTATATATATTAGTGTTAACTGGATCACCAAGCCACATTTTCATTTTGGCTTTGGTTTAGTCGAACAATAAAAGGTGTTATTAGTTGAAAGTCCTGGAGTCTTACTGTCTAACTATGAAAACCAAAGTGCACTCTTTGCATGGGGGTCAAGAACTATTTTTGAGGATGGTCCTGCTTAAAATTCTTTTTCAAAGTAAGTGAGAAATGATTCATTTGAGAAACTGATTTTTGCAGGTTATTTTTAGAGGACGGCACATCAGGCTATTCTGAATTTTTTATATCACTAAAGACAAGACAAATGGGAAAGCAAAGAAATAATATCCCAACTAGGGGAATCCTCCTTTTAGAAAATATATGGACTTTTCTCCATGCAGTCCCCATGTAATCCAAATTTTATATTAATCCACATGTTTCCCTCTCATCATGGGGGTCAGTACTTGTAAACACTCCCCGTGAGAGCAGTGGATTCTCTGAAAGTAGAAAGAAAAAAGATCAGCAGCGTGGTTCACTGTGGAGACCATGTCTCCAGAGGCAGTGCCCGCTGGGGAAATTGCACTGCTGGCTGTTGTCCTTTTCTTGTGTTGTCAGGAATAACAGGTAGGAGCCTCTGCCTCTCCTCCCTAATAGGAGGTTGGTTTCACTGTGACTTGATTGCTTCCAGAGGTTGGACTATAGAGGGCCAAAATCATAGTAGTGAGCCTGGCCTTCATAAAATGAATGGTTTACATGGACAGCCATGCATTCGTGGTGTAGCTCACCCAGCACGCTGAAATCCTGCCAGCTTCAGGCAAGAAAGACCTCCCACTCCGAGCATCTGTCTGGACACTGTGTGGAAACATTCTTAGGGCTTCGTGGATATCACAAGATGGTAACTTGAAAATGATGGAACTTCCATTACAGAGGAGATGTTCATGTATTTTTAACATTATTGTTTTTGTTAAGTCGCTGAGTCATGTCCAACTCTTCACGACCTCATTGACTGTAGCATGCCAGGCTCCTCTGTCCTCCACTGTCTCCCAGAGTTTGCTCAGATTTGTGTCCATTGAGTCAGTGATACTATCTAATCATCTCGGCCTCTGCCACCTACTTCTCCTTTTGCCTTCAACCTTTCCCAGCATCAGGGTCTTTTCCAACAAGTCAGCTCTTCGCATCAGATGGCCAATGTATTGGAGCTTCAGCTTCAGCATCAGTCCTTCCAATGAATATTCAGGGTTGATTTCCTTTATGATTGACTGGTTTGATCTCCTTGCTATCCAAGGGACTCTCAAGAGTCTTATCCATCACAATTTGAAAACATCAGTTCTTCAGCATTCAACCTTCTTTATGGTCCAACTCTCACATCCATATATGACTAATGGAAAAACCATAGCTTTGACTATATGGACCTTTGTAGGCAAAGTAATGTCTCTGCTTTTGAATACACTATCTAGGTTTGTCATACCTTTCCTTTCAAGGAACAAGCATCTTTTAATTTCATTGCTGCAGTCACTGTCCAAAGTGAGTCTGGAGCCCACAGAAATAAAAGCTATCACAAGGAGGCAAGAATATACAATGGGGCAAAGATAGCCTCTTCAATAAGTGGTGCTGGGAAAACTGGACAGCTACATGCAAAAGAATGAAATTAGATCATTACCTAATGCCATACACAAAGATAAACTCAAAATGGATTAAAGATCTAAAATGTAAGACCAGAAACTATTAAACTCTTAGAGGAGAACATAGGCAGAACACTCAGTGACATAAAGCAAAATCTTCTATGACCCACCTCCTAAAGTAATGGAAATAAAAACAAAAATAAACAAGTGGGACCTAATTAAACTTAAAAACTTTAGCACTGCAAAGGAAACTACAAACAAGGTGAAAAGACAACCCTCAGAATGGGAGAAAATAATAGCAAGGAAACAACTGATAAAGAACTAATTTCCAAAATATACAAGCAGCTCATACAACTCAATACCAGAAAAACAAACAACCAAATCAAAAAGTGGGAAAGGGACCTGAAGAGACACTTCTCCAAAGAAGACATACAGATGGCTAACAAACACATGAAAAGATGCTCAGCATCACTCATTATCAGAGAAATGAAAATCAAAACTACAATGAGATACCACCTCATACCAGTCAGAATGGCATCATCAAAAAGTCTACAAACAATAAACGCTAGAGAGGGTGTGGAGAAAAGGGAAAGCTCTTGCATTGCTAGTGGGAATGTAAACTGATGGAGCCACTATGGAAGACTCCTTAAAAAGCTAGGAATAAAACCACCATATGACCCAGTAATCCCACTCCTAGGTATATACCCTGAGGAAATCAAAACTGAAAAAGACACATGTACCCCAATGTTCATTGTAGCACTATTTACAATAGCTAGAACATGCAAGCAACCTCGATGTCCATCGAGAGATGAATGGATAAAGAAGCTGTGGTACATATATACAATGGAATACTACTCAGCCATAAAAAGGAACACATTTGAATCTGTTCTAATGAGGTGGACCAAGCTGGAGCCTATTATACAGAGTGAAGTAAGTCAGAAAGAGATACACTGATATAAAGTATATCTAAATGTCGTATTACAATAGTACAATATACTATCATAATATAGTATGTCTATATATAAATATCGTATGCTGCTGCTGCTGCTACTAAGTCGCTTCAGTCGTGTCCGACTCTGTGCGACCCCATAGATGGCAGCCCACCAGGCTCCTTTGTCCACAGGATTCTCTAGGCGAGAATATTGGAATGGTTTGCCATTTCCTTCTCCAAAATATCATACCCTAACACATATAAATGGAGTCTGAAGAGACGGCAGTGATTAATTTATTTTCAGGGCAGCAATGGAGAAACAGACATAGAGAACAGACCTGTGGACACGGTGGGAGGAGAGGAGGGAGAAGGGGAGATGTATGGAGAGAGGAACATAGAAATTTACAATGCCATGTGTAAAACAGATAGCCAGTGGGAATTAGCTGTATGACTCAGGGAACTCAATCAGGGGCTCTGCGACAGGCTGAAGGGTGGGATGAGGAGGGACATACAGGAGGGAGGGGACACGGGTGTACCCATGGCTGATTCTTGTTGATGTATGACAGAAAACCACAAAATTCTGTAAAGCAATTATCCTTCAATTCAAAATTTTTTAAAAGAAAAGCTGTCACTATTTCCTTTTTCCCCTTCCATTTGCCACGAAGTGATGAGATCAGATGTCATGATCTTAGATTTTTAGTGTTGTTTCAAGCCAGCTTTTTCACTCTCCTCTTTCACCCTCATCAAGAAGTTCTTTAGTTCTTCACTTTCTGCCATTAGAGTGGTATCATCTGCATATCTGAAGTTGTTGATATTTCTCCCAGCAATCTTGATTCCAGGTTGTGATTCACCCAGTTCAGCATTTTGCATAATGTACTCTGCATATAAGTTAAGTTGTCCTCCAAAAAAATGTATATTTATAAACAATATACAGTAGGGCTCTGATATTAATTTGTGTTTTTCAGCTGATTAAAGGCTAAAATTCTTCGGAAAAGGAAAAATGATGGGGGGAGTGAAGGAAGAGGAGAGAGAAAAGAAAGGAAAGGAAAAAGACCATGTCCAGCCTCAGTCTGGATCTCCTATCTTTTAGCATCATCCAAATTTTGCCAGATTTTTTCAGGATAATTGTCTCTTCTGATGGGCTTTGCAAATGCCCGTCACCCCAGGAACTGTTTTCCTCTTCACTTACTGAGGTTTTCTCTTTCTCTGTACCGAAGATTTCTTGTTGAGTTTGCATGGTGTCTTTCCTCTGGATTTTCTGAGACCATTGGATGGTGCAGGTACTGTTTCACCCATAATTAGATGCCCCGTTGGGAAGAAATATAGATGCTATCTTATTGACTAAACAATCCATGGAACACCTACAAGGTCGCAGAATTTATCTTTGTACCTATGTAGCACCCTGTATTGGAGAAGGCAATGGCAACCCACTCCAGTACTCTTGCCAGGAAAATCCCATGGGTGGAGGAGCCTGGTAGGCTGTAGTCCATGGGGTCGCGAAGAGTCGGACACGACTGAGCGACTTCACTTTCACTTTTCGATTTCATGCATTGGAGAAGGAAATGGCAGCCCACTCCAGTGTTCTTGCCTGGAAAATCCCAGAGACGGTGGAGCCTGGTGGGCTACCATCTATGGGGTCGCACAGAGTCGGACACGACTGAAGTGACTTAGCAGCAGCAGCAGCACCCTGTATTACACAGAGTTTGATATGATAGACACACACTGTATTCGTTTACCCAAAATAACTTATCAAGTGCCTGATAAGTACCAAGGTGGGTGCCAGCTCATCAGTCAGCAGCAGGAGCTCCAAATATTAACACAGAATGTCCCTGGCATTGTGGTAAGATCCTTCTCCGCTGGGGAAAGGAGGACCTCAGTCCTTGTTGGCAGGAAGATCAATGGCAGACCAGTGTACTGCACACCTTTATAATGACTAGGAAGGCAGATCTGAATTTAATTGTCCTTAGAGCTCTACACGAGAGCATGGCAGGGGGTAGAGAGCTGGCACACAGTCCCCAGGTCCCATTAGGCTTTATGAAGGTGTGTGGTGTGAGTCAACAGCCAAGCCTATACATTCAAGCCCCTGTTCATCACTCCCCACTCAGCAGACCTGGGTCTAAGAGTCTGCACACAGGTGGAGAGATGTATTCTGAGAAGGAGAAATATGAAAAGAGGCCCACTCAGTCCTGAGACACAGGCTTATGGCCATTTGGCCAGAGAATTCCAGGGTCTCTGGCACTGAGACCATTTAGAGCAACCTTGTATGATATGGTAGTCATAAAATAAAATTTGCCTATGTCATATCTGTCTCCCTCACTAGAATGTCAAGACACCGCCCCCCGCCCCCGCCAATCTTGTCTTCTTCCCAGATGTATATATTACCAGCCAGGGTTCTTGGCCTCCTTAATCAATAGAGATTGATAAGAGGCCAGACAGGAAATTTAGGCAAGGCTTTCTTGGGGCCCCCTGCTGCACCAGAGGGGAACAAGAACAAACAACAGGTTCCCTTGACCATTAAGTCCTCGAGGCAGGAGTGAGCTGGTTCCTTACATGGCCTGAGGGTAGGGGTGTGTCCAGGAGTCGGGCTGCAGGGGTAGCTTTGGTAGTTGGCCCACCCCTTAGGTGGTGGAGTATGCAGGGGGCATGCGCAGTAGCCTGCTTTTTTTCCCCAGCACTCTACTTTTGTTCCCAGCTCTTCAGAAATGGCAGTTGGATTTTTGGTCTTTTTGTGTCTTGTTGTCCATAATTTATCCTAACTGCAAAAGCACATAGTTATTTGTAGTCCCTTACAGTTTCTTTAGGCTTTCTAGGTGGCACTAGTGGTAAAGAATTCACCTGCCAATGCTGGAGATGCAAGAGACATGGGTTCAATCCTTGAGTCGGGAAGATCCCTTAGAGTAGGAAATGGCAACCCACTTCAGTATTATTGCCTGGAAAATCCCACGGATGGAGGAGCCTGCCGGGCTACAGTCCATGGAGTTGCAAAAGAGTCAGACACAGCTCAGCATGCACACGCTATAGTTTCTTTGTATTTTGTGGCTCAAGGAGACATTTATCCAGGTAAAAGCACTGCAGTAAAGGGTCTCAGGTTCTAGTCTGTCTCGTACACACTGCTGCTGAGGATACAGAGGTGAAAAAAAAATCCCTGCCCTTCTCATGGACATTAGATTCTAATGCATGTGAATGTTGAGGGAAGGGAGATAATATTTAGTTTTCTGCAATATTATATCAAATGATTGTCATTTAAATGAAGAAGAAGACATAGGTATATCTTTGGTTTGGAGTGCTCGAGGTTGATGTCCATTTTCACGGTGGAAGCCTCTAGCATATAACATAAGCATGCTGTAGCATCTATTTAACAGTATCACCAGGCCAAAGGGCAAAGGTCAGCAGACATGGCCGGCAGTCACCAAATCTTCCCTAATCTTTACCAAACTGTCTTCCTACCAAATTGTCAAGCCGTGTTTTCCCCTGCCTGATGGAAGTTTTATTATCATTTAAGTTCATTATACTTTTGAACTTAAAGCAAAGCATACATTTTCATGTGTTTTGGTCCATTCAGGCTGCTATTTCAAAATATCAGAGACTGAGTGGCTTATAAACAACAGAAATATCTAACAGTTTTGGGGACTGGCAGTCGGAGATCAAGCCGGAGATCAATGGCAGAATCTAGTTTCTAGTTCATAAATGTCCATCTTGTCACCAAGTCCTCACTTGGTAGGGGGGACAAGGGAGCTCTCTGGGGTCTTTTAAAAGGGCACTAATCCCATCATGAGGGCTCCTGCTCGTGATCTATTTACCATCCCAAAGCCCTACCTCCTGATACTATCACCTTGGGGATCCAGTGTCAACATATGAATTTGGGGGAGGTGGGGATGCAAGCATTCAGCCTATGGCACCATGTATTAAATATTTGCAGTTTAAAAATGCTTTTTTATTTGTGAAAAATGAAATACATAAATTGCCGTTTTTTTAAATGTTTTGGTTGTGCTCGGTCTTCAGTGCTGTGCTTGGGATTCCTCTAGTTGCAGTGCGTGGGCTTCTCATTGCACTGGCTTCTCTTGTTGCAGAGCACAGGCTTTAGGCAGTCTGGTTTCAGCAGATATGGTGCATGCATTTAGTTGCTCTGAGGCATGTGGGATTTTCCCAGACCAGGGATTGAACCCCTCTCCCCTATATTGGTAAGTGGATTCTTAACCACGGGACTATCAGGGAAGTCCCATGAATTCCATTTTACCAACAGTCTATGTCCAGTGTTTTCTGACATATTCTTAATAGAGTCTGGATTTTCTAACATTAATAATCATTAATAGAACCAATGGCATATTTCCATCTAATCAATCTGAAATTTGCAGCATATTTTTAAACATGGATTTGTATGAACCAAATTGTCTCTAGTTCTTAAATCACTTCCTGAAGGTAGGTTAGCTGCTTAAAGGAGGCAGTAACTGTTTTGCATCAGTAAGGTACTTTATTACTAAGAACTACATACCAGGTCCTTTTTCAGCCACCTCCCTGATCATGTAGCCTATTTTTAATATTAAATCTCTCTGAACTAAAGTCATATCTTTCTGGAAGGTTAGGCTTTGAGAGCAGTATATTAATAATGAATTACCAAATTACTGAGTCATTTGGCCTGCTTCAGTATCTCACCTACTACCACAAAATTATTTAAGCAGTCATATGAGACAAGCCCAGTGTTTCAGTGGAAACGTCAAATAATTACTTTAACACATTGTCTACAGAGAAATGTAATACTTTAAAATGCTAACATTTCATGCCAAAGTACTTTTCTTTTCATTTTTGTTTCTTACCTGATATAATTCCCACATCAATATTTACTCTCTTTCTTTTTTTGTAATGTGCATCAAGAGTTTTTCAGAAGATCTCAGGTTTTCTTCCCTTCCCCACATGCAAAAAACTTTCAAGGTTAAATCAACAAAATAGGGACAGTGTATATCTGCAAACTCTCTTTATGCAACACCAAAAATATTTTCAGAGTGTTTTGCTGCACAGTTCATTTGCAACAAGAATGAGGTTTTTACTTCTAGTCAGAAAAATGGTAATGTTACAGAAAAAAAATTTAACCCCCCTGAATTAAAAAAATAATAGTCTACTCCTATATCTTCTATTATTTTTGTGTACTCCCAGCATTTTTACATACATGAATGTATATGATTATGGAAATGATTCAGGTTTTCAAATTTTCTTTACTTTTTTTTAACCAAATATTATCACCGCAAACATTTGACTATAATGCCTTTTAGCCGTTGTAACCATTATTAAGGTTGTGTCATAATGTAAGTGTATGAACCATAGTTTAAGAAATTTTATTCTTTTTTTATTAACTGATTATTTTAGTTATTTTTGACTGGGTCTTTTTTCTGTGCGCAGGCTTTTCTCTAGTTGCAGTAAGCTGGGGCTATTCTCCAGTTGCAGTACAAAGGCTCTCATTGCGGTGGCTTCTCTTGTTGCAGAGCATGGGCTGTACGGCACAGGGGCTTCAGTAGTTGTGGCATATGGGCTTAATTGCCCCGTGGCATGTGGGATTCTCCCAGACCAGGGATCGAACCTATGTCCCCTGCATAGGCAGATCCTTAACCACTGGACCACCAGAAAAGTCCAAGAATTTTTAAAGTACAATCATTAGTCTGGATACCTATTAGTCAAGATACGTATCTAGATACAAACCAAAAAAACATGATTTTCCCAAAGGGCTGTACTAAAGTAAAACAGACTGTCAACAGGATGTGAAAGTGTTGGTTGTAGTGTCTCCTCATAACACTATGTATTTTGGCAACAGTACACATTTAATAAGGAAATGCATCTTAATTTAGTGATGCTGAACACTTTTTCCAGATGCTTATGACTAGCTGATTTTTTGGTGACTCTTGTATCCATATCCTTTGTCTGCTTGTCTATTCTTTTACTGTGTTTTGTACCAATAACTGCTGTATGCACAGAAAATTTTAGAGGGTAAAATCTTTCAGGACTGAAGCCCTATCCCTTTCATAGCTCTGGGATTCCCTGGAGGATACATGTGCTGACTGTCCTTGAATGTCTATGGATTGATGGTTCATTGTCACCTCAGCAAATTTTCCCTGGAAGGCAGGAACCAAGATTCATTGTCTGATGGTTCTACCACTCAAGAAAAGGCTCACAGCTGGACATGCCATCTTTTGATGTGACCTTTATTTAGTAGTAGAGAGCCTGTGAAGATGTTCCAGAGTTGTTTATTTGTCCAGCTATTACTTGAATTCCTTTTAAATATATGTTCTAAAATTGCTTGAAGAAGTATCTTTTTCCTGTGCTGGCTTGATTTTTTTTAAAACATTCCATCTTACTAGAAGTTATATGTATAGTCACGCTTTTTTCTGCTGTGAATTTAAACTCTATCCTCCTAGGACTGGCAGGGGTAGTGTATGAGAAGTAACAGTCTGTAAACAGTCATAGAATATGTCATATTTACAATGTATATTCAACCATCTGTAAGAAAATTCTCAAGAATATTCTTTCTAGCAGCTTTGACTTACTGTACTCAGATTGCACGGGGACAATGAGTCTGAGGAGTATTTACATAACTTGCCTGTGGCTACACAATGAGTCTTTAGCAGTTTTAGGATTGGAAATATAAGTCCCTGGAATGAGGGAGGGCAATTAATGGAAAAAGAAGCTTCATAGAAAGTAAGCGTTAATCACATTTTCAGAACGTAAAGTCTCTCTTACATTCATTGGAAGAAGGATGCTATATAAATTTTAAGTATAATGTCTTCTCTTTTTAGTAGTTTGCTTGTTATGGAACATGTTTAGTTAATCTACTGACTTAGAGTTGACATTTACACTAAGTTAATGAACTTGAGGTTTATGATAAAATACCAAGTATATTTTCAGGCTGAAGTTTTTGTTTTATTCTTCTACTCATCATAGCAAATATTTATTGCCATTAACTATGAATCAGTAAGATTGCTGTGGGTGTGGTTTTTTCGGGGGGGAGGAGGGTTGGCCAAAAAGTTTGTTCTTATGGGAAAAACTCAAAACAGATTTTTTACCAACCCAATAGTAAGGAAAAGACATGAGAATATTTAGGAATGTTTTAAGAGTATTTGGAAATGTTTAGGAATGCTAAGGAGAACCTCATACAGCAGCTCTAGGATATGAGAAAGAAAGGCTCTCTTTCTCTGGTACCCTAGTCATTCATTTAACACATGTTT
Organism: Moschus berezovskii; assembly: GCF_049115385.1. Taxonomy (NCBI): domain Eukaryota; kingdom Metazoa; phylum Chordata; class Mammalia; order Artiodactyla; family Moschidae; genus Moschus; species Moschus berezovskii. The sequence goes on along the minus strand of NC_142474.1, from coordinate 51,842,033 downwards.
ATAGAGCATCTGTTTTGTGCCAGGCACTGTTCTAAGTAAGCACTTGGGATAAATAAGTAAATTAAACAGGAGAAAATATCTCTGCCTTCATGGATGTTATATTCTAGTGGAGGGAGAGAGACACTAAACAATAAACATAACTAAAGTATATTGTATATTAGAAGGTGAAAGCTCCATTTTTAAAAAGTAGAACAGGCTGAAGGAGATTAGAGATACTGGAGGGCTTTGGGGATTGCAATTTTAAATAGGATGGTTAGGAAAGTCCTCATTGAAAAGGCACCGAAACTTCCCTGTTGGTCCAGTGGCTAAGAATCTGCCTTGCAATGCAGAGGCATGGGTTCAGTCCCTGGTCGGGGAACTAAGATCCCACATGCCTCGAGCAACTAAGCCAGCCCACCACAACTTGAGAGCCCATGTGCCACAACTACTGCAGCCTGCGCACTCTGGAGCCTGCATGCCACAACTTCAGAGTCTGTGCTTAAAGGAAAGATTCCATGTGCCACAACTAAGACTGTTGGTGGCCTAATTTAAAAAAAAAAGAAAAGAAAGGGTGCCAGCTGAGAAAAGACTTAAAGGAGGTGATTGTACTGTAAAGATCTAGGGAGAGAGCTTTCGTGGTGCCTATGAGGAGCTTCAGTGAGGTTGAAGCAAAAAAGAGGTTGTGGGAGAGGTGATGCAACCAAGGAGACTCAGAAAGAACAGCCAGTAGGTAAGAGAAAGACCATGAGAGAGTGGTTTAGGAAAGCAACTTTGAGAAAGTGAATGATTGCTGTGGATGGGTGCTGTGCTAGGTTGCTTCACTCATGTCCTATGTGGCCCTATGAACCATGGCCCACCAGGCTCCTCTGTCCATAGGATTCTCCAGGCAAAAATATTGGAGTGGGTTGCCATTTCCTTCTCCAGGGAATCTTCCCAGCCCAGGGATTGAATCCAAGTCTCCTGCACTGGCTGGCAGATTCTTTACCACTAGTGCCCCCTGGGAATCCTGAAAGGACGGGATGGTGGTGGTAGTGGTTTAGTTGCTAAGTCATGTCAGACTCTTGCGACCCCATGGACTATAACCTACCAAGCTTCTTGGTCCATGGGATTCTCCAGCCAAGAATACAGGAGTGGGTTGCCATTTCCTTTTCCAGGGGATCTTCCCAACCCAGGAATTGAACCCGGGTCTCCTGCATTATAGGCAGATTCTTCACCAACTGAGCTTCAAGGGAAGCCCCGAAAGGATGGGGAGTGATATTAACCTACCAAGTAAGATGAGCACTGAGAATTGACCATTGGATTTAACCATTTATTGCTGATGACCTTGAGCAGTTTTGAGGGCAGTGGTAGAAGAGAGTAACTTTAAAAAAGACCCATAAAGAAGAATTGAAGTGAGCATGAGCCTTTTTTTCTACAAAGGAGAGCAAAAAAAAAAAAAAAAAAGAAGTAGAAACTGGCAGAGAAAATGGAGTTCAGAGGAGGTCTTCTTTTTTTTTAATTTATTTTTTTTTTATTGGAGGCTAATTATTTTACAATGTTATATTGGTTGGTTTTGCCATACATTGACATGAATCCGCCCCGGGTGTACATGAGTTCCCCTTCCCGAACCCATCTCCCACCCCCCTCCTCCTCTTATCCTCCCTCTGGGTCATCCCCGCATACCAGCCCCGAGCATCCTGTAATATGCATCGACCCTGAACCAGTGATTCGTTTCACTATGATAATATACATGTTTCAATGCCATTCTCCCAAACCATCCCACCCTCACCCTCTCCCACAGAGTCCCAAAGACTGTTCTGTACATCTGTGTCTCTTTTGTTGTCTCGTATACAGGGTTATCATTTGCATCTTTCTAAATTCCATATATATGCATTAGTATATTGTATTGGTGTTTTTCTTTCTGGCTTACTTCACTCTGTATAATAGGCTCTAGTTTCATCCACCTCATTAGAACTGGTTCAAATGCATTCTTTTTAATGGCTGAGTAATACTCCATTGTGTATATGTACCAAAGCTTTCTTATCCATTCGTCTGCAGATGGACATCTAGGTTGCTTCCATGTCCTGGCTATTATAAACAGTGCTGCAATGAACATTGGAGTACATGTGTCTCTTTCAATTCTGGTTTCCTCGGTGTGTATGCCCAGGAGTGCGATTGCTGGATCATATGGCAGTTCTATTTCCAGTTTTTTGAGGAATCTCCATACTGTTCTCCATAGTGGCTGTGATAGTTTTCATTCCCACCAACAGTGTAAGAGTGTTCCCTTCTCTCCACACCCTCTCCAGCATTTCAGGGGAGGTCTTCTTAGGCAGAGGAAATAATAGTATCATGTCATCTGCATATAATGACAGATTTTCCTCTTCCCTTCCAGTTTACGCACTTTTATTTCATTTTCTTATCGGATTGCTGTGGCTACGACTGCCAATACTATGTTCAAAAGAAGTAGTCAGAGTGGGCATCCTTGTCTTGTTCCAGATTTTAGCAGGAAGGCTTTCAGCTTTTTATCACTGAGTATTAGATTGGTTTCGGGTTTGCCATTAATAGCTATTATTATGTTGAGATATGTTCCCTCTATACCCACTTTGTTTGGTATGAGTTTTTAATCATGATTAGATGTTGTCTTTTATCAAATGCTTTTTTTTGCATCTATTGAGATAATCATTGGTTTTTGTCTTTTCTTTTGTCGGTGTGGTGTAACACATTGATTATGCAAAGGGAAATAATAGTATGTGTGTATGCTGAGCAGACTCAGTAGGAAGACTAAAGGCAGTGATGTTCACTCAGAGTTTATGGCTATATCCATCCCTGTCGTGGATTCCTATACTCCAAATTTCCCGCAAGTGGTTCATTCACTCCTTTTTCCTCATTCAATTTCTTTCAGCAATATTTTGAGAAAGTTCAACTCTCCGAAGCCACTATTTTTCTGCTTCTTACCTACTCATTTCCTTTCTCATGAATGAAAAATGAATTTTTAAAGAAGTTATATTAGCATGAAAAACATTTGCCATCTATTACTATCAGTAAATATAATAGGCCTAAAAAACTACCCCAACACACACACACACGAATATTGTTGTAATTATGAAGAGAAATTACTTATCCTATGCTTGAACTCCAAAACTCAAAATCATATGAGAATTCCCATCTAATATTAGCTTTCTCAAAATGGTTCTTTGTGAAAGTGTCAAATTTTACAAATATTGGACAGAAGCTCTTCTACAAAACATAAATAGCCATCAATCATACCCTTGGTTCAAAGAATAATTGAGTGGTAAGTGCTTTAATGTATTGTAATGGAATGTACTCTGAAAAATATGTAAGTCACATCACTGAGCCTTGCACCTATCATTTCTACTTTTTAATAATTTTAGTTTCAGTGCCACTAGCAATGGTTCCTATTGAACTGAAAGATTACTCAGGAGACACTTGAATTCCAGCCAGCCTCAGACAAGAGTAGCTGCCAGAGAGGCTACTGAAGACCAGCTTGCCAAACTTATGTTCATTTTCAGGGAAGAGGGGAAGTTTTCAATAGCCAGTTTCTTGACTTCCATTGTTTTCCTACTCTAGTTATCGACTTTCCATTGTAGATAAGTAACAAAAAGAATGCTTTCCAGTTGAGATGCTCTGAAGTGAAGAAAATTTCAGGGTAGCAGGCACATTGTCACAAAACTGTGTGACACTGATGAATGAGAAATGATCTGTTTCATTGCACCTTCACTGTGCCTTTGGGAAGATAAAATTGGAGAATCTGTGAAGGTGTGTGTGTGGACTGGTTGGAGGGGGAGAGTGTGTCAGAAGGGAGGGGAGAAGGGAAGGGGAGAAAGGGAGTGGGGAGAGTGCCAGGTTCAGCAAAGATAGAGCTAAAAACTTGAAAGTCATCATGACAAATTATGACCTTAGAAATGGTTATGTGTGTGCCTGGCAGACAGAAACATGTTTTCTATAGCACAGGAAACTATATTCAATATCTTGTAATAACCTATATCGGAAAAGAATCTGAAAAAGAATATATATGCACACATACACACACACACAAATATATACCCACATATGTGTACTCAGTCATGTCTGATTCTTTGTGACCCCATGGACTGTAGCCCACCAGGCTCCTCTGTCCATAGGATTTTACAGGCGAGAATACTGAAGTGGATTGCCATTCCCTTCTCCAGGGGATCTTCCTGACCCAAGGATCGAACCCACATCTCTTGTCTCCTGCATTGGCAGGTGGATTCTTTACCATAGCGCCACCTGAGAAGCCCATATATATATATATATACACATATATAAGTGAATCAGTTTACTATACACTTGAAACTAACACAACATTGTAAATCAACTATACTTCAACTTTTTAAAAAATTTTTTAAAATGTATTTTTGATTAACAGAAAGATGAGTTGCATGTAAGGATCTGTTCTGGCTTTTAATTTTCTGAACTGATTGCATGTATGGAACTTAAATTTAGATTGCTAAAGGTTGATCCCTATCTCCATCAATTTTTAGCTTTGTAACCTCGCTCAGGTAACTTCTGTATGCTAAAGTTTTTTCATCAGTGAAAAATGGAGAAAAATTAATGATTAAATTAGGTAATATTGGTGAATCCACACAGTGCCTAGTACAGTATAGGCTGCTGCTGCTGCTGCTGCTAAGTCACTTCAGTCGTGTCCGACTCTGTGTGACCCCATAGACGGAAGCCCACCAGGCTCCCCTGTCCCTGGGATTCTCCAGGCAAGAACACTGGAGTGGGTTGCCATTTCCTTCTCCCATGTGTGAAAGTGAAAAGTGAAAGTGAAGTCATTCAGTCGTGTCCGACCCTTAGCGACCCCACGGACTGCAGCCTACATTCATTCTAAATTAGCAGTTATGTGACTTCCCTGGCGGCCCATTGGTTAAGATTCTGCGCTGCCAATGCAGGGAGCATGGGTTTGATCCCTGATTGGGTAACTAAGATCCCACATAACCCATGGTGAGGCCAAAAGACTTTTTTTTAAAAATAGCAATTGTTATTATCACTCGTCTACATCGTCTAACCTTAATAAATTGATTGCTTGAATTCACATAATATAGAAGAGTCTCAAAAACATCCTGACATTAGCCTTTATGAGATAATTTAGATAATTTAATTTCAAAGGAAGAAAATCAGAGAACTCCCTTTAAACCTTAGAAGACTTGATTTTCCCCATAATGTGGAATTTACTGACAATTTAAATGCCACTTCTAATTCAGAAAATCAAACTTGTGTGAGAAGTTTTTCTGCGAGGTCATGCCACATAAATGAAGAGACTCCCAGAATACATATTCCACATGTGTTACCTACAGAGAGAGAAAGAGGAGGAAGCTTAAATAAATACACCAGCAGAATAGCACATTCACGTCCCTGATCACGCTTCATTCCTTGTACTCAGGGCCTTAGCGTATGCCATTCCCTCTCCTATATTGCTTTTCCTAGCACATCCCAAGGCTGACTTGTTTTTTCTTTATCTTTTGGGGTATTTCAACTTAAATATCATCCCTTATGATTATCTCATCTTTCCACCATCATTCTCTCATCTCAGCCTGTTCACTGTTTTCTCACTGTAATTATTTTTCTGGTAATTATTTTAATTGACCTTCTTCACTAGAATGTCAGGCTCCATGATGGGAATAAAGTCATATTCCTAGCATTTAACTTACAGTTATAGCACTTATGGTCCCAAAGTATTAAGTACTGAATAAATGCTTATGGTGGGTGTTTTGGTGTTTTGTTTTGTTTGAGGGCAAACTATGTCTTCACCAGTACTTATGAAACTTATGCAGAATTTACAAAATTTCTTGTGCTCCTGAGAAAATTGAAGCTAATGTTTTAGCTGATACTTAATCATAACAGTTGAACTTGCATAGATTTATTACCATCACCTCTGATACTATTTTCAAGTTTATCCAAATGGCAGGCCAGTCACATCTGAGAGTTTCATGACTAAATGGGTTTGAATAGTAATTTTGTGACATTGGCAAACCAAAGTAAACGATATTAATGAAAATGGGCTTCATCTCAATAACTTGTGTCATTTTTGAACCTTGAGTCAAGAACTCTCATTATCAGTAGGCAGTTTATGGTTTTGTTCCTAAAGAAACCAACAAAGCAGAGGTCAGCAATTCATTTTCTTAGAGACATTCAGATGACTTCACAGGGAAAAAGATAGTTTTTCTAAAACTATGAAAAGAAATGACAATATGAGAAATGAAAGAATCATCTCCCCCAGCCAAGACAAGCAGATGATACAAGACAGAACCCTTTAGTCTTTGTCCTTGGAAGTCTATCCCATTCTGCTTTTTTTTCCCTAAAAGTTGGCCTGATCAATAAGGAAATGGCTTGTCTATCTATGCCATAGAACAGGGGTTCCCAGCTTCCAGGATCTAATGCCTGATGATCTGAGGTGAAGCTGATATAATAATAATAGGAGTAAAGTGCACAATGAAGGTAATGCACTTGAAAGTGAAAGTATTAATCATTCAGATATGTCTGACTGCAACTCCATGGATTGTAGCCCACAGGGCTCCTCTGTCCATGGATTTCTCCGGGCAAGAATACTGGAGTGGATAGCCATTCCCTTTTCCAGGGGATCTTCCTGACCCAGGGGTCAAACCCAGTTCTCCTGCATTATAGGTAGATTCTTTTTTTATTTTTAATTGGAGGCTAATTACTTTACAATATTGTATTGGTTTTGCCATACATTGACATGAATCTGCCCCGGGTGTACATGTGTTCCCCATTTTGAACCCCCCTCCCACCTCCCTCCCCATATCATCATAGGTATATTCTTTACCACCTGAGCCACCGGGAAAGCCCTTGAATCATCCCCAAACCATCCCGCCCTCAGTCCATGGAGAACTTGCCTTCTGCGAAACCAGTCCCTGGTGCCAAAAAGTACTGCTGCCATAGAAGGTCACAAGGAAGCAATTGAAGTCCACTGTGCCAACTGACTTAGCATTGTCCTATACATGAGTCCTGTACATTTGAAATCTTGAGTGTCTGAGATGGGACACACTTCGGTCTACAATCAAGGTAACCTCGGGATACTATATGGAATTTGATTTTGCCCAAGAGCATTGCTTTAGGCTTCATATGAAGATTTCCTGCAGGAATAGATGACCCACTTGGGATCCAAGAAGCCATTACTCAATAGACTGATGACTCTTACCCTTTTGGTTTTAAAAGAGGAAGTACAAGAGCACTCAAGAAAAGTGTGAAAATAGACATGTGATCGAAACAGTAGAGTGCAGCATGAAAAAAGCCAACTTTCTTGGATCATAAATCCAAGAAAATGTGTTAAAGGAAAAGGGCAATGCTTTGTGTGTAAATATTTGACATAAATTGGAAAACAACATAAACTGAAGAATAAATAGAAGCATCAATTAATCCAATTAACTAACATTTCCTGTAAGTAAAGAATGCACATTTGGAGTAAAGGTCCTAAAGAGATAAGTAAGTGATCCCAGATGAGCTATTGTTAGACATTAGGTGCAGGTTGCATTTTGGAACTATATGATGAGGAGTGAGAAATTTAAGATGAAGAAAAGGAAATCTGAGATGTACCTGCCAGGGCAAATATTACAAAGTTCAACTAATTGTACTGAAGGAACCCAAGAGATCAGGGGTACAGCTTGTGATGAACCTCATTTGGATTTATGAAAATGACTGCCAGCTCTTCCTGACAGAAGGCAGAATGACCCAAAAAGTCCTTATGGTCCCAAAGGCAAAAGCTTAATTAGATACACCACTTCTAACTGCATAAATCAACACTTTCTAAAGGAAGGAGATTAATTGTAAGGCACATGTTGGGAGGGTGACTTTTGAAAATGCAGGAACTCTGGAGGCTAAACTACGCTACCATTTAATAGTGAGGCTTTTGGGGTGGACAAATTTCAGGCAGAGGTTATTTGTGTGTCTCTTCATTCTACGATGGATACATGTAACTTCTATAATTAAAAATATTTTGAAAGTGTATACTTCACAGATCCAAAGAATGAAAGCCATGAGGACATCAGGTCAAGTCACAGCTCACATTGTAAAGTGGTCAGAGGTTAATATATTGTTGCAGATATTCAAAAGATCATTGCCAAAACTTAATGCAGAGGCTATTTTACACTGCTTACTCATTTCAACCTGGTAACAGGTCTCAAAATGACTATGTAATTAAAAACGTCATCTGATTATAAGCAAAGGATTTTTAAATCTTACTTTGTTCATAATGGAACAAGATCACACACAATTGTGTGGGTGTGTGTGTGTTACACTCTTCCTCTCATTATGGGCTTCTTAATAGGAGAAATTTTGTATCTTCCCTGAGGTGTGACCTGACTGTGTAGGGGGCCTAATGTCCTTTATGGGATATAGTTGTGCTTCCTGGTAATTTTCTACTATGCTAGTCTTGCTGTGGGCATTCCTGATGGCTCCATGGTTTAAAAAAAAAAAAAAAAGACTCTGCAATGCAGGAGACACAGATTCAATCTCTGGGTCAGGAAGATCCCCTGAAGAAGGAAATGGCAACCTACTCCGGTATCCTTGCGTGGGAAATCCCATGGACAGAGGAGCCCTGTGGGCTATAGTCCATATAGTCACAAAAGAGTCAGACAAGACTGAGGGACTAAACAATTCCTGCTGTAGGAACCCCTGTGAGAAAATTAGGATGACCCTAGCATGCGTTCTTGCCTGAAGAATCCCAGGGACGGGGGAGCCTGGTGGGCTTCCGTCTATGGGGTCACATAGAGTCGGACACAACTGAAGTGACTTAGCAGCAGCAGCATGTGTTGGTGTAGAAAAACTCCTATCACCCCTGTGAATTTTACAAGAACCAAAAAATTGCAGCGCATTTCTGTGTCCCATGCATTTTGTATTCACTTAATAAAAATATAAGTAATCTATTAATTTATGTTATGATACCACAGTGAGGGTGCATTTGATCTACAGTGTTTATTCTAAAGCCTGTCCTGTATTTTCTATTTAAGTCATGAAGATTGGTCTTAACCTAGAAATGAAAGGAATAGGGATGGGGAGGGTTGGGGAAAATGGGGAGAGGGTGGTGGGAGGGAGGGAGGGAGGGAGGAAGATTTTCTTAAGAATGCTTTCTTTCATTTGCATGAGACTTTGCGAAATAATTGCTCCCCCGCAAACAAAACATAGTTTAGAATGCAGTGATAGAATTTTATGTTTACTTTAGAAACCTGGAAGTGTGTATTTCTTCATAAACTTTCAAAAAAGTAATCCCCTTAATACTGGAAATGAATAAGTATGATTCTTTCCCAAGCCTCAGTCACTTTATTTATAAGAAGAGTTTGGATTAAATGGTTCTATGAATATTAACTCCAGCTAATAAATCAACCAAATTTACATTTGTTCCTAATTGCTGTGATAGCAATTCACATAGTTATTTATCCCAGTGACTTTATTTGGAAGGGTAGTTGCTCAGTTGGAGAAGCGGTTCAAAGTCACTTTGAGCTCCGTTAAATTCATTGCTTAGCGCTGTGGTTACTTTCAAGTCCTATTTCAGTGAGCAAATCTCTCTCTTGCGTTTTGTTTAGGAAATGGAGCCATCAAGAGCGGCTTTATATTAGAATGGATGAGCATGATTTGATTTCGGTTGCCCAGCAATATCATATATCATATTTATTATCTATGAATCGTCCTATGGCATAGGATATACTTTCCGCAGCAGATTAATGGAAAGAGATCGTTAAGAGGAAAAGAAAAAGGGAGAAAGTATAGGTTTCATCTTTGAAACGTTTCATCTGAAATAGAAGCGTGTCAAACATCCCAGGTGCCTGTTACTATAAAATCAAAAAGCCCTTTCCAGCTGTTTACACTTCAGATGCAAAATGGCAATTTGACAGACTAACCGGGTGATGTGAGCGTCTGCGTAAAAAGGCTACAGACGGAGCATGCCCAGTGCGGTGAGCGCGTCCTCCGCCCTCCCCCTCCAGATCTCTGAAGATAAGCCTTGAACTTTGCACTTGCAAATGTCACTGCATACGTTTTGCACTAGGTTGGTTTTTTTTTTCCCCCTTAAGGTTCTCTCACAACTAATGTCTTTTAACAATCCAAGAGCAGGGAAGATGAGAGGGTCATAAGATGCGTGAAGTTTAGGACGAGTTGATGCCTGTCTTTGGATGCGCTTGAAGTGTTATCTTTAAAGCCATCGAAAGCATCCAAGTATTTGTTTCCCCTCCCCACTAGGATGGGAAAATAAGAATCTCTTTGGATTGGAGTCCTCCGGGGTAGGAAGTGAAAGCCCCGGAGGCAGAAAGGGACGGAGAAGCGGGGGTTTGCCCAGAGCATGGATGGGAACCGAGCAGGGGTTCTGCAGGGCTCAGCGCGCACTGAGGATCGGTGCCCGGGGCTGCAGCTGCGGACGGGAAAGGCGCTGTCTGGCTGATGAAGGCCACCTGGATCAGGCTTCTGAAACGCGCCAAGGGAGGAAGGCTGAAGAATTCGGATATCTGTGTAAGCTTCAGGGCTTTCGTAGAGGGGAGACTTTATTTTGTCGTTATTTCTGTCGCTGGTACAAGTGAGGGCTGTCTGGGGCTCCTGTGATTAGTAATATGATGCTGATTGCGAGAGAGGGAGCGGAAGAGAGTCCTCTAATCCTCTAGCTCCTTTTCCTCTGCGGTGGTTTATCGCCCTAGGAGCTACCCCCCGGGCAGGTGTTTTCCCGTAGACAGCTTTGATGAAATATCTACTTAAAGGGATTGAAAAAGATATGTTGCTTAAAGATTGAGGGAAGCTGGCAGCTGTTGCCTTACAGTTTTGTCAGAGGAGGCATTGGGTGATTACAGAGGTACCAAAGGATGCTTAAGATCAAAGGGGGGTCACCTATGGTAGTGACGTGTCAGAGAGTTCACGTTGATAACTCCCTTGACTTTATGTTTGTTGTTGTTTTTTATTTTAGCCTATCTTCTTCCTAATTGTAAATTCTCACTGTTAGCTGTGGACTGTTCTTGAAGCTCTCCTTGAAAACGGTGTGTGTGTCCTTCACTGCACTGCACCACAGAGTCGGTTTAATGATAAGAGAACTTGTTCTGGCTTCCAGAAAGGCTCCTAATTGGACCATAAGATTTAGGAAGGAAGGTATCAATAACTTGGATGGCATAACTCTCCTAGTGAGTGGTCTGCAAACCAAAGCTGGATGTATGTAGCTGGTTTGCCACCAAAATGGATTATTTTTATTCCTCTTTTCAGGAATGGACAGCACAATCTAGGAAGCTAACTGCCGTGTCAGTGAGACTTTTCCGTGCCCAGCATCATGGACAGAATCTCTTTTAAAATGTCCATTTTCCTCTCCAGGGTTCGGCAGACTCCTACACCAGCCGTCCATCCGATTCAGATGTTTCTTTGGAGGAAGATCGGGAGGCAGTGCGCAGAGAAGCAGAGCGACAGGCCCAGGCCCAGTTGGAAAAAGCAAAGGTAAAACCCTTCCTTCTCTGCCAAGCTCTTTGTCCAGTGTGCTGTGTCCATGGTGGGCCACCTGCGGAAGTTCCTTCTGAAATGTACATCTGGTCTATTACTGTGTTTCCTTGATTGGCTGTAAAGAGGTACAGGATGTGGAATGTGCTGTCTTCCCTTGGTAGAAAAAGGCAGTGTAATACATGAGTGGTCTTGCCTTTTATGTTGTTTCATAATCCAAGCAACTTGTTTCCATGGGTGGATGGTTTATTTAGATGCAGAAAAATGATCCCTGAATATACAAAGAAGAAAAACTGCTTCTAATAGGAAAAGGATTTACTTTGTTTTGTTTTGTTTTCAGGAAACCATTTCTCTGCTTAGAAAAACAAACTTTCTTCAAGCTGATGTTTATTCTCTTAGACTTGAACAACCTTTCCCCCTCACTTTTACTTCTTAGGTGTTTTATAATGGTATTTTTGTTATATTTTTTAAAAATGGATTGCATTATGCTTTTCAAAAAGAAAGCAAGGAAGGATTTTATTAATTAAAGATGTCCCTCCCTTTGGAGCTCTTTCTTCTCTATCCTATAATAATTAAGTGGAAGGGGGACTGGAAACCAGAGATGAAACATTGAAGTACAGAATTTAGCTGAGACTATTTCATTTCACACATTACCATGATTTGGATTCTTTCTCCTCTGCAGTGGTTCAAATAGCAGCTATTTCTAAAGCATAGACTGCTGTTGTTCAAGTTCAAAGGGCCTTGGTGTGAGTGATACTTGGTAATTTTTAAATGAACCTATTTTAATGAGGTCATTGGTTTTCTTTTGAAAAAAAAAAAATGACTGCTTTGAAAAAAGAGTAAGTGTTGATCTTGCTAAAAAAAAAAAAAAATCCAGGGTAACATTAGAATACTTCTGCTGGCTGCTTCGTCTCTAAGATGAGTAAAATCTCTGTGTGTTGCTATGGGAATCATGGCTTGGAGATGCTGGTTTGAATACATGGACTGCCCTTATGTAATATTCATGACCTCTAGCCCAGCTGCCATAGTAGTTTGCAAAGGAGCTGCCAGGAGAACTTGACTTAACAAAAAAAGTACTTCCAGACATCAAAACAATGTTCTCACCTCAGCGGGCAGGGAAGTCATCTCCAGGTGTGACAGTCTTGACTGCAAGAGGACTCATAAAGGGCAGAAGCAGAAAACTGATAAAACAAGGTGTGGCCCCATTGCCACAAACAAATCTGCTCTGCTGAGTGAGTGAAGTCGCTCTGCTGAAGTTAACCATTTAAAATATTATAATGTGACAATATGGGTGAGAGTGGTGGACATATGCTAAGTGAAATCAGCTGATCACAGAAGGACAGACGCTTTATGATTCCACTGATAGGAGGTATCTAAAGTAGTCAAGGAGGAAGGCTCAAAAGGGAGGGGATGTGTGTGTGTGTGTATGTGTACATAGTTATGTCTGATTCCAGTTGTCGTACAGCAAAAACCAACACATTGTAAAGCAACTATCCTCCAATTAAAAAAAAAATTTTAATAAAAGAATAATAAAGTAATCAAACACCTAGAAGCAGAGGGCAGAATGGTGGTTTCCAGGGACTCGAGGAGGAGGAAATGGGGAGATTCCATAGATAGAAAGTTTCAGTTATGTAAGATGAATAAGTCCTAGAGATCTCCTGTACATCATTGTATCTATAATATAGTACAGTTAACAGTTCTGCTCTTCATTTAAAAATTACTAAAAGGGTAGGTTTCTTGGTAAATGTTCTACTGCAATAGAAAAATTATGAAGTTGAAATTAATGAATGTACGACCAATGAAGTTAATTGCCCCAAATTTGTCTTATAGCTAATATATGCTGCAATTTAGAGTCTTAATTCTGCATTCTGTATTTTGCACCAGGGTGCCAAAGGGAAGGAAAAAAAACTAAATAACATTTTTTATTCCAGAAATAAGAGTGTTCTATTTGCACTTGTTTATTCATGTGATTTTTCACATGCTAAAATTAAACAGATTCTCCGGCTCATATCACTTCATCATACAATCCAGTGTCTTGTAGGTTTGCTTTTCATCAACCACAAAGTCTTTAGGTATCTGTTGGTGCATTTTTGTCTCTCACTGCTGTAAATCCTGAGTTCAGTGACACAGCTGCATAGAACTTTTTTTTTCTTTTTTTGTATTAATTGGAAAATAATTGCTTCACAATGTTGTGTTTGTTTCTGCCGTAAAACAAGTCAAATCAGCCATAAGTGTATTCCTACCCTCTTAAGCCTCCCACTCACTGCCCCATCCCACCTCTTTAGGTCGTCACAGAGGGCAGGTTGGGCTCCCTGTGTTATATGGCTGAACTTTTTAGTTATCTTTCAACCCAGTATGGATCATAATGTTTTCTTTAATCAAGCCAGATTTGTGTTACTTGTCATACAGGCTAAAACATTTATAGTTACAAAAGAAGTAGAAGATGAAAGAAAATGAAAATAATTTAAAACAAAAGCAAAATAATTGAAGGGCTATATCCTGTGTTTGATGAAAACAACTTACATTCATTTTTCTTCTCTAAAATTAGGCCAATTATCTTAAACCTCTGGATTTAAATATATGAGTTACACTAAAGTGAATGAGAATTTGAATATGTTCTGAAAGAAGATACAAAGAGTAGTATTTAAGTGTACTTTTGGTTAAAATCATGGTTTGGTAGGTCTGATTTCTTAATTCTGATATCTTTGAAGAGGGTATACAGAAAAAAGGGATCATACAGGGGTCATTCATTGGGCTATTTTTAATCTATTTTCCTCCTCCAATATATCATCGTGCCTTTGTGGGATCTATTTCAAAATGGAACCTTAAAGTTCAAAAATATATGAAATTATTGTTTACTTTTAAGATAGTTTTAAGCACTTTATCCAAGCATTTTGAAAGACACAAATGTTCTATACATTTATTTTGTGCCTATTATAACATCCTTCAAATAGAAAGCCTTTATAACTTGATGCTTTTAACTCACCTACCCTGCAGATCACTTGCCATAAGTGTGTGCGGTATCAAAAATACTGATCTTTCAACCAGAAACAATCATGGAATCATAATAAAGACAAATGAACTTTAAAAAAAAAAAGCCTGTGCAAGTGCCTGAAATAAACCTCAGTGGTGTTTTCAGACCCTGGCACTCTGTAAATATGAAGTATATTATCCATTAATTGCCTTAAGAATATGCCCATGAAATAAGGTGATTGACAAGTGATGAAACTAGAGAAAGTAGCTTTTGAATTTAACTGACCTACATAAGATTATATAACCTGGCCCTCTGTACTTTCCATAAAGCCCAGTACTTTTCACTACTGCTTTGTTATGGCTTCTCTTAACCTAGTAAACTCTACAGTGAACAGATTAAATATTTATTTTGAGGCAAATAACTCACATGACCTTGTTCTTTAACTTGATGTTTTCCGATCCCACATGCACATTTTGATCTTGTTCAGGTTCTCTGTACTTTGAAGAGCCTGCCCTATTTAATCTGGCACTCTTTGATGTTGCCTTAAAGGCAAATAATATAGGAACTTAATTTATCCCCACATTGATCTTTTTAGTAGAACAGCTTTACTGAAATATAATTCACTCATTTCAAGTGTAACATTTTGGAGACTTCACTGGTGGTCCAGTGATTGACTTCACCTTTCAGTGCAGAGGGTACAGGTTCAATCCCTGGCAAAGAGCTAAGACCCCACTTGCCTTGTGGCCAAAAACGCAAAATATAAAACAGCGATATTGTAGCCAAGTCAATAGACTTTAAAAATGGTCCACATCAAAAAAAAAAAAAATCTTTAAAATAGTAAATAAAAAAGTGTACAATTCCATGGATTTTAGAATATTTAGTGTTGCAGCCATTACTCTAGTCGACTTTAGAACATTTTCATTGTCCCCTAAGAACTCTCATGTTCTAAATTAACAGTCATGTGCTGTTCTTCCCACCCACCTCAGCCCTAGGCAACAACTATTCAATTTCCTGTCTCCATAGATTTGTTGGTTCTGGTTATTGCATATAAATGAAATCATGCAATAGGAGGTCTGTCGTGATTGGCTACTTTCATTTAAGTAACATTTTCAGCATTTATTCCTGTTATTGCATGTATCAGCACTCCATTCCTTTTACTTGACAGTATTCCATTGTATGCATTTATCACATTTTATTTACTCATTTATCAGTTGGTGGACATTTGGACTTTGTTTCCATCTTTAAGCTAGGACTGGAAAAGGTCAGTTTTCATTCCAATCCCAAAGAAAGGTAATGCCAAAGAATGCTCACACTACCGCACAATTGCACTCATCTCACTCACTAGTAAAGTAATGCTCAAAATTCTCCAAGCCAGGCTTCAACAATATGTGAACCGTGAACTTCCAGATGTTCAAGCTGATTTTAGAAAAGACAGAGGAACCAGAGATCAAATTGCCAGCATCTGCTGGATCATCAAAAAAGCAAGAGTTCCATAAAAACATCTATTTCTGCTTTATTGACTATGCCAAAGCCTTTGACTGTGTGGATCACAACAAACTGTGGAAAATTCTGAAAGAGATGGGAATACCAGACCACCTGACCTGCCTCTTGAGAAATCTGTATTCAGGTCAGGAAGCAACAGTTAGAACTGAACATGGAACTACAGACTGGTTCCAAATAGGAAAAGGAGTACATCAAGGTTGTATATTGTCACCCTGCTTATTTAACTTACATTCAGAGTACATCATGAGGAACACTGGGCTGGAAGAAGCACAAGCTGAAATCAAGATTGCTGGGAGAAATATCAATTGATGGGGAAACAGTGGCTGACTTTATTTTGGGGGGCTCCAAAATCACTGCAGATGGTGACTGCAGCCATGAAATTAGTTATGACCAACCTAGACAGCATATTAAAAAGCAGCGACATTACTTTGTCAACAAAGGTCCGTCTAGTCAAGGCTATAGTTTTTCTAGTAGTCATGTATGTATGTGAGAGTTGGACTATAAAGAAAGCTGAGCACCGAGAAATTGATGCTTTTGAACTGTGGTGTTGGAGAAGACTCTTGGAGAGTCCCTTGGATTGCAAGGAGATCCAACCAGTCCATCCTAAAGGTGATCAGTCCTGAGTGTTCATTGGAAGGACTAATGTTGAAGCTGAAGCTCCAGTACTTTGGACACCTGATGCGAAGAAGTGACTCATTGGAAAAGACCCTGATGCTGGGAAAGATTGAAGGTGGGAGGAGAAGGGGATGACAGAGGATGAGATGGTTGGATAGCATCACTGACTCAATGGATATGAATTTAATTAAACTGGGAGTTGGCCATGGACAGGGAGGCCTGGCATGTTGCAGTCCATGGGGTCGCAAAGAGTCGGACATGACTGAGTGACTGAACTGAACTGAATAATGCCGTTATGAACACTCATGTAAAAATTTTGCATGGACATTGCTGGGTTCTAAAATCATCATTTTTTTATTGAAAGATTTTTTTTTTCTTTTCCCTTTCACTTCCCTCAAAATGATCTTTCCTGTGTGCAGAGATTCTGAGTTGAGAAATCTGGATGTGGAAGGCATTGGGGCAGAAATGAAATAGGTTTGATGTGGTACTCTTAAAAAAATGAATTAATGTGAAGTTTTAAGTCAGTTATTCTCTTACCAGTAAATGTCTATTGTATTGAAGTGTATTAGTCACAGTTGATTGGTAGAGGACGCATTGAAAAGCCAGAGCCATAAGAAGAAAACAGATAAGTAAAATATCTCTGCAGAGAAGGCTTCTAGTATTTGTTCAGTTTCTCAGAACTCATTATTTTCACAAGAATTCCTCAGTTTGATTCAATTTCCCCTTGTGCTTGACAGCTGCTGTCTTCATATGGCTCCTCCAAAGGCTAATAACCTTAAACTTATGTTAACCCAGCTCCTTCAACCCTCCTCCTATCAAGATTTACTCCTTTTAAAATCGGGCCTCACATCTTCACACGCCTTCATAGTTCCAGTGATTCTGCATCCAGATTATTCAAGAGACCCCTGCCTCTATTTTCTCAACTTTTAAAAAACTACCCTCTAAAACCTGTAGTGGCTTTCAGTTGCTGCCAAATTATAAAGACCTTTTGGTTACTCTTCTAGGTAACTGACACTGATAGCCTATAGGACAGTTATGCGCATCTTAATTTCACCCATCCACAATATGTCTCTGGCTCAAAGCCATTTCTTTCAGTTTTGGAAGCAAATGCATAACCTCTCTCTTTCAAAACACTCTAGACCTCCCTCTTGCTGAAGATTATAATTTTCTCTAATCCTGATTTTGTACCTGTTACTTCAGTCACTGCAGCATTACCCTTAGCACTTGTTAACTGTACTTCTGTGCAACTTTCGTTTATTATTATTAAATGTTTCCCACAAATGTTTCATTGTTAAAAAAAAAAAAAAGTGAAGTTGTGGCCTTAAATCATGCTAGTCAGAAGTAGACTGCTGCTGCTGCTGCTGCGTCACTTCAGTCGTGTCCGACTCTGTGTGACCCCATAGACGGAAGCCCACCAGTCTCCCCCGTCCCTGGGATTCTCCAGGCAAGAACACTGGAGTGGGTTGCCATTTCCTTCTCCAATGTGTGAAAGTGAAAAGTGAAAGTGAAGTCGCTCAGTCGTGTCCGACCCTTAGCGACCCCACG
Source organism: Moschus berezovskii (assembly GCF_049115385.1). Lineage (NCBI taxonomy): Eukaryota > Metazoa > Chordata > Mammalia > Artiodactyla > Moschidae > Moschus > Moschus berezovskii. Next base: position 51,823,978 of record NC_142474.1, on the reverse strand, counting down.
GACTGCAGCCGACCAGGCTCCTCCATCCATGGGATTTTCTAGGCAATAGTACTGGAGTGGCTTGCCATTGCCAGACTAGAAGTATTTTAGTCTCCAGACAGACTGCCCCCAGCTGGCAGGAACAGAAAATTCTTCTTGGGGTGGTGATGGCTTCAAACCATTACCTTCCAATATAGATGCAGTTTACGTTGTAAAGTAGAAACTGAGGAGTGGAGAAGGAAAACTTGATAAGCAATGTGAGGAATGGCCAACATTAGGAAAGGCTTGGCAGTCAGAAAACATGGAACCTTCTAGAGGAAGGATTACTTTTCTGAGATCTTGCCAACTTGAAGATGTCTTTGTTCTACTCTCCTATTTAATGACTCTTTTGGCTGGGTATAATTATTCATATATGAAAAGCATTTTCCCCCAGAATTTTTAAGACACTGTTTTGTTTTCCATCCAGCACTGCTGTTGTGATTGCCAGTGTCATTCTGTCTCTGAGTGCGATTTCTACATGATTTTCTCTAATACTTTGAGAGCTGTTTGAAGTTTGACCTTGATGTGAAGCTTATTCCATGGCTATAATATTTTCTCTTATATCTCTTAAGATTTCTTTTAGGTTTTATGTAATGTGTCTTTTTAAACTTTTAATTGGATTTTATTTATGTATCTGGAGATTTTCTTCAAAAGTTTGATTTTGGGTTATCCATTCATGGTTAAAGGGGTTCCCAGGTGGCACAGTGGTAAAGAATCTGCCTGCCAATGCAGGAGACACAAGAGACACAGGTTTGATCCCTGGATTGAGAAAGATCCCTTGGAGGAGGAAATGGTAATCTGCTCCAGTGTTCTTGCCTGGAAAATTCCATGTGCAGAGGAGCCTGGTGGGCTGCAGTCCTTGGGGTCGTAAAGAGTCAGACACTACTGAGCAACTGAGTTCACAAAGCACATTCAGAGTTAAGAGCAAGATATGAAGCTGAGTGGAAGCTTTCAGACTGACGGTAAAGCTTCTTGACTGCTAGTTTTTTATAGGCTAGTGGTGGGAGGGAGTTTCTCTTCATCTGGTCAGTGTCCCCAAAGGAGTCCCTGGTCTCTTTAATTCTCAGTCTTTCTACTTAGCTAGTTGCCACTGCCTCTTGTTTTCTATATTCTAAGTTTTTGTCTACTTCCATCTCATTTGCTGTTCTAAATCTATGGGTTTAGACTTTTTTCACACACAGGAAAAAAAGTAGTTTCAGGAGGAAGCATTTGTTCAATTGACCATGTTTTTAATCTTAGTGGTAGCTTGGAGGGTAAAGTGTCTACCTATAATGCGGGAGACCTGGGTTCAATCCCTGGGTCGGGAAGATCCCCTGGAAAGGAAATGGCAACCTACTCCAGTATTCATGCCTGGAAAATCCCATGGACCGAGGAGCCTGGTGGGCTATAGTCCATGGGGTCGCAAAGCATTGGACACGACTGAGTGACTTCTCTTCACTTCATTTATCAATAAACATACTATAACAGAAGAAAAATGTTTTCATATTGCCTTAGTTTATAAATGCCTTAGACACTGGGAGAATCCTATCCAGTTGGAAATATCTCCTACCTGGCCTTTTCAGAAGAATGAATAAACAGGAATGTGTTCATTCGCCTTCAACCCGAAGATGAATTTTTATTTCAAAAAACATTAGACATGTTTCTAAAAATGTATCTTAGTGAGAAAAGCATGTGGGAGGTAGGAGAGATGTGTGTATGCCTATATTACATAGTTTCTTAAATCCACAAGATAGACTGTTGGACAGAATTCAAAGAACATGTGGCAGGTATTAGAGTAGATGGCTCCACATGGGGGAAAAAACGCATTTAATTGGTACAAAATAAAATCCAGCAGAGAGGTCTCATCATCAAAAACGTAAAGTATGGGAGACATTCTTTGGAAAATATTTTAGACTCAGATTATTTTCCCACTGCTCATTTTAGTACTGTCTCTTAATTTTTGCGTTGAAAAACTGTCAGCCCTCTTTTACTCATAGCAATTACCTTCCGAATAGTGCTAGAAAATTGGCAAAATATGTCTAATTTCCAACATCGTGAGTTAGTTTGTTGTTCAAATATATATTAGGTTAGGCTGTAAGAAAGAAAAAGTGTGTGAAAGCCCCATCGACCTGATAGGCTTCTGCGTAGCTCATAAATATGACTAGGTAGGTACAGTAATATATGTTGGTGCTGTAATTCCACTCATCTCAAATGTTAGTTGACAATAATAGTAATAACGCAGTAATAATGACACTTATTGAGTGATTACTGTTCATTGTAAACAATTTGAAAGCTAGAAAAGGAAAAAGCGAAGCTCTTCATGCTAGAGCATTTTGAAATCCTCTGGAGCAATTATCTAAATACAAGTAAATCCCTGATGCTGGGCAAGATTGAAGGTAGGAGGAGAAGGGGACAACAGAAGATGAGATGATTGGATGGCACCACTGACTCGATGGACATGAGTTTGAGCAGGTTTCAGAAATTGGTGACGGACAGGGAAGCCTGGCGTGCTGCAATCCATGGGGTCGCGAAGAGTCGGACACGACTGAGTGACTAAACAGAGCAGTTATGATCATGTAACACATACAGCACCAGTTCCTTTACTGTCTTTTACATCAGGACAAACTATTCTCCATTCAGTGGCTTAGGTCACAATGATCTCTTATGCATTACTGGCCGGCTGGCAGGTGAACTGGTGACCTGCTGATCTGGGACGGCCTCTTGCCTGTGTCTGTAGGTTGCAGCTGTCAGGTTGGGCTGCTCCTCCTCCTCTGGGTGATCTCCCATCGCCAGCAGGCTGGCTGGCTCCTCTTCCCAGTGTTCTCAGGGTTACAAGCACAGAAAGAGAGAACAGGTCCCAGAGGGCAATATTCGAGTCTCTTCTTGTTTCCTGTGTGCCAATGCCCTCTGGTTCAAACTTAGCCTGTAGTGGGTGTGGGAGGGAACGCCCAGGGCCATGGATCCCGGTGGGTAATTGTTAAAGCCAGTTTCAGCAAACCATCTGCCTCACCCATCTTCTTTTTTTCTCTCTTCCCTCTGGAAGAACAAATGTCTCCCTACCGTTTGACAACCCTGACTTCCTCCCATCCCCATCTCTCCCTTCCTGTTAGTTCCAGCCTGAATTACACCAGCGTTAGCTCTCCCTTCCTCTTCTGTCATTTCTTCCCCACTTCCTTGAAACCAATTTCTGTCTCTCTTTATTGATGGTCTCTAGCGATACTCACTGACCTCTTATTAACTGATCCCTGGACTTCTTCGTAAGCCTTGCCTTTTTTTTTTTTTCTCACCTCTACTAAGTCTATTTTAAATGACAGGTCCTGGCTACAACACAGCCTATTTCTACTACCTCTCTTCCTTTTCAATCTCTTCCACTGTTTCCCTCCACTGAAGTGTGGAAGTTTATTCCACCAAATGCAACAACCTTGACTTTCTGACTTTCTAAAAATTCATTTTTTATTTGAAGTGCAATTGACTTACAGTATTAAGTTCCGTTGTACAGTAAAGTGACTCAGTTATACATAGATATATATTATATAGCTATATATATACACAGATTCTTTTTCATATTCTTTTCCATTATGGTTTATCACAGTATATTGAATATAGTTCACTATGCTATACAGTAGAACCTTGTTGTTTATTCAGTCTATATATAATAGTTTGCATACGCTAACTCTAGACTCTCACTTCAACCCTCTCCAACCCCCACCTTGGCAACCACCAGTTTATTCCCTATGGCCCCTATTTTGTTTCTGTTTCATAAATAGGTTCATTTGTGTTATAGTTTAGATTCCACATATAAGTGATATCATATAGTATTTGTCATTCTCTTTCTAACTTACTTCACTTAGTATGATCATCTCTAGTTTCATCCTTGTTGCTGCAAATGGCATTACTTCATTTTTTTAATAGCAGAGTAGTATTCCATTGACCTACTGGCTTTTATCTTTGGAGGCATGACTTTGGTTTTCAAACCAGTGAATTCCTCAGGAGCCACTGCAGAGGCAGAGGGCTGCCTAGCAGCTTGTGTTCTGGTGCATTCCTCCCAGATTCAGTTGAAGCAGCTCTGTTAATATTTTTTTTGGACATAGTGGGACTTCTGTGTAATTTCTCTTTTCAGTATAGAATTTCACCTCTGTAACAAGCTTTACATCACTTCCATCTTTTCCTTTTACCATCTCATCCTTCACACTGGCTCATCATCACTTTGATTCTTTAATTCTGCACCTCTGCCCCTGACCTCTCTCCCTAGGGTGAGTTCTCACATCTCCCTTTTTTGGGGTCTCTGTCAATTCAGCTATCTAAAATGGAGCTCCCCAATTTTTTCTTTTTTTTTTTCTTTTCTTTTCTGCATTTTTAAAAGTTTCTGTCAGTGTTAATGTCATCCTCCCAAACCCATAGACTTAGTCCAGACATCAGCAGTGTTTTTTTCTGTAAAGAGTCAGATAGGAGATATTTTAGTTGCTATGGGTCATGTGGTCTCTCACATTACTCAACTCAAGGAAACCTGGGTTTGGATTCCATCTCTGCATAGACTGCTTGACCTTTTGATAAGTTATATGTGATGCTCTTGGTTTCAGTAATAATTGCATGAGCTGGTGCCTGTCTGTTGCAGGAAAGGGGACCCCTTCCAGGGCCCGAAACTGGGCTTTTGTCTAACACTCGGAAAAGAATTGTTGGAGGAGACACGTGCTGACAAAGCAAGAGATTTTATTGGGAACGGTACCCGGGTGGAGAGCAGTAGGGTAAGGGAACCCAGGAGAACAGCTCTGCCTTGACTCACAGTCTTGGGTTTTATGGTGATGGGATTAGTTTCCGGGTGGTCTTTGGCCAATCATTTTAATTCAGAGTCTTTCCTGGAGGCACACGAATCACTCAGCCAAGATGGATGCTAGCGAGGAGGATTCTGGGAAGTGGACGGACACCCGGTGTCTTTTTTCCACTTTTCCCCAACTCTTCCGGTTGGTGGTGGCTTATTGGTTCCTTATTCCTTATCAGAATCTCCTGTCATAAAACAACTCATGCCAATGGTTACTATGGTGCCTGGCCAGAGTGGGAGGTTTCAATCAGTGTGCTTCCCCTAACATGTCCAGGTCAGAGTTCCCAGGCAGGGGACTGGGATAGGCGCAGGCAGCTCCTCCTCCTGCCTGCAACGTCAGTGTCTAATGGGCTGTCTGTATTAGAAGTGATGAATCTCCTCATTTCACTCCCCTTTCAGTTGTGCAAGGTCACCATATGCCATTATATATGGACGTTACCAAACTCAGATTTGGCTGCTCGTCACTCAAGAATCCACTAAGAGACAAGTGTTGGGTTAAAGGAAAGATAGCTTTAATGAGGAAGCTGGCAATCCTGGGAAGAAAGTGGGCTCACGTCTTAAAACACCAACTCTTCCTTGCTGATCAGGAGGCAGGGGCTTTTAAAGGAGAGTTTCAGGGCTGCGCATAAGCAGAGGAAGGGAGCTACATGCAGAACAGCAGAGTCAACTCTGACAGTCATCTTGAAATTGGTCATATAGTGGTCTGATCAGTGTCATCTTGATTGTTTTAAGTAAAGTTAATCTTCAGTTCCAGAGTGGTTCTGCTCCCATTTCCTTGAGGTCAGTTCTCAGAATTGTGCAGGACGGAGTAGTTCATATCACGGCTAGAGTCTGGTCATCATGTAGTTAACTTCTTCCGTCTGGTGGGCGTTTCATTCTCTGCCAAACAGCTCAAAGGACATGGCTCAGAATATTAGCCATAGCTTCTGACCAGGAACTAAAGGTCCTTGACTTTGTTTAATGATGAGACTATTTATTATTTTGTCTTTTTGACCATTTCACTTTGTATCTACATTTTCTCATGTCTCTGATTAGACTTAGCCTCTCGCTCAAGTTTTTCTACAGAGAAGAGGCAGGCGGAGGACATGGGGTGGAGAATCTGTCCTGGAAAGGCCCTGTAGGGCCCTGATCTATACTTGGTCGCGACCATATTGGAGTTGTTCCTGACTCAGAAGTGGGTCCTAGGTAACACATCTGTACTGGCTGCTGCCCAGTGTAACATTTGCACTATCACATGATCTTCACAGCTATTCAATGAGGTCCAATTGAGCCCCTATCCATCCCCAGGACTGAGGTGGTGTCCTGTCCCCAGCACTAGACTGTAAGCCCCTTGAAAGTAAAGGCAGAGGCTCTATGTTTCTTAAAGGGGCTTCCCTGGTGGCTCATATGGTGAAGAATCTGCCTGCAATGTGGGACACCAGACTTCAGTCCCTGGGTCAGGAAGATCCTCTGGAGAAGGGAATGGCTACCCACTCCAGTATTCTTGCCTGGAGAATTCCATGGACAGAGAAGCCTGGCAGGTTACAGTCCATGGGGTCACAAAGGGTTGGACACAACTGAGTGACCTGGGCTTCCCTGATGCCTCAGCGGTAAAGAATCCATCTGCCAGTGCAGGATATGCAGGTTTGATCCCTGGGTCAGGAAGATCCCCTGGGAGAGGAAATAGCAACCCTCTCCAGCATTCTTGCCAGGAAAATCCCATGGGCAGAGGAGCCTGACGGGCTACAGTCCTTGGGGTCACAAAGAGTCAGACATGACTGAGCAGCTAAACACGCGTTCGTGCTGTGTAAGGACAAGCTTCTTCATCTCATGGTTGCAGACTCCTGCCTCTGTTATCAAGAACAAGTTAACAAATGATGCGCTCTTGCTCTTCTCATGGGCTCTTTCCTGAGTAACACTTGAGTATTTTAGGAATAAAATTACATGTCGTTCCCTCTTTCTTTATGGTTATATTTATCTTGGCAGTCTACCCAGGAGTGAGTTTTAAATTTCTTATGGATAAGAGTTACATGTTTAAAAGAGAACCTGATACTCGAATTCAACACTCTCTTCCAGTGGATTTATGATTTTTATTAATGGAAGTTCTAGGAATCTGAGGTTTGCCCACATTCAAACTGCACTCTGGTATAAGAACCCTTATAAAGACTGTTAATACAGACTTCTGGCAGTTTCAAAACCATAAATGGATTGGGGAAGGATTATTATAAACTTTGCTGCTCAAGCGTTCTTTTTCGTCAAGAGCTGTAACTGAACATCTTTGTGATATCTTTATAAACATAGCTATAAATACATGATTCTTCTCTTTTTCTTCCTATCATATATACGAACGGGGAACAACTCAAAGACCTTTAAGCACTTAAAAGAGACAGCCTCTCTCTGCTCTTGAGCTTTTACCCTACCAAGAGCTAAGTGAAAGATGTTGAAAACTGTGAAAGCAGAATTTGTTCAATTAGCAAACATTTGATGGGTAGTTTTGTGCTTTGAGCTAGAAGCTGCTGCTGCTGCTGCTAAGTCACTTCAGTCGTGTCTGACTCTGTGCGACCCCATAGGCGGCAGCCCACCAGGCTCCCCCGTCCCTGGGATTCTCTGGGCAAGAACACTGGAGTGGGTTGCCATTTCCTTCTCCAATGCGTGAAAGTGAGAAATGAAAGTGAAGTCACTCAGTCGTGTCCGACTTTTCGCGAACCCATAGACTGCAGCCTATCAAGCTCCTCTGTCCATGGGATTGTCCAGACAAGAGTACTGGAGTGGGTTGCCATTGACTTCTCCGGAGCTAGGAGCTAGAAGAAGGGATATCAGAGATCTGTTCGATGTGGTTTCTCCCTCAAGAAACTCATGGGCTGATTAATGATGATGCCAAACATGCATATCACTGACTGTGAGAGCTTCCCAGGTGGCTCAGTGGTAAAGATTGCACCTGCCAAGCAGGAGACACAGGTTCAATCCTGGGTCAGGAAGATCCCCTGGAAAAGGAAATGGCAACCCACTTCAGTATTCTGGCCTGGAAAATCCCATGGACAGAGGAGCCTGGTGGGCTATAGTCCCTGGGGTTGCAAAGAGTCAGACATAGCTGAGCAAACAACAGCAGCAACAGTGAGCCAGACCCTGTAAGGATGGGGAACAGGCGGATGGAAATAAGGCTGGGGTGGAGGAGGGCTGGAGACCAGAAATAGGGCAGTAGGGATTACTGGTAACCCCACAGTACAGTGGATGTCTCTTCAGGGATAGACCTTTGCTAACCAGTGATGTGCTTTTTCTAAGGTTATCAAGATTGACTGCTAACTGAAGATCTCGACAAAGGCTGTTATTTGGCTTAATGAAATGGCAACCCACTCCAGTGTTCTTGCCTGGAGAATCCCAGAGATGGAGGAGCCTGGTAGGCCGCCGTCTATGGGGTCGCACAAAGTCGGACACGACTGAAGCAACTTAGCAGCAGCAGCAGCAGCATGCTTCAGTTCAGTTCAGTCGCTCAGTCGTGTCCGACTCTCCGCGACCCCATGAATTACAGCACGCCAGGCCTCCCTGTCCATCACCAACTCCCGGAGTACACTCAAACTCATGTCCACAGAGTCGGTGATGCCATCCAGCCATCTCATTCTCCGTCGTCCCCTTCTCCTCCCGCCCCCAACCTTTCCCAGCATCAGAGTCTTTTCCAGTGAGTCAACTCAACACATGAGGTAGCCAAAGTATTGCAGTTTCAGCTTTAGCATCAGTCCCTCCAATGAACATCCAGGATTGATCTCCTTTAGAATGGACTGGTTGGATCTCCTTGCAGTATAAGGGACTCTCAAGAGTCTTCTCCAACACCACAGTTCAAAAGCATCAATTCTTCGGCGATCAGCCTTCCTCACAGTCCAACTCTCGCATGCTTAAATACCATCTAATTCCAATTTACCTTAAACGATCAATGCACTGAAGTGTTTGTTTTTAAATTCTCTTTACCATTTTGAAGTGTATGTACTGCTCAGTCATGTTGACCATATTCATGTTATGTAGTAGCTCTAGAACTTTCCTGTCTTACACACCTGAAACATTCTACCTGTTGACCAACACCTCTTTCTTTCTACCTCCCTACAGCCCCTGGCAACCAAACTACCTTTCTTTTTTTTTCTAATTTGGCTGCGCTGGGTCTTAGTTGTGGCTTGCAGGGTCTTCAGGTTCACTGCAGCACATGGGATCTTTAGTTCCCTGACCATGTATCCAACCCAGTATTATTGGGAGCTTGGAGTCTTGGCCATTGGATCACCAGAGAAGTCCTGGAAACCATCATTCTACTTTTTCTTTCCTTGACTGTGACTACCTGAGGTATCTCATGTAAATGGGATCATACAGTATTGGTCCTTTTAAAAAAAAATTATTATTTATTTGGCTTCATTGGATCTCAGTAGCCCTATGGCCCATGGGCTCTTAGTTCCCTGACGAGGGATCGAACCCACATCCCCTGCATTGGGAGGTAGATTCTTAACCACTGGACCACCAGAGAAGTCCCACAATATTGATCCTTTTCTGACTGTTTTTTTTTACTCAGCATCATGTCCTCAAGGCTTATCCATGTTGTAACATGACACGATTTCCTTCTTTTTTAAGACCAAATAATACTCCCTTATGTAAACACACCACATTTTCTTCATCCATTTATATGTTAAGGGATCTGTTGTAGGCTGCTTTCTCCTCTTGTCTACTGTGAATAATGCTGTAAAGAATTTTTTGTGTGTCTTGGACTTTTTTTTTTAATGGTGCTGTTCAGCTTTTCCATCAGCCAACAGTAGCTTATGTTTATATGTTGTCTTAGTGTTGAAATCTCCAATATCCTAAAGTATTACTTTGCTTGGTCTTTGCAGCTACTCAGCGGGGAGGGCAGAGTTCCCTGTTTTAAGAATGAGGAAATTGAGGCCATGTCTCTTCATTGAAGAGTCTTGCCCAAGCTCATTGAGCTGTGGTGGTAGAATTAGGACAAGGACCCAAGATTCTCGCCCTGTTATACATGATTTTTATTTATTTATTTTGGGCTGTGCTGGGTCTTTGTTGCTGTGCGGGCATTTCTCCACTTGGGGCAAACGGGAGCTACTCTAGCTGCAGTGCGTGGGTTTCGTATTGCAGTGGATTCTCTTTGTTGAAGATCAAGGGTAGGGTGCAGACTTCAATAGCTGCGGTAAATGGGCTCAGGAGATGCAGCTCCCGGGCTCTAGAGCACAGGCTCAGTCGTTGCGGTTCATGGGCACAGTTGCTCCACTGCATGTGGGATCTTCCCGGAGCAGGGGTCAAACCCGTGTCTCCAGCATTGGCGAGAGGGGATTCTTCGCCAGTAAGCCACCAGGGAAGTCCCCAGGCTTCTCTTTTGTAAGATTCTGTCTTGTGTTCTTTCACCTAATCAGTGAGTCCTTCTTAGAAAGATATAAACTGAGAATGCACTAACGTTGCCTCTTTGTTTCATGCTCTGGAGGAGTTAAAGGGATAAACTTGTTTTCATAAATAAGGAAAGCAAGAAAAAAAGGATGGCAACTGTTAAAACAAGTTTAAAAGTAAAAACACCACCTCTGCTATTTTTTTCCTTTGCTATTGTATCTAGGTAAGTACAATTAGAGTTTACAAGCAAAATATCTTTTTTCCCTGCAATTTAAGTTTAGTTTATGATATTTATGCCACTGATTTGGAATGGGTGCTTTTTTACCTTTTTAAAAACCTTTAAACAAAAATTTTGAGCTAAAATGTCTTGAATCTAACCAAAGAAGTAGCCTTCAGGATATGTTGTATATTGTATTCTTGGTTAAATGGAGATCCAAATGGAATGTACCTAAAAAAATTTTGACTAGGGTCTTCCTTTAGAGAAATGGAAAACTAAGGGCTTCCCAGGTGGTGCTAGTGGTAAAGAACCTGCCTGCCAATGCAAGAGGAATAAGAGACACAGGTTCAATCCCTGGGTCCACAAGATCCCCTGGAGGAGGGCATGACATCTAACTCCAGTATTCTTGCCTGGAGAATCCCAGGGACAGAGGAGCCTGACAGGCTACAGACCTTAGGGTCACACAGAGTTGGACACGACTGAAGTGATTGAGCACACACAATCAAATATCTGGGAAACAGGTTGGGTGGAGAATACTAAAGAAACATTTTAAGTAGGGCAAGAAGATTGAAATTACAATGAAACTATTTGAAAAGAGATTTCATATGTGTTGTTTCCTGCTAAGATTAAAAAAAAATGGTGAAAGAATGGTCTAAAAATTATAGCATCCAAAAATGTGACATTAGATGTTATAATTGACTCAAGAGAGATGAGAATGTGTTGTGAAGAAAAACTAGGATACTGCCTTAGTGACGGTTTTGAGGAAACTTTTGTGGCTTGAGAAAGTGTTAGTTTATTTTAACTAAATCCTGTCTTGAAAAAGATGGAAGACACCAGTAGCTGTGAAAGTTATTTTTGTTCTAGTGATTCCCTACTAATAGTTCTTTCTACTGATATTTTCAGGATTAACACTTGTTGCTTTAAAAAAAATAAGTTCTTGAAGACTGAGACTAATACTCTGCTTACCCCTCCCAGAATGGGACCAGGAAGTGTGTTTGGCAGGAAGGAAGCAAAAATGTCAGTAGTCGGTCATCAGTCAAGTGGTCCAATCTTTCTGCTTTCCAGATCCATTCCCTGGATTTCAAACACTTTAACTCTTCCTTTTATCTTCTTAGAGAAACCATGGTCATCTTTGAATCAAGTACTTGTTGGATCCACTGTAACCTTATGTTTGAGTCAACCTATGTTCCTTGCATATGAAAGTCAAGGTCAAGTTGACAAGTTGATTTACAAGGCAACTTGATGTCACAAACATCCATGCAGAATTATAACAAATCATTGGCATATGCTAGTAGCTTAAGTCTGTGAGTTTAAGTAGTCTGACTTGTGTGATAGTCCCCTAATGGATATATACAATGAAGTAGAAAAAAATCCTTTAAATAGATGGAAATCTCCAGATGCAAAGTAAATGCATTATTCATTTGACACACTAGTATTAGTTACCTCCCTTGCAATATGGGTGATGCTGCTGCTGCTGCTGAGTCACTTCAGTCGTGTCCGACTCTGTGTGACCCCATAGACGGAAGCCCACCAGGCTCCCCCGTCCCTGGGATTCTCCAGGCAAGAACACTGGAGTGGGTTGCCATTTCCTCTCCAATGTGTGAAAGTGAAAAGTGAAAGTGAAGTCGCTCAGTCGTGTCCAACCCTTAGCGACCCCAAGGACTGCAGCCTACCAGGCTCCTCCATCCATGGGATTTTCTAGGCAATAGTACTGGAGTCGCTTGCCATTGCCTTCTCCAATGGGTGATGCTAGAGGATATAAAATGGTGAAGACTTGGTACCTGATTATCAGTTCATTTAAGAGGACATTTAACTAGTAACCCCATGGGAACATACAGTGTAATCTTATTCACCTCCTCACTCGAAAATGAAAGAGACAAGTTGATGCCCTGGAGCCCAGCTTCCACAGCTTCTCAGAACTGTATGCCAAGGTTTATGAACTGCCTGGAGCTTTTTCTGTGTGGGGGAGGGGGTGGGGGAAGGGGAGGGTATAGTTGCTTTACAACATTGTATTAGTTTCTAATGTACAGTAAAGTGAATTAGTCCTAAGTATACATATGTCCATCTTTCCCTTGATATCGCTAATTTTCTTGAAGAGACCTCTTGTTTTTCCTATTCTGTTGTATTCATCTATTTCTTTGCATTGATCGCTGAGGAAGGCTTTCTTATCTCTCCTTGCTATTCTTTGGAACTCTGCATTCAGATGCTTATATCTTTCCTTTTCTCCTTTGCTTTTCATGTCTCTTCTTTTCACAGCTATTTGTAAGTCCTCCTCAGACAGCTATTTTGCTTTATTGCATTTCTTTTCCATGGGGATGGTCTTGATCCCTGTCTCCTGTTCAATGTCAGGAACCTCCTTCCATAGTTCATCAGGCACTCTGTCTATCAGATCTAGTCCCTTAAATCTATTTCTCACTTCCACTGCATAGTCATAAGGGATTTGATTTAGGTCACACCTGAATGGTCTAGTGGTTTTCCCTACTTTCTTCAATTTAAGTCTGAATTTGGCAATAAGGAGTTCATGATCTGAGCCACAGTCTGCTCCCAGTCTTGTTTTTGCTGACTGTATAGAGCTTCTCCATCTTTGGCTACAAGAATATAATCAATCTGATTTCGGTGTTGACCATCTGGTGAAAAGGGAACATTTCATGCAAAGATGGGCTCGATAAAGGAGGAAGATGGTATGGACCTAACAGAAGCAGAAGATATTAAGAAGAGGTGACAAGAATACACAGAAGACCTGTACAAAAAAGAAATTCACAACCAAGATGATCACGATGGCAAGAATACACAGAAGACCTGTACAAAAAAGAAATTCACAACCAAGATAATCACGATGGCATGATCACTCACCTGGAGCCAGACATCTTGGAATGTGAAGTCAAGTGGGCCTTAGAGAGCATCACTATGAACAAAGCTAGTGGAGGTGATGGAATTCCAATTGAGCTATTTCAAATCCTGAAAGATGATGCTGTGAAAGTGCTGCACTCAATATGCCAGCAAATTTGGAAAACTCAGCAGTGGCCACAGGACTGGAAAAGGTCAGTCTTCATTCCAATCCCAAAGAAAGGCAATGCCAAAGAATGCTCAAACTACCACACAATTGCACTCATCTCACACGCTAGTAAAGTCATGATCAAAATTCTCCAAGCCAGGTTTCAGCAATATGTGAACCGTGAACTACCAGATGTTCAAACAGGTTTTAGAAAAGGCAGAGGAACCAGAGATCAAATTGCCAACATCCGCTGGATCATGGAGAAAGCAAGAGAGTTCCAGAAAAACATCTATTTCTTCTTCATTGACTATGCCAAAGCCTTTCACTGTGTAGATCACAATAAACTGTGGAACATTCTGAAAGAGATGGGTATACCAGACCACCTGACCTGCCTCTTGAAGAACCTGTATGAAGGTCAGGAAGCAACAGTTAGAACTGGACATGGAACAACAGACTGGTTACAAATAGGAAAAGGAGTACGTCAAGGTTGTATATTGTCACCCTGCTTATTTAACTTATATGCACAGTACATCATGAGGAACGCTGGGTTGGAAGAAGCACAAGCTGGAATCAAGATTGCTGGGAGAAATATCAATAACCTTAGATATGCAGATGACACCACCCTTATGGCAGAAAGTGAAGAGGAACTCAAAGGCCTCTTGATGAAGGCGAAAGAGGAGAGTGAAAAAGTTGGCTTGAAGCTCAACATTCAGAAAACATGGCATCTGGTCCCATCACTTCATGGGAAATAGATGGGAAAACAGTGGAAACAGTGTCAGACTTTATTTTTTGGGGGTCCAAAATCACTGCGGATGCTGATTGCAGCCATGAAATTAAAAGATGCTTACTCCTTGGAAGGAAAGTTATGACCAACCTAGATAGCATATTAAAAAGCAGAGACATTACTTTGCCAACAAAGGTCCGTCTAGTCCAGGCTGTGGTTTTTCCAGTGGTCATGTATGGATGTGAGAGTTGGACTGTGAAGAAAGCTGATCGCCGAAGAATTGATGCTTTTGAACTGTGGTGCTGGAGAAGACTCTTGAGAGTCCCTTGGACTGCAAGGAGATCCAACCAGTCCATTCTAAAGGAGAATAATCCTGGGTGTTCGTTGGAAGGACTGCTGCTAAAGCTGAAACTCCAATACTTTGGCCACCTCATGTGACGAGTTGACTCACTGGAAAAGAGTCTGATGCTGGGAGGGATTGGGGGCGGGAGGAGATGGGGACAACAGAGAATGAGGTGGCTGGATGGCATCACCAACTCGATGGACATGAGTTTGAGTGAACTCCGGGAGTTGGTGATGGACAGGGGGACCTGGCGTGCTGTGATTCATGGGGTCTCAAAGAGTTAGACACGACTGAGCAACTGAACTGAACTGAACTGATACATATGTCCTCTCTCTCTTGAGCTTCCGTCTCACCCCCAATTCCCACACCTCTAGCTCATCACAGAGCACCAGGCTGAGCTCCCTGTGTTCACCCCAAAGATTTTTTTCTTTAATTTTTTAAATAAAATGATTGATATTAATAAAGGTCAGTCACTCATGTTAGTTCTTTGAGAAAAGCTATCCATTTGAGTTAGAAAAACAGAGTACCTTATAATCTTAGGTCTTGAAGTAATTTCTTATATTTCCCTGAAATGTATATGGTATTTCCTTAGCTGAAAAAAAAAATGTTTATTGTAACATCATCAATATGGAACCTTTTTCAGGATTTTTATTGTTTTCTTAATATTTTAATTTTATTGGAGTATAGTCAGTCTCCTTACAATGTTGTGTTAGTTTCTCATGTACAGCAAAGTGATTCAGTTATATGTGTACATGTACTCTTTCTTCTTTAGATTATTTTCTCATATAGGTTTTCACAGAATATTGAGTAGGGTTCCTTGTGTTGTACAGTAGGTCAAGGATTTTTAAAAAACAGTTTCCTCATCTTTTCTGGATTGTGAATGCCTTTGAATACATGATGAAATCTTTGAGGCTTTTCCAGAGAAACAGTCAGCTTACATACCATCAGCAAGTAGCGGCTTATGTTTATTCAGTGTTGAAATCCCCAGTGTGTTACTTTGCTTGGTCCTTGCAACTGCACCATGAGAAAGGTATGACAGAGGCTTAGCCCATTTATGAATGAGGACATTGAAAGTGGCCTTCACAGACCCCTGAAACAAATCCATGTACCCTACGCGTATACAAAGTACAAGAAGAACCTTTGTTAAGAATCCTAGTCTTTCTCCAGTTAGAATGACTGGTGCCTTAAAAACCATGAGTGGGTGGTGGGTGGTGAGGGGTACCGTGTTCAGTCGTGTCCAACTCTTGCTATCCCATGGATGGTAGCCCGCCAGGCTCCTCTGTCCATGGGATTTCCCAGGCAAGAATACTGGAATGAGTTTCCATTTCCTCCTCCAGGGGGTCTTCCCCACCCAGGGATCAGACTGGTGTCTCTTGCGAGTCTTGTTCATTGGCAGGCAGATTCTTTACCAATTCACCACATGGACAGTCCTAAAAACTATGGGCATAGTAGTAGTGTTAGTCACTCAGTTGTGTCTGACTCTTTGCAACCCCATGGACTGTTGCCCACGGGACTCCTCTGTCCATGGGATTTCCCAGGCAAGAATACTGGAGTGGGTTGCCATGCCCTACTCCAGGGTATCTTCCAAACCCAAGGATTGAACCCTCATTCCTGCATTGCAGACAGACTCTTTATGGTCTGAGTTACCAGGGAAGTCCCCAAAACTGTGGGATATGGTCCTAATTCTGGGAAGTGTTTTCATTTGCTCCCAGATACTTGAGGCAATGACCACATACATTCTTCTCGGAATTCTCATTTCAGCTATAGTGTTTAGTCTAGTGTGGAAGCAGAGGTTGGGCAGATATACAATATTCTAAATACTTTCATGTTCTGTATAGCTGTAAAGGATGTTCTGGTTTAAACAGTTGTCAATGATGAGCGATTTCAATGCTGTTTTGTTGTCATATTTTCCAATAACCTGTCGGAAGGGGCACACAACTGAAAGGCCCTTTCAAGTTTCACAGGAAGATAGTGAATCTTCCTGGGTTAGTTTACCGATCTGTGAATTTCTGACTTGCTTTATCTTGTGTTAGCTTCCAGAAAATATCTTCGTATTTGTTCCTGTTTATGAAATGGCAACCCACTCCAGTGTTCTTGCCTGGAGAATCCCAGAGTCAGGAGAGCCTGGTGGGCTTCCGTCTATGGGGTCACACAGAGTCGGACACGACTGAAGTGACTTAGCAGCAGCATTCTTACTTAGGGCTTCCCTGGTGGCTCAGCAATAAAGAATCTGACTGCAGTGCAGGAGACAGGGGTTCAATCCATGGGTCAGGAAGATCTCCTTGAGAAGGAAATGGCAACCCACTCCAGTATTCCTGCCTGAGATATCCCATGGGCAGAGGAGCCTGGTGGGCTACAGTCTATGGGGTTGCAAAAGTCAGATACAACTTAGCAACTAAAACCACCACCAACCCATTCTTTGCTTAGATTATCTGTTGGGTTGGGTTGGGTTAACCAGAACACTGACTAGCTAGGTGGAAGGGACCCTACCTGCAGGTTACAGAACATGAGGCTCTGGCTCTCTGTTGCCTAATTGTTCTTTTTTTTTTTTTTTTTTTTTGATTAGACGGAAATCTCCTGTCATCTTTCTGGGTTCTTGGAAAAACAAATGACATATTAAATGTTCCCAGGAGGAGACATTTTCCTGTCAAAGATTTAGGATTCCATTGAGAGGTTCACTTTCTTTGAGCAGCCATGTGCTCTGGTCTGGCATGGTCTGCTGATCTGTGCTGCCAACCCTCATCCATTCCTTCTCTATCCTGAGCTCCTAAAGAATTCTTCTAACTTTATTTCTAACATTTAAAAACTTTTGTCTTGGCATATTTAATTGCTGTAGCTCTGAAATTAATTGTTGTATATAACATGAGATAGGGGCTTTATTTCATTTAAGGCATCTGTTCGTTCCAGAGCTGTTTATTGAATAGCGTGATCTCTCTCTGCTGTTCTGAAAAGCTTGCTCAGTCACAAATCAATTTTCAATATATGAGTAGGTCTGTTTCTGGACTCTTTATCCTGTGTCAGTGCTATACTACTTAATTACTGTACTGTTAAATATTGGACAAGTCAACCCACTGTATTCTTCAGGACAGAGTTGGATATTCTCTGACTTTTCTAGATAAATTTTAGATAGCATGTATGAAATTCAACTGAAAAACAAAGGAAAAAATACAAACCTAACTGAGATTTAGAATTTCATTTAAGTGTGTGGTTTCAGTTCAGTTCAGTTCAGTCACTCAGTCGTGACCGACTGTTTGCGACCCCATGAATCACAGCACGCCAGGCCTCCCTGTCCATCACCAACTCCCAGAGTTCACTCAAACTAATGTCCATCGAGTCGATGATGCCATCCAGCCATCTCATTCTTTGTTGTCCCCATCTCCTCCCGCCCCCAATCCTTCCCAGCATCAGAGTCTTTTCCAGTGAGTCAACTTTTCACATGAGGTGGCCAAAGTATTGGAGTTTCAGCTTCAGCATCAGTCCTTCCAATGAACACCCAGGATTGATCTCCTTTAGAATGGACTGGTTGGATCTCCTTGCAGTCCAAGGGACTCTCAAGAGTCTTCTCCAACACCACAGTTCAAAAGCATCAATTCTTTGGCGCTCAGCTTTCTTCACAGTCCAACTCTCACATCCATACATGACCACTGGAAAAACCATAGCCTAGACTAGACGGACCTTTGTTGGCAAAGTAATGTCTCTGCTTTTTATTTATTTATTTTTATTTTTCAAAAACAATTTTAGGAATCTTTACTTAAAAACAACCTTATCTTAAAATGGAGTAACTTTGGTTTTACAAGCAGCAAGCAAAGTACAGAAGCAAAAATGCATTACAGGAGCATTAAGTTCTACATTAGGTAGGTCACAGCGTCTAATCTGAAATCACACCCATAATATCATTTTTCATGATATCTGGGAAATAGTTATTTCCCAGGATGTCTGAACCATAGCTACTCTATTTTGACTTTTAATTGTAAAAAAAAAAATTTTTTTTTTAATAGCCGAAGCAGATTTCACCATTAATGACGTCAGTGTTTTTCTAGGTGTGAGAAGATGCAAGAATTGGAACTCATAAAACCTTTTTCTGAAAAGATCTAACTATCTGAAGGCCTGTTCTGCCAGTTTTGTTTTGTTTTTTTTAGAGCACAGAGTGCCTCATTCCTGATTTTCACCCTGAACTTCTTTCAGGGGGTGTTGAAGGTCAGCAGCTTGCAATGGTCATGATGTAATCTTTGTAGAGGCAGCTGGCAAGTACCAACTTCCAGTCAGCAGGGTCCCTTCATAGCCACATATCTGACCATGTGACACCATTTCATGGCCATTGTGTCCCGCGGTGCTGGGAAGGCTCATTCCCAGATCTAGGGAAGTGATGGGCCACTCAGTGTGCTATAATTGGACCAGGCCTTGCAAGTAGCAAAAGTCTCTGGACCACTGTCTTACTAGCCTCCTGGTCCAGGAAAATATTTCCTCTTGTTGCTTTTTCCCATACCCAGAGTCACATTATTACAATTATTGATCTCATATGGAACTGTCAGTTCAGCATTATATCATAGGCTCAGTGAAACAAGTGACATAGAAAATAATATAGCCATAGCTAGCAGTTATTAGTCAAATAAGAATTATACGTCAAGAACTTTCATTAGATAAAACCTGGTATACCCCAAGTCATCTGACTTCATTCGTTAAATGATTGTAGTCTGGTGTTAATCTCCTGGTTGTACATTATGGAGCATCCAACCTTTATCTGAAGATTGGTTACTGAGATAAGCCTTAGAAACTAACCTAGAGTGTCCTTTTTTAATAACTTAATTAAATCTTTTAGCAATATCACGTAACAAGGAACTGTCTCAGCAGTGAGTCTTAGTAAACACTAGACATTAACAAAACTAGAAACTTAATTTAACAATTTGCAAAACTTAATATTCCGTGATTTTTCATTATGGAGGCCCTGTAGCCAGGGAGGCTTTAACCCATCAAATAAAAAATGAGATTTGTCAGGGAGCTGGGAAAAGCCAAGCAGCCATCTTGGATTTCCCATAGCCATGTCTCTGATTTCCAGCTATTGTTTTTAATTTTCCAATTTAGAAGCAGACTGTTGCCATGGTTTAAGGACATTAGGATGGCACGAGTCTAACAGTTTTTGTATAAGCCGAATGAGTTTTTACATGACCACAAACCCAACAATTGGATTAATTTCATAGTTCCTTGCTATTATCTGCTTTTTAATATACTATCTAGGTTGGTCATAACTTTCCTTCCAAGGAGCAAGCGTCTTTTAATTTCATGGCTGCAATCAGCATCCGCAGTGATTTTGGAGCCCAAAAAAATGAAGTCTGACACTGTTTCCACTGTTTCCCCATCTATTTCCCATGAAGTGATGGGACCAGATGCCATGATCTTTGTTTTCTGAATGCTGAGCTTCAAGCCAAACTTTTCACTCTCCTCTTTCACTTTCATCAAGAGGCCTTTGAGTTCCTCTTCACTTTCTGCCATAACGGTGGTGTCATCTGCATATCTGAGGTTATTGATATTTCTCCCAGCAATCTTGATTCCAGCTTGTGCTTCTTCCAGCCCAGCGTTCCTCATGATGTACTCTGCATATAAAATGCCTTTATTACATTATTGAGTCATCTTATCCATGCATATGAAATATCTCCCCATTAATTCAGTTCTTGAATGTTTTATTATTTTGTCCATAAAGTTTATGCTCACTGTCTTTGTATTTGTTCCCAGGTGTCATTTTTTTTTTCTTAGTCACTATTAAAGTCCCTTTGTCTCTTCCTCTCTTCCTTTTTCTCTTCCTCTCTCTCTCTCAAGTTATAGTTTTTGTTTGCTAATGTATAGAAATGTAGTTGATTTTTTATGAAAAATCTCTACATTCATCAGTCTTTCTAAGCAATTGATAACTGCTAGTAAATTTTCTGTAGATTCTTGGGTTTTTTGTCAGACATAGATAGAGCAGTCTTACCACATGAATAAAGAAAATTCTGTTTCTTTCTCCCCTGTCCTTTTAACTTTTCAATTGTTTTTTCTCATCTTATTGCACTGACTAGTCCATTCACTGCAGTGTTGATTGTCCATGGTAATAGTAGGCATATGGGTTGGAGTTTTTAAAGAGAAAACTTTTAACTTACTCTTAGGCAAAATATTTGATGTGGGTTTTCTATAGATGACTTTAACAGGAAGTTTTCTTCTGGTTCTAATTTGTTGGGTTAAAAAAAAATCACCAACTGATACTGAATTTTTTCAAACTCCCCTTTTTGCATCTTTTAAGGTAATCATCATATGATTTTTGCTTTAAATTTCTCACTGTAGTTAATTATATTAATAGATTTTCTACGTTAAACTGACTTTACATATTGGGATAAACAACCTGTTTTGATATTTTGCTGGATTTAACTTTCTAAGATGTGTGTGTGTGAGTGTGTTGTGTGTGTGAGTGTATGTGGGGGGGTATGTGTGGTTGCAGGGAAGATACCCCTATTTTGTACTGTTATTGTGATTTGAAATTGAAGTTTATTACTATTGTGAAATTGGTTGGTTAGTTTTTGTAAAAAAAATTATCTTCCCTGGGAGCATTTATGCTGTGTTTAAACATTTCTTCCTTGAATGTTTTCTAGAACTCATTAGGAAAATTCCTATACATACTGTGGTTTTTGTTTTTTGATGGGAAGATTTTTTAGCAATTGATTCCAATTCTTTAGAATATGTTTCCAGTTAAAAGTAATCTCTCTTTTCTTAAAAAACAAAACTTTTAAATTCTGTTTCCACTTCATCCATTTTAAGACTTTTTAGTCATAAACTTATTCATAGTATTCCCTTTGTCTTAATCTCAGTAGTGTCTATATTACATTTCCTTTTTCCCTTTCAGTTTTTTACTTGATTACTTTCACTAATATTTATCCATTTGATTAATAATTCCCAAGAATAAAATATAGTTTTTAATTCTGTTTTCTATTTTATGAATTTCTCCCTATTAAAAAATTTCCTTCTGACTTTTTTATTTTACATTCAAGTCAGACACGTAGGTTATTATTTCTCATCCTCTCCTCTGTTAATCACATATGCCTTTTACATTTCCATTGAAGAGCCATATTTCCTTTAGTCTATAAATTTTGACATGTAGGATTTCATTATCGTTCAGTTTTAAATGTTTTCATTTTGATTCCTTATTTCAGCTGTGAATTATTGAGAAATGTGCTAATTCCCAAATGTGTGTAGGTTATCTTACTGTTGACCTTTTCTCTGTTCTTTGATTTTAGGTCTGTTTCAAATGAGTCATGGCTCAATTCTGTTTATTTGGTTCAATATGACAGTTTTTTTCTTTTTAAAATACAGCACTTCATCATCTTCCTTTGACTAAGGTTGTACATATATGTACCTATTTTGCACCACAATCTTACTTTGTACATTGCATCTGATGTTGTTGTTGTTAGTCTCAGTCATGTCTGGATTCTTTGCGACCCCATGGACTGTCGCCCGCCAGGCTCCTCTGTCCGTGGAATTCTCCATACCAGAAAAACTGGAGTGAGTTGCCATTCCCTTCTCCAGGGGATCTTCCTGACCCAGGGATCAAATGCCCATCTCCTACATTGGCAGACGGATTCTTTACCACTGAGCCATCTGGGAAGCCCTTGTGCCTCTAGTATGTTATAGATTTCTATTTTATTTCCCATCTCAATATGAGATGATTGAAGTTATAAATTTGTTTTTACTCTTTACTAATTTGGAGGTTATACATTATACTTCTGTTTTTTAGTGGCACCTTGGAAATTTCAGCATGAATTCTTACAATAATCTGAAGTTAATCAGTAATTTAACCTTCCTTTTGGACAATATAGGGACTTTAGAACTTATAGGGCTTCGTTTGTGGCTTAGCTGGTAAAGAGTCCAGTTGCAATGCAGGAGACATGAGTTCAATCCCTGGCTTGGGAAGATCCCCTGGAGAAGGAAAGGCTACCCACTCCAATATTTTGGCCTGGAGAATTCCATGGACCATATAGTCTATGGGGTCGCAAAGAGCTAGACATGACTGAGTGACTTTGACTTTCACTTTTGAACTTTTAAGCCTGATAACTCCTTTCTGACATATTTCTGCTAATAATTTCACCTTATCTGCTTTTTTTAATCCTACATGATAGATAGTAGTAGTAGTATTACTACTCATCTTTTAAAATCAATTCTGTATTTGTTTTGATGTATCCATTTCATGATTCCTGCCTTTGTTCACCATTTCCTTCAAGTATTAAGGATTCTTTCTGATACCATTGTTAGTTTCTTCCATGAGAACATTCTTGGTGAGAAAGTCTTTTTTCTGACAAAAAAAGAAAACTCACTTATGTGAGACAGTTTTGCTTAAAAAAATTTAGGTTGATATTTTTTCCTAGCACTGGGATGGTGAATTTTAAGTTTTGTGGCTTCTGGCCGTTGAGAAGTCAGTTCTCAGCATGACTGACTTTTTCTCCAAGCTGCTCTGAGATCTTCTCTCTGTTCTGCTATGTCAGTATGCTTTGTCAAGATGCAGATTTCCTTTTTTTTTTTTAATTCTGTTTAGGGTTCCTCATACCTCTTAAAATCAGAAGATTTGAGTATTTTACCTACCCCGGAAAATTCTCAACCATGATCTCTGAAAGGTTCAAAAACAATAATTAATTTAACATTGTTATCTGTTGTTTGGAGAAATGGCTGTCCAAAATGTCAAGTTTGCCTCCTTGTCAGACTTGGGAGAAAAGCTACATTACTGCACTTGGATTTTGGTAAAATCCTCTACTCATTTTATAAGTATTTACCTACCAAGTTAGAGAGAAAATTGAGATGTTTTAAAAAGGGTCATAGTACCCAAAATAATAGGGAAAAAGAACCTGTTTCTTAAGTAGGCCAAGATTAATATGAGCTCCTCTAAAATGATAAGACTGGGACTTCCCTGGTGGCCCATTAGTTTAAAAATCCACCTACCAATGCAGGGGACACAGGTTCAATCACTGGTTGGGGAACTAAGATCCCATATGCCTCAAGGCCAAGAAGCCAAAACATAAGAGAGAAACAATATTGTAACAAATTTAATATAGACTTTCAAAAAATGGTCCCCATAAAAAAAATCTTTTAAAGAATATTAGATAAAATGATAAAATTGAGTCAAACATATCCATATAAACATGCCTTAGAGCTTTATAGTAGCACAGAGCATTTACATGGAAGGAATTTTTTTAGTGATTGCAGGACATGTTCGCTCATGTCCAATTCTTTGCAACCCCATGGTCTGTCCATGGGATTTTCCAGGCAATAATACTGGAGTGGGTTGCCATTTCCTTCTCCAGGGGATCTTCCCAATCCAGGGATTAAACCCAGGTCTCCTGCACTGCAGGCAGACTTTTAATCGTCTGAGCCACTGGAGAAGTCCAGTGATGGCTAGTCACCTTCTGAAAGTATTTTATTAGAGTTCAGTGTCTCAACTGGGACTGGGCAGTGTGAAGTGTTAGGACTGTACTGTGAGTTGAGACGTTTTCAAAAGGAAATGAGCAAAAAGAGTAGATGGGATTCTGGTCCATAAATGAGCTGGGAGAAGTGTGATAAGTACTTATGTATTCAATTCTTCTTTATCAGGAAAAGCATTTATAAATTTATATTTCACATGTTAACCAAATGGAGGATTGAAGTAGATAATCTCTTAATAATTTATATCTGGGTTTGGTCAGATGCTTTTGTAGTTCTATTTATATGCAGATGTGTCCTTTTCTGAGACTTTATATGCTTTTAACAGCTTACAATCAATATCTTGTTTGCCTTCCCCATCCATTTACATTTGTCTGTGGAAAGAGAATCTGCTTCTCTCCTGATGCCTAGAGTACGCCCTGAATTCTTTTTTGTCAATTTCCCATCACTACCTAAAAAACTAATTTGGCCTTTTACCATGGTTATTCCTTCTAAGAGCAAATATATTCTATTTAAATCAGTAAAACACTTCAGTGAAGTTAGTGAAAATATCAACTTAAACACAGACTTTTCTTCTCATAACCCATAATACGATAAATACAGAGCTAACCATGTTTTTCCCTTTGCTTAAAAGCATGACAAATAAATAGCAATATTCTGCTCCTTGAAAGGGCAAAAAAAAATCAAGGAAATTAACCAAGACAAAACTACTGTCCATGCTTCTGATAAAAGTCAAGAAACAAAATGGATAAGCTCCAAGGATATTTTTCTTAACCACTTTCATGTCCTTTCTACGAACATATACCTGACACAAGATCATTATTATCTTTTTAAGGAAGAATAGATTCATTTTGGGCTTCCCTTGTGGCTCAGTCAGTAAGGAGACCACCTACAATGCAGGAGACCTGGATTTGATCCCTGGGTCAGGAAGATCCCCTGGAGAAGGAAATGGCAACCTGCTCCAATATTCTTGTCTGGGAAATCCCATGGACAGAGGATCTTGGTGGGCTATAGTCCATGGGGTTGCAAGAGTTGGACATAACAACTAAACCACCCCCGCCAGATTCATTTTAGAAATTGTAATGTGATTCTAAGCCTTGTGGAAAAAAAAAAATGAAAACTCTTTTTAATCTTCCAAAATGTCAAGCTACTCACTAAGACTTTCCCTTGACTCTGAAACTAGACACAGAATGAACAAAAATACCACATATATTCTATTTGAAATAAGATTTAAAATTTTAAATATAGCATTAATCTTATTTGTCACCCCTAAAATTTTCCTGATTGCAGCCATGAAATTAAAAGACGCTTGCTCCTTGGAAGGAAAGTTATGACCAACCTTGATAGTGTATTAAAAAGCAGAGACATTACTTTGCCAACCAAGGTCCGTCTAGTCAAGGCAATGGTTTTTCCCGTGGTCATGTATGGTTGTAAGAGTTGGACTGTGAAGAAGGCTGATCGCCGAAGAATCGATGCTTTTGAACTGTGGTGTTGGAGAAGACTCTTGGGAGTCCCTTATACTGCAAGGAGATCCAACCAGTCCATTCTAAAGGAGATCAATCCTGGATGTTCATTGGAGGGACTGATGCTAAAGCTGAAACTGCAATACTTTGGCCACCTCATGCGACGAGTTGACTCACTGGAAAAGACTCTGATGCTGGGAAAGGTTGGGGGCGGGAGGAGAAGGGGACGACGGAGAATGAGATGGCTGGATGGCATCACCAACTCTGTGGACATGAGTTTGAGTGTACTCCGGGAGTTGGTGATGGACAGGGAGGCCTGGCGTGCTGTGATTCATGGGGTCGCGGAGAGTCGGACACGACTGAGTGACTGAACTGAACTGAAAATTTTCCTCTTGCTCCTTTGTTATCCTTTCTTCTCATCCCTCCTGATACCCTGAGACATGTTTTGATTGATTGTGGTAATTCCAAATAGTTACAAAAGTTTAAAAATTAGTTACAAAAGTTAAATTAGTTAATTAATTAATTACACAAGTTAAGTTACCAAACTGTACTCTGTGTGTGTGCACATGTGCACTACTCATGCCTCAAAACAACTGATAAAAATAAAAATATAAAAATAAGTTTTCAAAAACAATTTGGAAACAGAAACTCATTTGGTGTTATATTTCAAAGCCATAATTTCAAACCAAAATAAGTGTTTTAACACCATTGAAGCAAAAGATGGATGACTTGTGTCAGCCCCTTCCTAATCCTACCTATAAGCATATCTTCCTTTTAGGCTACATGATGCTGTGCTTGTTGTTGTTATTGTTGTTGTTTTAATCTCATTAGAGTGTAACATTTTCAGCTCGGTTCAGTTCAGTCTCTCAGTCGTGTCCGACCCTTTGCGACCCCATGAATCGCAGCACACCAGGCCTCCCTGTCCATCACCAACTTCCGGAGTTCACTCAAACTCATGTCCATTGAGTCGGTGATGCCATCCAGCCATCTCATTCTCTGTCATCCCCTTCTCCTACATCCCCCAAATACTATTTATTTATTAAGATATGTATGTATACAAAGACATACACATATATATTTGTGTATTATTTAAGAACCTATTTGTCAGTAGGCAGTGTGCAATGCTGAAGATAGAGAGATGATCTATATAATATATTTTATGCAGGGGGATCATCGTGCTCCCAAAGACAGAAGAGAGGAGTATTTGTTGTAAGAACAGAAAATAGTTTAATATAACTGGATGTTTTTGTTTAGTCATTCAGTTATGTCCGACCCTTTATGACCCCATGAACTGAAGCACACCAGGCTTCCCTGTCTTCCACTATCTCCCAGAGTTTGCTAAAATTCATGTCCATTGAGTTGATGATGCCATCCAATGATCTCATCCTCCATTGCCCCCTTCTCCTCCTGCCCTCAATCTTTCCCAGCATCAGGGTCTTCAGTGAGTCAGTTCTTTGCATCAGGTGGCTAAATTATTGGAGCTTCGGAATCAGTCCTTCCAATGAGTATTCAGGGTTGATATCCTTTAGGATTGACTGGTTTGATCTCCTTGGTATCCAAAGGACTCTCAAGAGTCTTCCCCAGCACCACAGTTCAAAAGCATCAGTTCTTCAGCACTCAGCCTTCTTTATGGTCCAACTCTCACATCCATACATGACTACTGGAAAAACCATAGCTTTGACGATACAGACCTTTGTTGGCAAAGTGATGTTTCTGCTTTTTAATATGCTGTCTAGGTTTTTCATAGTTTTTCTTCCAAGGGGCAGGTGTCTTTTAATTTCATTGCTGTAGTCACCATCTGCAGTGATTTTGGAGCCCAAAAAAAATAAAGTCTGTCACAGTTTCCATTTTTTTTTTCTCATCTATTTGCCATGAAGGGATGGGACCAGATGTGATTTGCATTCTCTTTTCCAGTGGACCATATTTTATTGGAACTCTCCACCATGACCCGTCTGTCTTGGGTGGCCCTACATGGCATGGCTCATAGTTTCATTAAGTTTCACAAAGCTGTGATCCATGTGATCGTTTTGATTAGTTTTCTGTGGTTGTGGTTTTCATTTTGTCTGCCCTCTGATGGATGAGGATAAGAGGCTTGTGCAAGCTT
Source organism: Moschus berezovskii (assembly GCF_049115385.1). Lineage (NCBI taxonomy): Eukaryota > Metazoa > Chordata > Mammalia > Artiodactyla > Moschidae > Moschus > Moschus berezovskii. The sequence goes on along the minus strand of NC_142474.1, from coordinate 51,796,541 downwards.
CCTGATGGGAGGGACTGGCTGTGGGGAAAACTGGGTCTTGGTCTGGTGGGCAAGGCCATGCTCAGTAAATCTTTAATCCAATTTGGGCCTGTGTTCCCCACCCCCATAATAACTGGATAAGAGACCCCAATAACTAGTTTCTGTTTTTAAAGTTACCCAGCATTTCTTGTAATTCAGTTTTGGTGAAAACCATGTGATGAATGAGGCATCAAGGTCTACACTGTGCAGATTCCTCTTGATAGTATTGTTGTGGTTATCAAGACCAATTCCCCACCCCCCAAATAGCTGTTGTTTTCACAGCTCAACAACTTTGCTTGAATTGGGTTGGTTTATCAGAAAATGGGTCGAGTGGTAAGAATGTCTAAGAATCTGTATATGCTGAGGCTGACTGGTATTGATAAGCCAAGAAAAACCCTTCCTTGTGCAAATGACAGATGTAATCAGATGATGATTTGAGTGATATTTAGAGATGAACTTTTAGATTTATATAAATACCCCCTGGGAAGAATAAATTTGTTATGGTGAATTTGGTACTTTCTAGCCTTGGGTTTTTTCTCCACAATTAAAACTATTGTATTTAATCTGATAGAGTTTTGTTTTTGTTTTTTTTTTTAAGTAGCATAGAACAACTCAGAATGTAAGTATTGTGTTAGAACAAAATGTGTTACTGTATTCATGTCCATTTCAACAAGAACTCTGGTAGAGTTGCCTGCCTGTAAAGCTTTTCAGTTAATTTTGAGCTTTCTCTGAAAGGCACATAGCATTTTTAATATAGAATAGCCATTTTAAAACAGAACAAACTGAGCGTTTTGACATCAGTTTTAATAGAAAATGTTTTGAGAGGAGATTCTTCTAATTCATAGTGGGAGTAGAGATGGAGATGGGGAAAAGATTTCCTGCTTGATATGATTTTTAAAGATTTATTAAAAATAAATCCATTGTGTCATATATTGAACATCAGTTCAATCCTATTATGGTTTGGTCAAGAAAACAAAAACCACTTTAAATATTTCATAGAGGGGGGAATCTAGTACAGGGAATTAGAAATTTACAAAATGTAAAGGAACTCAAGAAATGAAGTCAGAGAAACTACCAGTTCTCAGGTTTGCTAGTAGCTTTAGGGGAATTAAGAAGTTGCTCGTTATGGTTATAAAAATACTTTCAACATGTGGATCCAAAAGAAGATCTCAGCGACTTTTAGCATTTCCTGAACCACACTTTGAGAACTGCTGGCCTATTTTACTGGAAAACCTCTTGATGACTGATGGTGGAGCAATATTATGGCTTCTCTCCTGCTTTCTGCGTCTCACACAAGTGCCTTTCTTTGGGGAAATCCAGCTGGGTTCCTTGCTGGCAGAAGTTCTATAAATGTAATTCCCAGGCATCCATGCCCGTTGATGTATGGGAGAGTATGGGGAATGGCATAGAGCCAAACTGGCAACAGATAATCCAACACAACATTTTGTTGCAGGAAGAGGGACCCCTTTCAGGGCCTGAGAGTTGGCTCCTGTCTAACAGTCTGAAATGAATTAATTGTTCAAGAAGGCACATATGCTGACAAAGCAAGAGACTTTATTGGAAAGGGGCACCCAGGTGGAGAACAGGAGGGTCAGGAAACCAGGGGAACTGCTCTGCCATGTGGCTCCCAGTCTCAGGTCTTATGGTGATGCGATTAGTTTCTGAGTTGTCTCTGGCTAGTCATTCTGACTCAGGGTCCTTCTGGATGGCACATGCATGGCTCAGCCAAGATGGATTCCAGTGAGGAGGATTCTGGGAGGTTGGTAGGACAGATGGACTGGAGTCTCCTTTTGACTTTTCCAAATGCTTCCAGTTGATGGTGGCTTATTAGTTCCATGTTCCTTACCAGGAACTCTTGTCATAGAATAACTCATGCAAATGGTTATTGTTGTCCCTAGTCAGAATGGGTGGTTTCAGTCAGTATTTCCCCTAACAATTTTATTTAAAAGCCATGAAAATCTACCCAGTGTGACACTAGAGCATCTGCATGAAGGGTCATTTCTATGAGGGTAGGGTCCTTGCTATTTCATGGATTTCCTAAAGCCCTACCCAGTTATACCCTTTGTCTAAGTCTTTGACAGATATAAAGCTATGAAATAATGACCTAATAAATCTTTGACTGTTTTCACCAAAAATTGTCAATAGATGTATCTCTCCTGAAATGCTATTTTTCTGTATACGTATCTGTGTGTGTGCTGCAGACACACCTCAAAAGCACTGAGATCTACTTCAGTTCAGTCGCTCAGTCGTGTCCGACTCTCTGCGACCCCATGAATCGCAGCACGCCAGGCCTCCCTGTCCATCGCCAACTCCCGGAGTTCACTCAAACTCATGTCCATAGAGTCGGTGATGCCATCCAGCCATCTCATTCTCTGTCGTCCCCTTCTCCTCCCGCCCCCAACCTTTCCCAGCTTAGAGCCCCACAAATTCTGATCCTATTCAGAGAACCATAGCATCAGTGAGCCCAGAATAATTAGCCATTGTCCTATAAGCCTTGACTGTAGAATAACCTTTTAAGCATCGTAAAAATCTAGAGTGTTCCACTACCTTGAAATTTTTTAAGCCAGTTTTAGTATAAAAAGAGTAGAACACACATAGTGAATTAATTTACATTGTCTGTTCATTAATAGTTTACTAATTAAGTTTTCCCTTCTTTGATAGATCAGTTGAGAAGTGTCAGCTTAATTTCAAATTTGAACAAGATCTTAGAAACTATTTCAAACATACTTTGCTAAGCCAGCAATTTGAGTAGGAAAGTATAAATGTGAACCTTCAGCAACAATTTATTCATGGTGAACAAAGCAGAGTCTAGCTAATAAATAAAACCTAATCAGACTGCCTCTTGAGAAACCTGTATGCAGGTCAAGAAGCAACAGTTAGAACTGGACATGGAACAACAGACTGGTTCCAAATAGGAAAAGGTGTACGTCAAGGTTGTATATTGTCACCTTGCTTATTTAACTTATATGCAGAGTACATCATGAGGAACACTGGGCTGGAAGAAGCACAAGCTGGAATCAAGATTGCTGGGAGAAATATCAATAACCTCAGATATGCAGATGACACCACCCTTATGGCAGAAAGTGAAGAGGAACTCAAAAGCCTCTTGATGAAAGTGAAAGAGGAGAGTGAAAAGGTTGGCTTGAAGCTCAACATTCAGAAAACGAAGATCATGGCATCTGGTCCCATCACTTCATGGGAAATAGATGGAAAAACAGTGGAAACAGTGTCAGAGTTTATTTTTTTGGGCTCCAAAATCACTGCAGATGCTGATTGCAGCCACGAAATTAAAAGACGCTTGCTCCTTGGAAGGAAAGTTATGACCAACCTTGATAGTATATTAAAAAGCAGAGACATTACTTTGCCAACAAAGGTCCGTCTATTCAAGGCAATGGTTTTTCCCGTGGTCATGTATGGATGTGAGAGTTGGACTGTGAAGAAAGCTGATCGCCGAAGAATCAATGCTTTTGAACTGTGGTGTTGGAGAAGACTCTTGAGAGTCCCTTGGACTGCAAGGAGATCCAACCAGTCCATTCTAAAGGAGATCAATCCTGGATGTTCATTGGAGGGACTGATGCTGAAGCTGAAACTGCAATACTTTGGCCACCTCATGCGACGAGTTGACTCACTGGAAAAGACTCTGATGCTGGGAAAGGTTGGGGGCGGGAGGAGAAGGGGACGACGGAGAATAAGATGGCTGGATGGCATCACCGACTCTGTGGACATGAGTTTGAGTGTACTCCAGGAGTTGGTGATGGACAGGGAGGCCTGGCGTGCTGTGGTTCATGGGGTCGCGGAGAGTCGGACACGACTGAGCGACTGAACTGAACTGAACTGAACTGAATCAGACAGCCAGAACAGTGTTGTTTCATTTCTGTTAATCATTGCCTGCCCTCTACCAGTAAAGAAAAATTAAAGCAAGATTTGTGGATAACAGTTGGCCCTTGAAAGGGCTACTTAGACCATATACATATGTGAATTAATTCTCTCTAACATATATGGCTTTATAATCAGAAGTACTGTTGCTTGCAGAGCATACTTGGTAATTTTTCAACACAAAGGCACCTGACAAAATAATCAGAGATTCTTACACATGCAAGATGTTACTAGGTTCCCACTCCATGTAGATGCCAAGAACCAAATGAGCTTATACAACCAAACAAGAATAAATTGTGTTTATTTTTTCCATATGCACTTAGAAAATTTGCAAAAATAATGTTCAGAAATATAAATTTGCCAAAGATTGTCCCGTATACCCTGGATATAAAATGAAGCTTTTTCTCCAAAAACCCTCAGAAAAGAGAGTGTCACCTTATGTTTGAACCCTCACTAACACTTCTGGTACAGGGAGCACTTTTTTTTTTTTTTTTTTTATTGGCTGTGCTGAATCTTCACTGCTGCTCAGGCTTTTTCTCCAGTTGCAGTGCTCAGGCTTCTCATTGCCGTGGCTTCTCTTGTTGCAGAGCATGGGCTCTAGGCATGCAGACCTCAGTAGTTGTGGTGCATGGGCTTAGTTGCTCTGCAGCATGTGGGATCTTCCCAAACCAGGGATTGAGCCCATGTCTCCTGCATTGGCAGGTAAATTCTTTACCACTGAGCCACCAGAGAAACCCGAGCACATCCTTAATTACTCTATTTTGAGTAACAAGACATTGTTTGCTGAAGGTACATTGGCCTGAATCAGTCTTACTGGGGGGGTGGGGGGGGTGTTCATATAAGTCACCTGGTAAATTGGACTTAAAATTTCAAGTAGAAATTTAATATTTATTTCTGGGAATAGACCACACAATGATAAATAAGAACTATGGTGAACCTAAAGATTCCAAAAAGTACTGTTTCCAAACACTTGGATGGATATTTCCTCTGGAAAGGAGTAAGAAGAGTCTGTGTTTCCACTGATAATCGTGAGACGTGTAAACCTTATAGAAAGTTGATTTATGAAATCTGAATAAGGGTTTGGAAAGAGGAATCTTTGTTTTTGTATTAGTTTATATATGATGTGATATTTAAATAGTGTTGTGTAAAACTAAAATTTTCATAGACATTTCCAGTGGGACAAGTAATGCTACCTGCTCTAACAAATTATCATAGAGATCTCATTGGTCTAACACAGTAAAGATTAATTTCTCATGTTTGTCACAATCCCAGCATCTACTGAGTGGCTCTCCTCTGAGCATTGGCATGGAGGTGCAAACTCTGTTTTGCAATACTGTCATCATTTTTACTTTTTATTGAAGTATAATTGTTTTACAAAGTGTTAATTTCTACTGTGCAGCAAAGTGATTCAGTCTTATATATTTACACACATTCTTTTTTAATATATTCTTTTCCATTATGGTTTATCACAGGATGTTGACTATAGTCCCCTGTGCTTGTTGGACCTTGTGGGACCTTTTTCTTTATCCATTCTATGTATAAGAGCTTACATCTATCTGCTAACTCCAACTTCCCACTCATTTCTGCCCCAATCCCCTCCCCCTTGGCAACCAGAAGTCTGTTTTCTGTGTTCATAAGTCTGTTTCTGTTTCATAGATAAGTTCATTTGTGTCATAGTTTAGATTCCACATGTAAGTGATATCATATATTTGTCTTTCTCTTATTTACTTCACTTAGTGTAATAATCACTAGTTGCATCATGTTGCTGCAAATGGCATTCTTTTGTTGTTCTTTATGGCTGAGTAGTATTCCATTGTATATATTAACCACATCTTCTTTATTCTTTCATCTGTTGATGGTCATTTAGGTTGCTTCTATGTCTTGACTATTGTAAACAGTGCTGCTGTGAACATAGGGATGCATGTATCTTTTTAAATTATTTTGTCTGGTTATATTCCCAGAAGTGGGACTGCTGAATTATATGGTAATGATATCTTTAGTTTTCTGAGAAGCCTCCATACTATTTTCCATAGCTGCACCAACTTGCATTCCCACCAACAGTGTAGGAGGGTTTCTTTTTATCCACACTCTCTCCACCATTTGATATTTGTAGACTTTTTAATGATGACCATTCTGACCAGTGTAGGTGGTACCTTATTGTGGTTTTGGTTTGCATTTCTCTAATAATTAGCAGGATTGAGCATCTTTTCATGTGTCTGTTGGGCATCTGTAGTTCTTCTTTGGAGATATCTCTATTTAGGTCTTCTGCCTATTTTCCAGTTGGGTTGTTTATTGTTTTATTGTTGAGTTGTATGAGCTGTTGAGGAACTGAGTTTGCTAGCCACTGAAATAGAGCTACCATATGATCCAGCAATCCCACTCCAAGGCATGTATCTGGATAAAAACATGATTTGAAAGGATACGTGCACCCCAAAATAGCCAAGACATAGAAGCAATCTAATTGTCTATCAACAGATGAACAGATAAAGAAGATGTGGTACATATATACAGTGGAATATTACTCAGCCATAAAATAGAGTCAAATAATGCCATATGCAGCAACATGGATAAACTTAGAGAGTATTAAGTGAAGTAAGACAGAGAAAGGCAAATATCATATGATATCACTCATTTGTGGAATCTAATTTTAAATAAGACGTAAATGAACTTATTTACAAAACAGAAACAGGCTCACAGACTTAGAGAATAAATTTAAGGTTATGGAGGAAGAGAGGGAGGAATATATTGGGAGTTTGGGATTGACATGTATACACTGCTGTATTTAAAATAGATAACTGTTTGAGAAAAAATGGATACATGTATATGTATGGCTGAGTCCCTTCACTGTTCACCTGAAACTGTCACCACATTGTTAAGCAACTATACCTCAATACAAAAAAAAAAAAAAAAGTTAAAAAAAAATGTTTTTAAAGAAAACAGATAACCAGCAAGGACCTACCGTATCGCCCGGGGAATTCTGCTCAATATTCTGTCATAACCTAAATGGAAAAATAATAGATACATGTATTTGTAAAAAATGAATAAAACATAATAAACTACAAATGGCCCCCAAAATAAATACTTATATTTTAAAAAATAAAGTAAGTGTTAGTAGTTTAAAAAAAAAAATCGACCTTGCTTTAGTGATGAGGCACCTGATGCCAGATTGGTGGTGGGAATGAGGGTTAGTTGAGACCCTGCCTTTCCAGACCACCTGTGTGCTGCTTGTGTTTGCACTGTCCACCCTCAGTAGTGATCCAGGCCAGTTATCCATCTGCTGTCCTGCCCTACCTCTTTCCAAAAGGCTGTGTCTTCTCCTCTTGGCCCAGGAGCTGGTGTCCAGTGCCAACAGCTCTGTTGGAAAGCCCTGATTTATGTACAGTGCAGTCTTTCTTGCTTTAACATTAACTCTTTGGTGCCAGCTCTTTCCTCCATGGGCCTGTGAAGTATATGATCACCTCATTTTTAAGACCTATTATCTTCTGGGCTAAAGATCCGTAAGTCCTCATACGATATGTTTTTGTGCCCTTCTGCTGATTGTTCCTATCTGAATGTGCTATAAATACAGCTCTTCCAAAGTAGAGCACACATTGAATTAATTACTTTCATTGTGATCTTGTCAAGCACTAAATCAAATGGACTCAGAAGGCGCAAGGAATGGTGATGAAGTGAAGGTTGTTGGGGAGGAAAAGCTTTTCCTGTACCCTCTTAGAGTTACCCTCTGGGGACCTGCAAATTAAACTAGCATCAGACAAACAGGAGAAAAGGCATCCAGTTTTATTCATGTCACATGCATGAGAGTTCACAGAAAAGAAGTGAAACTCAGAGAATTGGTTAGACCCAAGGGCTTGTGTACCATTTTCAACAAAGGAAAGGAAGTTCGGGCTCCAAACAACATAGAAAGTGACTCAGAAATATATAGGGAGCAGCAGTGGAAGATAAGGGCTATTTTAGTCAGGTTTGTTTGTGTAGACTCAGCCAGGGGCCAAATGCCCACCTCTGGGAATGAGTTTCCCTCCTGTTCCTGGTTTGGGAGAGGAAGACACCTTCATGAGGAAAAAGTACACCCCAAACATGGGCAGATAAGGGGAGAGCAGAAAACCAAACCTTACTGCATCTACTGATGCTGAATTGCCTTCATCTCAAAATAATCCTTCTGGCAAAGAGGCTTATTTTGGAGCAGCATATTCTGACCCCCTTCAAGGTGTAATCTGACGCTTCACCTGCCACCCCCAGCCTCCCAACTCCAGTTATTCCGTACTGCTTTCCTCTGGGGGCATAAGTCCCCAGCCTTTCATAACCACCTTCAAAATCATGCTCCAAATCTCTCTTCAGATGATCACATCATGAATTAGGATTCTTGAGGCTATCTTGTTGTGTGGGGTTTTTGTTTGTTTGTTTTTGGTCATGCCATGCAGCATGTGGAATCTTAATTCCCTGACCAGGGATTGAACCCATGCTCACTGCAGTGGAAACTTGGAGTCCTAACAACTGGACTACCAGGAAAGTCCCGAGGTTCTCTTGCTTTTGCAGTTATAAATCGGCTTGATTATTCAGTCATTCAGCTTCTGTCAGCTTCTCCACAAGGGTAAGAGGTCTCATCTGACCCTTAACTGAAACGCAGGCTCATTCTTCATTCATTAATTCAGCTTGGTATGTGCCAAGGATTGTCCCAGTCACTAGGAATAGCCATAAACTAAACAAAGCCCATGCCATCCAGGGGATTGTGGTTTAGTTGGGGCAAGTAGGCCACACCCAAACATATAAATATATGCTGTGACATAGCAGAACATGCTAAAAATCAAATTTTAAAAAGGAGGAGTCAGAGTTTGGGGAATGATCAAAAATGGCTTCTCTGAATGGGTGGCACTTGAACAGGGACCTGGGTGGGGTAGGAGTGTACACATGTCGGTGTCTGGAGGGTAGAGTTCTGGGCAGAGGGGATGACAAAGGCACTAGTTCAAAATTACCTCCTGGGTTCAGCTGGAAACCAGCGCATCTGAGCAAGGCAGGTCACAGGTCACACGGGGATTCACAGACCATGGGGAAGAATTTGGACTTCCTGTGAGTATTGGAGGGCCCAGTGGAAGGTGTTGAGCAAGAAGTGGATATAATTTGATTTAAATTGTACATTGAAAGGAAGGATGTGAGGAAGGGAGGGAGGAGAAGGGGAGAGAGGAAAACAGAAGAGCAAAGTGAAGCACTGGCTGTTTCGTGGAAAGCCTGTGGAACTGGGAGAAGTGTGAAAGCAGGAAATAGTCAAGCAGCTAATTCATTGTCCCTACAACTGTGTTTACCTTGTTTCTTGACCTACCAATTGAGTAACCATTCAAAAAGAGAGTAAGACTTGCTTAATGAGGCTTGTTGTTCATCAGCATTTGCTGACTCCTAGCAATTGTGACTTTATTTTCTAGGTACCTTCAAGCTAGACACCTCCTAATTCCTTTTAGAACATTCCATGATTGGAAAACCAGTCATCTGAATGAGATGAGTGGACAGAGCCAATGTGAGGGAGCAGAAGGGCCTGCCCTTAGTGGCAGACACTCCTGGGTTGAATGTGGCTCCTCATTTTAGCTCAGTGAGGCAATATGAGACTCAGTTTTCTTGTGCCTAGGATGAAGGTGACAATACTGAAGAATATTAAAAAGCTTAAGTATATTCAGTTTGTACAACTTCAGGGATGTATATATATAACTGAATCACTTTGCTAATCACATCTGAAACTAATACAGCATTGTAAATCAACTATGCTGCTGCTAAGTCGCTTCAGTCATGTCCGACTCTGTGCAACCCCATAGACGGCAGCCCACCAGGCTCCCCTGTCCCTGGGATTCTCCAGGCAAGAACACTGGAGTGGGTTGCCATTTCCTTCTCCAAAGCATGAAAGTGAAAAGTGAAAGTGAAGTTGCTCAGTCATGTCTGACTCTTAGTGACCCCATGGACTGCAGCCCACCAGGCTCCTCCGGCCATGGGATTTTCCAGGCAAGAGTACTGGAGTGGGGTGCCATTTAAATGCCATTTGCAGCAACATGGATGCAAGTAGAGATTATCATACTAAGTCAGAAAGAGACAAATACTATATAATATCTCACTTATGTGGAATCTAAATTATAATACAAATCTAAAATATGAACCTATCTTTAAAACAAAAATAGGTTCAGACATAGAGAACAAACTGGTGGTTGCCAAGGGGAGGTGGTTAGGAAAGAATGGAGTGGGAGTTTGGGATTAGCAGATGTAAGCTATTATATACAGGGTGGATAAATGACAAGGTCCTACTGTATAGCAAAAGGAACTATAGTCAATATCCTGTGATAAATCATAATGGAAAAGAATATGTTAAAAAAGAATACGGGTGTGTGTGTGTGTATATATGTGTATATATAACTGAGTCACTTTGCTGTACAGTGGAAATTAACAGAGCATTGTAAATGACTATACTTTGATTAAATATTTTTAAAATTTTAATGAAGTAAAACCCCATGTAAAATTTACCTTTACTTCAAAATGTGATTTAAGAGAAATATTTTAGATACTTAGCAGTTAAAGTATTTAACATTTGCTCACAAGTCTTTCGGTAAAATGAGCAGTGATGGGGAGTGACTCATGTTTCTCTGTTCGAGTCTTTGTGCCCCCACTGCCTGTGTTCTAGACTGAATTCCTGGACCCAAATCCCTATGTAGACACCCTAACGTCAATATATGTCTGAATGTGACAGTATTTGGAGATGGGGCCTTTAAAAAATAAGTTAAACCTAGGCCCTAAGTCCTAATTCATTATGACTGGTGTCCTTATAAGCAGAGATGTCTAGGGTGGCCAAACCAGGGGCAGAAGCTGGGGGGGTTCCTGCAGATGACTGGGAGGAAGGGGTTTGTTCCAGACCTCTCTCATTTCCTTGTAGATAGACAAGTCTTCTTTCTGTTTCTCTACATGTCCTCTTCTCTCTTTGTGGGTCTGTGTGTTTAAATTTCCCCTTTTTATAAGGACACCAGTTGTATTGAATCAGTGCCCACAATAATGACCTCATTTTAACTGGATTCCCTTTGTAAAGACTCTGCCTCCAAATCAGGTCATGTTCTGAGGTAAGGGCTGCAACTTGAATCTTGAGAGACATAGTTCAACTCATAGCAGGCCACTGCACAGAGGATGGTGACTAGAGTCGTGTGTCTTTCCCTTGGTTACTTTATAAGCAATACTTTCTCCAGAGGACAGTGGTGTGAAAAGAGTCAGAAAGACCTGGGTTAAAATTCAGACTTGCCCACTTACTCAGCTGTGAGTTCTCAACCAAGTTCCTGCATCAGTTGTGTTTTCTGTGCAATAAATATTTATATAAAGATCTTAACAAGTGCCAAGTATTGTTCTAAGTACTTTAAAGATATTACCTTATTTAATCCTTGTTGTACCTCCAGGAAATTGGTACAATTGGTATTCTTATTTTCTCAAGGGAGACCGTTAAGTAACTTGCTCAAAATCTTACAGCTAGTAACTAAGCAGAATTTGAATCCACCTGATTATTCTCAAGGTTAATGTATTTAACTCACCCTGCTGTGCTGCTGTGCATTTCTGGACTCTGTACAATAATAACTACTTGACAACAGTTGTGAGAACTCAGTAAATGTTAGTTTCCTGTTCTTTTATTTCATCAATTCATATACAGATAGATATAGATACATACATATAAAATGTATATCATATGTCCATCTTATATAACAGATATATTTGTAAATATACATATATTTAGAGGATTAGGTCGGAGAAGGCAACGGCAAGCCACTCCAGTACTCTTGCCTAGAAAATCCCACGGATGGAGGAGCCTGGTAGGCTGCAGTCCGTGGGGTCACTATGGGTCGGACACGACTGAGCGACTTCACTTTCACTTTTCACTTTCACACATTGGAGAAGGAAATGGCAACCCACTCCAGTGTTCTTGCCTGGAGAATCCCAGGGACGGGGGAGCCTGGCAGGCTTCCGTCTATGGGGTCACACAGAGTCGGACACGACTGAAGTGACTTAGCAGCAGCAGCAGCAGCAGCAGCAGAGGATTAGGTAACATGTAAATATGTAAGTAAATATATATTTAGAGGATAAAGTGACAAACTGGCTGAAGTATTGGTGAAAACTCACTGCAGTTGGAATCATAAATTGAAAGAACAGGTGTAAGCAATGATGTGGTGAGCAGCAGACCAAAAGGAAGAGGCTTTTTTGGGACTTTTGTCTAACCCTTTGACTAAGTTTCCCTAGTCTGACCTTTATATTTTGGAAAGATTCAAAACCATTGTTGAGCTAGTCATCCAGAGTTTGGGGTTTTGTTTTTACCCTAGTATCTGTAGTTTGTTGGTTATATAACATTGAGTTGATCCTGGTTTCTCCTTCATAGAAACGTCTCGTGAATGAGGATAAGGGCTTCCCAGGTGGCTCAGTGGTTTAAAAAAAATCCACCTGCCAATACAGGAGATGCAGGTTTGATCCCTGGGCCTGGAAGATCTTCTGGAGAAGGAAAAGGCAACCCACTTGAGTATTCTTCCCTGGGCAATCCCACGGATAGAGGAGCCTGGCGGGCTGTAGTCCGTGGGGTTGCAGAGAGTCAGACGTGACTTAGCGACTAAACAACAACAAATCCTTGAACTTTATTCTCTTTTTCTCAGTTCCATATAATGTTTCATTGGGAAATTGACCCCATCTAATCCCCCTCAGGGACAGGAGAGGACATTGTCTAGCAGCTGGCACTCTGAGAACTGGTGCAAATTGCTGTGTCTGATAGTTTATCTTGAACTAGGGTATTTACAGCTAGCCACAGAGCCTCAATTTAACAAAATTGCAGCACTTAGTATTTCAAAGAGGCTTGCACTTGAGGGAAGAACATAGAGAGTTTTCTTTTCCATCACCCATGTTCTTTTGGTAAAAGAGTTTCCAGTGTTATTGGTTTCGAATTTAAGAGCGTTCCTTTCCTTTTCTATGTACAGATCAATGTGATTTGATCCTTATTCAGTTATTTCTAGTGCTCTCTGATCAAGACACTGGGGAGATGAATATGCATGAGAAAGGGTTGAGCTGTCCTTACCATGTCTTATTCTGAAGATTGTAGGCCAGATACAGCAAGTGAGGTGAGTGCGGCACCATGGGCTTTTAGGAGTGGTGACAATTGATAACTGGGACTTCAGGAACCTTCCTGAAAGTGGTGGTGGTGTTGCTGAACTGGGGAGAAGAAGTCATATTTGAGAAGCCACGATGTTTTAGGAGAGCTTCTCATGAAACAGCAGAAGAGTATGGTCCAGAGCATGGATGTGAGGAAAGGTAAAAGTCAGTGTCCATATGAGATGAAATGCAGGGAACTGAAGGATGGAGGGAGAGAAAGGGGTGGCAAATAGAGGTTATCCTGGGTTAGAGAGGACCTTAAATGTTACTTTCTTTATGATGATGATTATTCTTTAGAGAAGATATTGAACCAAGGAGCAAAATGACCTAAGCTTTACTCGAAGCCAAATAATCTGACCTCAAAAAATTAGGCTGCATGGACTGTTCAAGAGGATTGGAAACCCAGGGAGTGTCCAGGGTGATCCCTGGAACCTCCCTTCGTCTTCCAGTGCAGGAGGTACAAGTTCAGTCTTTAGTTGGAGAACTAAGATCCCACATGCGTCTCAGCCAAAAACCAAAACATAAAACAGAAACGATATTGAAACAAATTCAATAAAGACTTTAAAAATGTTCATGTTTAAAAGCAATTAAATAAAAGTTCTAGAGGATGAAAGTGAGATGAAAGCATTGCAATGCTTGGGCAAGAAGTTGCAGGGACCTTGTGTGGAGAGGTGAGCATAGGACTGGGAATGAGATCTCTGCAAGGAAAGATCAACCAGCCTGGACTAATAATCAGATGCAAGGGGCGGAGATGAGCCAGAATAAAGATAGCGCTCCTGAATGTGTATTGGTAGATGTTCTCCAGACGTTACTTAGCATCACCAAAGAAATTACGGTCTTGCCCAAATCAAGTTACAACTCTGCGGTGTTTTCTTTTGTATTTATACATTTCTCAAAAGCCTCTAATTGGCTGATACACACTGTGACTCTCCTTAAAGAAGATGGCCTTGTCCCAGTTCCTAAACTTATTTGTCCATAGAAACATCTTTTTAAAAATTAATTTCTAAAAAAATCCTGCATTTTCCGAAACATTATTTGGGGACATGTTTTACTATGCTTGAAATATATCCCAAAATAATAATGTTTCTGAAAATGCATAACTTTTTAGAAATTCTTTTTTCATTTTCTTAATAAATAGGCCTGGTTGGTGACTCAGAGGTTAAAGTGTCTGCCTCCAATGCTGGAGACCCGGGTTCGATCCCTGGGTCGGGAAGATCCCCTGGAGAAGGAAATAGCAACCCACTCCAGTATTCTTGCCTGGAGAATTCCATGGATAGAGGAGCCTGGAAGGCTACAGTCCATGGGGTGGCAAAGAGTCAGACATGACTGAGTGACTAACACACACACTACTATGTTTGGAGAATGATGATGTGATTAATAAAAACTTGGAAATTGACGTGAGAATTTGATTGGATTAAAAGAATAACATTGACATCAGTTCAGTCGCTCAGTCATGTCCGACTCTTTGCGACCTCATGAATCACAGCACGCCAGGCCTCCCTGTCCATCACCAACTCCCGGAGTTCACTCAAACTCATGTCCACAGAGTCGGTGATGCCATCCAGCCATCTCATTCTCTGTCGTTCCCTTCTCCTCCCACCCCCAATCCTTCCCAGCATCAGAGTCTTTTCCAGTGAGTCAACTCGTCGCATGAGGTGGCCAAAGTATTGGAGTTTCAGCTTTAGCATCAGTCCTTCCAATGAACACCCAGGATTGATCTCCTTTAGAATGGACTGGTTGGATCTCCTTGCAGTCCAAGGGACTCTCAAGAGTCTTCTCCAGCACCACAGTTCAAAAGCATCAATTCTTCGGCAATCAGCTTTCTTCACAGTCCAACTCTCACATCCATACATGACCACTGGAAAAACCATAGCCTTGACTAGATGGACCTTTGTTGGCAAAGTAATGTCTCTGCTTTTTAATATGCTATCTAGGCTGGTCATAACTTTCCTTCCAAGGAGCAAGCGTCTTTTAATTTCCTGGCTGCAATCAGCATCCGCAGTGATTTTGGAGCCCAAAAAAATAAAGTCTGACACTGTTTCCACTGTTTCCCCATCTATTTCCCATGAAGTGATGAGACCAGATGCCATGATCTTTGTTTTCTGGACGTTGAGCTTCAAGCCAACCTTTTCACTCTCCTCTTTCACTTTCATCAAGAGGCCTTTGAGTTCCTCTTCACTTTCTGCCATAAGGGTGGTGTCATCTGCATATCTGAGGTTATTGATATTTCTCCCGGCAATCTTGATTCCAGCTTGTACTTCATCCAGCCTAGCATTCCTCATGATGTACTCTGCATATAAGTTAAATAAGCAGGGTGACAATATACAACCTTGACGTACTCTTTTTCCTATTTGGAACCAGTCTGTTGTTGCATGTCCAGTTCTGACTGTTGCTTCCTGACTTGCGTACAGGTTCCTCAAGAGGCAGGTCAGGTGGTCAGGTATTCCCATCTCTTTCAGAATTTTCCATTGACAAAGGAGGTGTTAAATTTGAGATGCCAGAGCCCATGCAAATTGGAAACATCTAGAAGTGTGCATGTTTCCTGGAACTTCAGCTAAAAGGAGAGGTTTGGGTAGAAAGATGAATTTGGAGTTATCATTGAATAAGAGATGATCATTGAATCCACCAAGATAAGATCAGTTTAGAAGAGAAAACTTTCTGGGATATCTGTGAGATAGAAGAGAGAGAAATGGCAAGAGACCGAGAAAGGGTTGGTCAGAAGGAGAACTGGGATCTTACTCTTTTAGGAAATAAGGATGGGACTTTCAAGATTTGGAAGATAAGTTACTGACCTTGGAAAGAATAGTTTGAATAGAATGTGATAAGAGATGGAAGCCCTGTTTAGGAGATCTTGGAACGACTTAAAGAGAAAGCGTGACGGCAAAGTACATTTTATTCCTTGTATAGGGAAAGTTATCAATGAAATAAATATTGAATGTAAGTTTTAGGAAAAGTAGGACTCAGACTTTTCTTTAAGGATTAAGCAAAAGATGAAGAAAAGAAGGCTCAATGGGGGATAGGGAAATATTTGCTTTACCACTAAATTCCTGAATCGGTAGTTCTTAAATTTTGGCCTGCATCAGAATCTCTAGATGTCTTGTTAAAACACAGACTGCTCCAGGACTTCCTTGGCAGTCCAAAGGTTGAGACTTTGCCTTCCAGTGTAGTGGGTATAGGTTAAGTCTCTAGTTGGGAGCTAAGATCCTACTTGCCTTGTAGCCAAAAAAAACATAAAACAGAAACAGTGTTGTAACAAATTCACTAAAGACTTAAAAGTGTAGTCCATGTTAAAAAAAAAAAAAAAGTCTTTAACAAAATACAGACCACTCCATCCTACGCCTGGAGTTTTGGATTCAGTAGATCTGGGAACCCATTGACATATTGGAACCCACTGACATATCCAACAAGTTCCCATGTGCTCCTGATGCTGTCGATCTGGGGACCACAATCTGAGAGCCTCTGCTCTAGAGAAGGGAGAATGCAGAACCCAGGTTGCAGATCGAAGGTGAGCCTTGAAAGAGAAAAGACACCTGTTTATGAGAAAATGACCAGAAGTGAAAGAAGAAACAGTGGATAAAGGTACATAAAATTTTGAAACAGGGATAGAACAGTGATGGCAGTTTCTGGAATTGAAGAATACAAAGTAGAAGCCAGCAAGTTGTGACTGGGTTTACTGAAGTTTTGATGGTTGTTTTGCCATAAGTTTTAATTTTCATCTCAGGTTCAAAGGATTTGTTAACAGAAGAAACCACTTGTTATGCACAAATAAACAATTTAAATACTTAATAGAGAATTATCTAACTTTTGATATACAATCATTAAAAGAAAAGAGAAGTAGAGCTTTAGAGGAGAGTAACAGCACATACATCACTGAACTGGGCCAACTAACATCCAGATTCAAACAGTGCTGGGAAGTCCCAATTGGGAAAAGGTCCTGGACAGTGCATCTATCCGATGGGCTAGATGTTAAATTGTGGTTTTGGGGGTTCCTGCTTATAATCCTAATCTGCAAGCTGATATTATCATCAGTTTGTGAGCAAAAATGCAGCTCTAGTTTCACTTTAACCTTTTTACAATGCTGTTTGTTTTATCTTGTGAGTCATAGGATTTTTGTTAAACCCCAAGCATGGTTGGCCAGACCTCCAGGGGCTCAAGAATTCCAAGACCCACTCTCTTTCTTATCTATGGTGTCACTCAGCTTACTGGTAACAACTGGTACACTGGCGAGCAGGCACATCATCAGGGCGGTGTCCAGGCAGGTCAGAAGCAAGGTCAGAGGCCTGCTCTGCTGTCTTGTCTCTGAAGCCTGAACAAGAGTTTCTCCATTTTAATTTCCCTAACAACAGTGAAGATGGACAGAATAGGGGCTTTCCTGGAAGTTCAATGATTGGGACTTCGCCTTCCAGTGCAGGGGATGTGGATTCAATCCCTGGTTGGGGAGCTAGGATCCCACATGCCTTGTGATCAAAAAGTCAAAACAAGGGAAAAAAAGGAAAGAATATTGTAACAAATTCAATAAAGACCTTTAAAATAGACCACATCAAAAAGAAAAAAAAAGGACAAGACAGAAGAAAATGCTCTGAATCCAGTGCTGAAACCATCAAGGAAGGAAAATTCTTTGTAGGGGAGGGACATTCACATTCCTTCTACTCTCCTAGGTTCTCCCACTTGGGCCCGGTAATGTTAGGTTGGCAAAAGACAAAATCACAAGAGAAAAACAGTTGATTAACATGGGCAGCACACATCACATGGGAGAAACCTCAGTGAAGAGTGACTTCAAGGGATGGCTAGAACTCGGGCTTCAGTAGCATCTTAATAAAAGAACAATTGATGTTCAGAGAAAGGATAAGACAGAAGAAAAGGAGTTTGAGTTTCTAGGATGATTCCCAAGTTGTGGGAAAGTGAATAGATGGGGGAAAACAATGAAGTAAGGTTTGTTGGGAAAAGTCCTTTTGGCACCAACTTTCCATCATCTTCTTGGCCATAAAGCCTCCCTAGACGAAGTGACTTAGGACAGTCCCTATTTTTTCCAAAGTTACTACCTTAAGTCACTTAAAGGAAGCTACAAGAAAGTATGTTTCTGCATCTCTTGATTCTCATATGCCTCCAGCTCTAAAAGAGTCCTTATGTCAGTGTGGCTTATTTGGGGTGGCGTATTCTGGTCTCTACAATGGCCATGTGCGAAAGGGATGTCTCTTGTATTAGATAGGCCATGACTGTGGGGTCCTGTGGTCTAGGAATTGTATCAGGGGCAGCAAAGACCATCTGAACTCATTTTTATTTTATTTTATTATTGGAATACAATTGCTTTGCAATGTTGTGTTACTTTTCTGCTGTACAACAAAGTGAATTAGCCATATGTATGTGTGTGTGTATGTGTGTATATATATACATATATATATGTACACACCCTCTCTCTTAGACCTCCCTCCTACCTACCACCTCATCCCATCCCTCTAGGTCATCACAGAGCATCACTGAGCTGCCTGTGCTGTACAGTAGCTTCCCACTATCTGTCTATTTCACTCATGTGCTGTGCTGTGCTTTGTCATTCAGTCGAGTCTGATTCTTAGGATCCCATGAACTGTAGTCCACCAGGCTCCTCTGTCCATGGGGATTCTCCAGGCAGGAATACTGGAGTGGGTTGCCATGCCCTCCTCCAGGGATTTCACACATGGTAGTGTATATATGTCAGTCCTACTCTTCTAATTCATCCCCCTCTCCCCTTACCCCCTACTGTGTCCACCAAGATCATTTAGCTAAAAAGAGTAAGAGAACACACAGCCTTTATTACAGAAAGCCATGAGGGAATTGATATAATCAAGCTGAGTTAGTGTTTCAGCTAAGGCAGAGTCAGAGGGGATCTAAGGAGACTAGCAAGCCCTTCCCCAGCACTTGGCATGTACCATCTCCTTTCATCCTCACAGGGACCCTGTGACGTTGGTACTGTTACCCCATTTTGCAGTTAAAGAAATGAGGTCATGAGAAATGAAGGAGTTTGCCAAGTTCACACAAATAGTAAATGATGAAGCCAGGAAAGGAATCCAGGCACAGTCTCAGGGGAGCTTGACAGGCTCTCACCAAGCTGACCTGGCATTTTGATTTTCCATCACCCCTCTGCCAGGTCCCTTCCCCAGGAGCCAGTGCCCAATGAGGAGACTGTCCTCCCAGGGACTGGCCTTGGAGTGCATCCTAGGGGCTGTGCTCCATCTTACTGGATTATCCCAGAGCTGCAGTTCCTCGAACACGATTGAAGTGCATACGCTGTCAGAGTAGAAAAGAGGCCCCTAGCGGTGTTGCACTCTGCCAGGTTTTGCAGCAGGAGGCAGGATGAGACGGCATGGCTCATAGTACAGACTCAGAGCCCTCAAAAGACCCCTTCCCACCAGAATAGAAGCGCAGGGTGGGGGTATTAGGCAGAAAGCATTTCATCCACTCAGTGACCTCATTTCTCTTCGGTATAAAAGGATTTGTTGTTTTTTCTGTCTGTTCCTGGGTCTATGTCCTTCTCAAGTTAAGTCTGTAAACTCCAGAACTGGACTGTTAACACACAACTCCAGCAATCCTAAGGAATAATTGATTTACAACAAACGTATGTGCTACATTTCTCTTTATATCCCTTCTTTAAAAGATAAAAGTCCAGGGACTTCCCTGGTGGTCCAGTGGCTAAGACTCCACACTCCCAATGCAGGGGCGGGTTCAATCCCTGGTCAAGAAACTAGATCCTGCGTGTTGCAACTGAAGAAGGAAAAAAAAGAGTCCACGCCCTGCAACTAAGACCCAGTGCAGCCAAATAAATAAAAATAAGTCTTTTAATTTTAGAAAGTCCAGCGGTACTGAATCACATGGTTTGAATGAAGAAAATGCTCTTCCTACCCTGGGCCAGCAACATGTTCAACGGGACTGAGAGCATCCTTTCACCATCTCAGTTCTCTAATTTTTTTTGTTGGATTTCTTTGAATATTTATTTATTTATTTAGCTGCATCTGGTCTTAATTGCAGCACGCTGGATCTTTGTTGCGTCATGCAGCATCTTTCATTGCAGTTCACAGATTCTCTAGTTGTACAAGCTCAGTGGTTGTGGCACAGACTTAGTTGCCCTGCAGCATGTGGAATCTTAGTTCCCTGACCAGGAATTGAACCCACATCCCCTGCACTGCAAGGCAGATTCTTAACCACTGGACCACCAGGGAAGTCCCCTCTTGTTGGATTTTTTTGGGGGAGGATACATTTTACCTCCTCACCTTAAAACCAGTGCTTTTAGTGAATCCATGGAGATTGTGATGAATCACGTGATGAGGTAGCTCACCCAGGGTTGCAGCTGGAGACAGAGTGTGGGTGGCAAGGGAACCCCAAGATCTAGGTGCTCCTCCTCACTTCCTGTCATGAGAGCATTTCAGCATAAGCAGGAGGGAACTAAATAGCTCAAGAACGACCCTTACCTGCTCCTTTTTAACATTTGTATAAATTCAGGTCACCAGGGCAAAAAAGGTGGTCCAAACTCACATCTGGCTTTACCGCCACTCCCCATCACCACTCCCTCCACATAAACATCTTTTCTCACCAATGCTCCCATTCTAGCCCCTGTGTCTTTGTCGCTTTGGGCTCCTGTAACATTACTGACTCATTTGAAAAGACCCTGATGCTGGGAAAGATTGAAGGCAGGAGAAGAGAATGAGAGGACGAGATGGTTGGATGGCATCACCGACTCAATGGACATGAGTTTGAGTAAGCTCTGGGAGTTGGCGATGGACAGGCAGGCCTGGTGTGCTGCAGTCCACGGGGTCGCAAAGAGTCGGACACAACTGAACTGAACAGTACCATAGAGGTATCCCTGGGTGGCTCAGCGGTAAAGAATTTGCCTGCCAATGCATGAGGTGTGGGTTCGATCCTTGGGTCAGGAAGATTCCCTGGAGAAAGAAATGGCAACCTGCTCCAGTATTCTTGCCTGGGAAGTCCTGCAGACAGAGGCGCCTAGCAGGCTACAGTCATTGGGGTCGCACAGAGTCAGACACAGGTTAGTGACTAAACAGCAACAACAGAATACTGTAGTCCGGGTGACTTATAAACATTTTTCTCACAGTTCTGGAGAAACATCAATGGCTCAGCCCAAATTCTACCAGGACTTTTCACTGCCCAAAGAGCTCCTCACCATGGTTTCCAAGGCTTCCATTGGCCTGACTGCCCAATATCCATTCCTCTCACTTCCCCACACCACCGTCCCCATGAGTGGTCTCCCTTCGCTGCCTCCACAGTCTGCTCCCCAAACTCTGTCCCTCAGCCTTGGAATCTTCTCCTCTCCATCACACAGCTGACTCTCTCACATCCTCCACTCTGATGATTACATGAGCCAGATATACTCTCATCCATATCTTGCAGGTGAGGAAGCAGGGACAGAGCGGTGAAGTAACTTGCCCAAAGTCACAGCCAGTGAGTGTTAGAGTCAGCAGTCAAAGAAGATGGTGTGATGCCAGAGTTCATGGTCTTAGCCATTACGTTGTGTTTCTGCTCTAATCCTGTTTCTTCGTCTGTAAAGCAGGACTAATAAATGTGCCATATCTCACAGGGTCATGTGAGACTCCTGGCACACTGTAAGGTAAATGTTAGCCACTCTTAGCGGTGGTAGTAACTGCCAACATTTTATTCTTTACCTTTACCCTTGGTCCAGCGAAGGTCCAACCAAGACCTTAGGTCTTGGGCCCAAAATACTTGAGCTGAGGAAGATCTCCAAGGTCCTCTACAGCAGAATACATCACAGTATTCTGTAAGGTATTTCATCTCCATCACCGTCATCCCACTCTGTTTGTTTCCTCCACAGAACTGTAACAAAATAGCTTATAGATCTTGCCATGAGTGTTTCTCTTTCTTGTCTGTCTTTGTAGGCTGTGAGTGCCAGGAGGCCAGTGTTCTAAAGTGAGTTGTTTGTCACTGTTCTTCCAGGACTGAGTCCAGTCCCTTTCTTTCAGTAGACTGTCTTCATAGTCTCCCTTCCCTTGAAGTAAACAGGATTGAGGGGATGGTCTAGTGGGCGATGATAACACAGCATGATGTGGGACGATGTGGGAAGGATTCTACATCCTAGGAATATCCTGGAGAAATAGTACCACATACTTAGAAATGAGACGAAGTTTCTGAGAGGAAATGTTGTCTAGAAGTTTCAAAGATCTAAAACTAGATTAAATCACTGGATTGGAGGTTAGAGTATTACCATTTAATTTCTCATCGTCTTTACATCAAAACCATGTTTTTCAACCTTTTATTATTATTATTATTATTACCCCTTAAGGAGAAATGTTTTCTAGACAGTATTTTCCTAACCACCCTCTCCTCTTCCCAATGTTCATGCCACAAATACACTGTGTATCTGTTTATGTGTTCTGTGTAGACCTATGCTTTTTACATAAAGAGTAACCTTTGTCATCTTCTAAGAGCAAATTCTTACCCACTGCGGGATGGGGATGAAATTTCTCCCATTGAAAATGCATGTATTAAACTATTTAATATAGATCAGAAGTCCAAGTTTTGATGAAAAATTCAGTTGATGTGTCTTTGTAGTACTTGCTCTTTAAATGTCAAATGGACTGGGTACTGTGATTTTTTTTAAGTTTTTTTTTTTCCAATTGGAGGAAAAAGTGATTAAAATGTTTAAATGTGATATATGTGCTCATTGAGTGAAAAGTCACCATTAAAATCATAGCAAGAGTTTACGTAATAATATCCAGCGATATATAGTCGAGACCATTAAAGAATGCAGCAGAGGAACTTGTATTTTTAGGGGGAAATGTGACAGACAAATGCACAGTAATCATTACACAGTTTGGAAAAGGAACATGAGGGGGCTGGTTGATTCTGAGTCCTTGGTGATATATTGGGAAGATGATTTAGATGGTGTCTAAGAAATGATTTAGAAATGGTAATTAAATGATTAGGTAAATGAGCGCTGCTCACATTACCTGAGAGAATTATGGGTAGGAGAGCTGTGTGTGGAAAGTTCATGGAGATTAGAAAACATGTCCAGAAAAAGAGTGATTAGTCTGGCTTATACCCTACTGCTGCTATGGTTGGAGGTGAATTCTGTTTGCAACAGTTCTGTTCATTAAAACAGGTAAATTCCAGGTGGCTGTTCCTTGGAGAGTAAAGAGTGTATAGAAGTGATGTGGAGAAAGCTGGGGGAGGAGTTTTTATCATGGAAGTTAGCCCAAGGGCAAATTATATCTCACTCAACACTTTCCACTAGCTTATCTATCAGGAATTTTAAGAAGGTTAATGCGTTAAGGTTGGTTAGATGGTTTAACCGTGTTTGTATTCCAGCTGTTACTTTAGAGAAGTACATTTGGATTTTGCTTCAATATCATAATAAGAAAGGCATAACCCCTAAAAGTGGCAGGCTTCTAATTCTGTCCTTTTAGCAGGACTTCTTTTCATTAGCCAAGTGGAATGGAGCTTTCCTGATGTGCAGTGAAATGAGGCGTGACTTAGCCTGATAGTCCATGAAGGATGCTCAGCAAGGGTGACATTTAATTCCTTTAAAGTTGATGTTCCTATTTATACCAAGGAGTGTTTTTGCAGTTATACAAGAGACAAGATATTTCCTAGTTTTACATTTCCTAGTATGTATACATCCTTAGCTTGTTTTTACCTTTATCTTTTATTGAAGTATAGTTGTGTTATTTATTATTGAAGTAACATGTTAATTTTGCAGAGTGACTTAGTTATACATATTTATATTTTCTTTTTTATATTCTTTACCATTATGGTTTGTCCCAGGATATTGAATATAGGTCCCTGTGCTATACAGTAGAGCCTTGTTCATCTGTTCTATGTATAATAGTTTGTATCTGCTGACCCCAGACTTCTGATCCATCCCTCCCCTCACTTCCCCACCTCCTTGGCAACAATAAGTCTGTTCTCTATGTCTGTGAATGTTTTTGTTTCAGAGATGGGTTCACTTGTGCCATAGTTTAGATTCCACATATAAGTGATATCATATGGTATGTGATTTCTCCTTCTGACTTACTTCACTTAGTATGATAATCTCTAGTTGCATCCATGTTGCTGCAAATCGCATTATTTTGTCCTTTTTCGTGGCTGAGTAGTATTCCATTGTATATATGTACCACGTCTCCTTTATTCATTTATCTGTTGATGGGTATTTAGGTTGCTTCCATGTCTTGGCTACCGTGAATAGTGCTGCTGTGAACATAAGGGTGTGTGTATGTTTTTGAATTGTTTTATCTGGATATATCCCCAGTAGTGGGATTGCTGGATCATATGGTAATTCTGTTTTTAGCTTTCTGAGGAACCTTCATACAGTTCTCCATAGTGTGGCTGCGCCAACTTAGATTCCCATCCACAGTGTAGGAGGGTTCCTGTATCCTTGACTTTCATTCCGTATCCCACTTCATCAGCTTCCTTCTTGCCAGTTGTTCTCATCTATTTAGTGCCATCTTCACTTTCCTCCATCCATGGGATTCTCCAGGCAAGCATACTGGAGTGGGTTGCTGTTTCCTTCTCCAGGGGATCTTCCCAACCCAGGGATCAAACCCAGGTCTTCCAAATTGCAGGCAGATTCTTTACGGTTTAAGCTACCCGGGAAGCCCATTTTCTTGACAGATTAATGTAAATCATCCCTTGGATGATGCATTGCCCTTAAGGAACTTCCTGCCAATCTGTAGTATTCCCTGCAGACTGCTAAACTCATTAAGTGGCTGACCCATGTCACTCTATACTGAAGCTTTTCTTTTTCATTATTCTTCCCAAGTGCAAACTCTATGATCTAATCTGTTTCTTTTTCTTAACATCTGTTCCCTTTAGCTGCCTCTCCACAACTCCCCTTTCACAGGCTTACAGCCTTCCTACTGTTTTCTGCTAGTGCCCCAACCTCTGCCTTCTATTACTAGGCATATTCTGTGTAGAGATCTGGGCTTAAATATATAATAAATCCTGTCATACTAACTTCAAAACAAGGTGAACACCCCTTACTCTGAGTCCTAGCAGGGCTTGAATTTGTGGTCGTCACCCTATTTTAGACTCCTTTGGTATTATATAACGTCACCTCCTGAGTTCATTTAAGATTTAGCTTCTTTTTATACAACCAGTGTTCCAGTCCTTGAGATGGCTTTCCACTGTGTGCGTGGATACACTAGACACATGTCATCTTGACTGCACCAAATAAATGGATGTTATGTGAATTTCATTTGTTACTTAAGCACTTAACTAACAAATGAGAAACGATATTGGATGACAGTTGTTTGGATGAGCGTATAGACAGTTTGTCCCTTAGGAAAATTTTCCCCTTGCTTGCACATTAACAGATTATTAACATGATAACTCACCTCCAAGGAGTTTTTTTTTTGCAGGGGGACAGGGTAGTGGGAAGAGGGCGAAATTCCCTGGTTGTCCAGTGGTTAGGGCCTCATGCTTCAACCGCAGGGGGCACGAATTCGATCCCTGGTTAGGGAACTAAGATCCCACAAGTTATGTGGCATGGCCCCAAAAAAGAAGTTTCTTTTTTTCATTTTTGCATAATGTTGGAGGGGGTGCAGTTTTTTATTGTGGTAAAATACACAAATATGTATAACAAAATTGTTTTTAACTATTAAGTATACTGTTCAGTGTCATTGAATATATTCACATGGTCATACAACCATCACCACCATCCATCTCCAGAACTTTCTCATGTTCTCCAGCTAAAACCCTGTACCCAGTAAACGCTGACTCTCTACACTCCTCCCCTCCTCCCCCCAACAATCACCATTCTCTTTTCTGTGTCTATAAATCTGACTGTTCTAGGTACCTCATGTAAGTGGAATCATACAGTGTTTACTCTTTTGTGACCAGCGCATTTCACTTAACATAATGTCTTCAAGACTCAACCATGTTGGATCATGTGTCAGAATTTCTTTCTTTTTTTTTTGCAAAGTCACAAGGCATATGGAATCTCAGTTCCCAACCAGGGCTTGAACCCATGCCCCCCAGCAGTGGAAGCACAGAGTCTTAACCACTGGACCACCAGCAAAGTCATTCCTTCCTTTCTAAAGCTGAATAATATTCCATTGTATGTATCTACCACATTTTGTTTATCCTTTCATCTGTCAGTGGACAGTTGAGTTATTTCTGTATATTTTTAGGCTATTGTAAATAATGCTGCTATGAACATAGATGTACAATATACTTCCAGGAACTTTTAAAGGAAACACTATTAATTATATTCAGAAAACTTAGGCTATTACCTTATACTATATGGCATAAATTGACTTCCTCCTACACAATACTTCATTTTAAACTGTGGCTAGGTAATAGTACTTTTTAATTTAAATTTAAATATGTACCAGCTTCTCTTGGTAGAATAATGTTCTTTTACAGCAGCTTCTTTATAGAGTAAAAGAAGATCAGGGGGAAATGTTTGGAGAACTAAAAATAAAAATCAGCTTAATTTTAGTTGATTATATTGTTCTCAACATGGCTAATTGGTTTAGATAATCACCATTCTTAGACTACAAATGCATTTCACTTAAGTCAGCAAACTATTTTTGAAATATTTTAATGATGCCAAAGAGAACCATTTTACCAGTTTTGTAACTTTCTTGCCTTTTATGAAATATTCCTTTTAAATGTTTATAAGCATTTGAAGCTGTGCAAATGTTTAAGTTTAAAAAGTCCACTAAAGTGTTCAGTTGCAAGCAAATTCATATCCTCCTGCTGCTGCTTCTGCTAAGTCACCTCAGTCGTGTCCGACTCTGTGTGACCCCACAGACGGAAGCCCATATCCTTCTAGACAGTAGCAATTCAAGATAAAATATTGAGCTCCTATTTGGAAAATATATTTAACAAAACAAATACTGTGTCAGTCTAAGAAACATGTGAAAACTTTATCCTGATTCACTTTCATGTTCCACAGTTGATTGACATGTAGTGAATTTCACCTTGTATTGATTCCAGTGTATAAACTCCACAAAGATAGGAATCTTGTCTGTTTTGTTTATTGTATACAGATGACACTTATTGGATACAACAAATGATATAGCCCAACAGTGTCATTTGGAAGCTCTTCAGTAGACTTCTTTTGTTCCTTAAAGTAAAATTAACAAACAGAATTTTAAGAAATGTCCTGTACAGGACCAAAAAATGATAAAGGACATAAGTAATAATACCTATAAAATCGAGATGTTTATTTTTTATTGTCATCCTAACTTTGATCACCGACTAATTCACGGTCTACTCATGCTAGTATGAAGCAAGTTAAGAAGGCGAACTTCTACTAAGCTCTTTAAAATATTTTGCTCTTAATAGTATCAGCATTGAGGACTGATTCTCTTTATGAATTTTTATGACTGTTTTTTAAAAAAATTTATAGTTCTTGGCTTTTGTAAAAAAAAAAAAAAAAAAAGCCAAAGGAAAAAAAGAGGGCTAATTGCCCTGAAATTTACAACTGTGCCTGTGGATACAAAAATGTCACATACATTGATAGCATTAGGAACTTGAGATGAATTGTCATTTGCCCCTCCCAGCTGACTAACCCTAACTGCAACCCCCCACCGATGGGCTATTCCTAACTGATGGGCTATTCCTTCTGCAGAAATGTCACCATCCTCTGGAACAGTTCTTAGAGGAAAGAGGTGGCCCAGATCATCCACCTGGACATGTTTTTTCCCGGACTCTAACGATTTTACTTGGAGGAGGGTGGCCCCAGCTGACAGATCACCTCTGTGAAACACCAAATCCTTCAGGTTTTGAAGGGCCACGCAGTGATGCTGCCAGTCAGGAGCCAAAAACTCTTCACCTGGGCAGTGTTTCATGACGTAATCAATGCTGAAATTCACCAACATAGCCAATAATCTTTTCTCCACTTAATTTTGTTATTCATTTATTCCTAATTTAAAATATCCAGAGACTTCCCCGGTGGTCCAGTGGTTACGACTTCACCCTCCAATGCAGAAGGGCATGGCTTCAGACCCTGGTCAGGGAGCTAAGATCCCGCATGCCTCGTGGCCAAAAAACCTAAACATAAAACAGAAACAGTGTTGTAATGAATTTAATAGAGACTTTTTAAAAGTTGATGTCCCTGGCCTGGAGAAAATAAATTAATTTTTTTAATATCCGTAATATTCTAGACAGTGTGCATGATAAAACTGGGCAGTTCTTACCTTCCAGCATTTTGTAAAAGCAGAGTACTAAGATATTCAGGAGTTCTTTTAAGAAAGTCACATTTTATCGTGTGTGTGTGTGTACACCAGCTTCCCACTAGCTATTTGTTTTACATATGGTAGTGTGTATATGTCACTGCTACTGTCTTAGTTCGTCCCACTGGAGTCTTATGTTAATTCGTGTTTTACTTCTCTGTTTGTGGCTCTCGAAATATTAACATAAAGCAGACTGGGAAGAACTGGAGATCTCCTTCTAGCCTAATGGACTGGACTCTGCTTCCACATTTTCAGTCTTCATCTCAGTGATGACTTCTCAGAGGTTGGGTAGAAATTAGTTCGGATGGAAGGCTTTCCCATCTTCATTGCTGTACAGGATTTATGCAGTCACGGCTCTGATGTTTAAATAGAACTTTTTTTTTTAATACCCGTAGGAATATTTCAAATTATTCATCTTTTTTTTCCCTGTGGGATTCTGATGTACACTTGTGTGGGGTTGAGTTGTATGGAGGTTGAGCCATCATTTGGGGTAAAATTCTGTTTTCGGCAGAGGACCATGTGTTGAAACCCTCTCCTGAGATGGGATCCCTGTGGTTGTTGTTTCTCAACCCAGTGTCCCTTCTTCAGTGACCCTCATTTCTGCAAACCACAGTCCTCAGGGCAGTAGTGATGGTGCAGCTGTGTCTTCTGACCTTTGTCCAGAATGATTTTGTGTCTGTGGGCATATTCCTGCCTGGATTGACTCCTTTTTAATTTTACTTGTTGTTTGAGATCATTTCCCCTGTCTAGTTCCCTTTGAATTCAGTGTCCATGTTTTACCCCCTTGATTCTATTTAGATAAATTTAGATCTTCAGACTGTATGTCCTTTGTTTTCAGCATATTGATAAAGGTCCCTATCTGGGGGGCATTATACTTCTGGCCACCTGATGTGAACAGCCAACTCATTGGAAAAGACCCTGATGCTAGGAAATATTGAAGGCAGAAGGAGAAGAGGGTGACAGAGGATGAGATGATTGGATGGCATCACCGATTCATTGGACATGAACTTTGGAAAACTTCAGGAGATGGTGAGGGACAAGGAAGCCTGGCATGCTGTAGTCCATGGGGTCACAGAGTCAGACACAACTTGGTGACTGAACAACGTACATCTACCAAAATCTGGAACTCCTCAGATAGTATGGGTAGGGAAAAACCAATGGCCTCAGTCTAGCCAGTGTCACCCCAGGAGGGAGTTTATGCATAGCTGTCTCAGAGTACTGAAATCTTCCTGGAGCTCTGGACTTAAGGCTCAGGTTTCTTTTTTTTTTTTTTTTTTTCTTTTTTCCATCTGGGATGTTTATTTATTCCAGAGATACCCCTCCACCCTCATAGTCCAGAATTCATCCAGTTCTGGGAAAGTAATACTCCATCTTGGCCATCTCTCTCGAGCAGAAGCCAGTAGTGTGGGATTCCCAGCTGCCCTTGATGACAAGTTTTTCCAGAACTTGCAGGATGTCTGAGGATCCTGGGACAGAAGAGTCACAATGGAAAACTATGAGGACATATGAAAGTAGAAATAGTTCTCTTCGCTGCCCATAAGACACCAAAT
This sequence comes from Moschus berezovskii, assembly GCF_049115385.1. NCBI lineage: Eukaryota > Metazoa > Chordata > Mammalia > Artiodactyla > Moschidae > Moschus > Moschus berezovskii. The sequence goes on along the minus strand of NC_142474.1, from coordinate 51,766,780 downwards.
AAGAGGTTTGTTTGTTTGTTTTGGCAGTGCTGGGTCTTTGTTGCTTCGCAGGTGCCAGGAGCCACTCCCGAGGTGCAGTGTGCAGGATTCTCATCATGTTTGCTTCTGTTGTGTAGCACAGGCTTCAGCAGTTGCGACACATGGGCTCAGTAGTTGTGGCTCCCAGGCTCTAGAGCACAGGCTCAATAGATGCGGCACACAGGCTTAGTGGCTCCATGCAGGGTGTTTCAGCAGCATTCCACGTGGTTGATCACACTCCAACTTGAAATGTCTGCTCTTGGCTTCTGTGACACTATGTTTTATTGGCCATCCCTTGACAGTGTTTTTGGTGGGTGGGGGGAGAGTTAGGGTGGGCTCCTACCTCTCTTCTGAGCCTCCCAGAGTTGGAATTCTACAGCACCCAGAACTTGGCTCTTTCTTTTCACCCCACTCTGAATTCCAGTTGATATTTCCAACTTCTCTATAGCTTCTCCACTTACATGTCCACCAGATGTCAGAGTCAACTTGATTGCCCACCTCTGTGGCCCAATGTATTCCTTTCTCAGGTTCTCCATCTCAGGCATGGTCTCAGCCACCATTAAGTCCTCTTATTTCCACCTCCAAAATGTACTCAGCTTTACCACTGCCACACAAATCCAAACCACTGTCATCTCTCATCTGGGTTCTGTCCTACTCTTGCTCCTTTACAGCTTGTTAAAGAAGAAAAATTCTTTACTGTTTTATTTTTTATTTTATTTTTTTAATTCTTTACTTAACCACTGGTGGTCCAGTGGTTAAGACTTGAGCTTCTAAGGCAAGGGATAAAGGTTCTATCCTTGGTCAAAGAGTTAAGATCCCACTTGTCTTGTGGCCCCAAAAAAGAAAAAAAAAATTTTTTTTAACAGAAACAATATTGTAACAAATTCAATAGAGACTTTAAAAATGGTTCATGGTCAATAGTCTCTTTTAAAGATACCCCCCAAAAAAAAAAATCTTAAAAAAAAGAAAAATTACAGAAAATTGGCGAAATCTGTATTTTAGCAGGGACACTGAAATAGGAGAGGAAGTTGTTGTTCAGTCACCCAGTCATGTCCAGCTCTTTGCGATCCCATGAACTGCAGCACACCAGGCTTCCCTGTCCTTCACCATCTCCCGAAGCTTGCTCAAATTCATGTCCATTGAGTTGGTGATGCCGTCCAACCATCTCATCCTCTGTCATCCCCAGCAATGCAATATATATATATATATATATATATATTTAACAGGTAGGACAGTCACACTACAGTAAGCCATTGGGAAAGAACTAAGAGGAAGCAGTCTAATGTTTGGTGCTAAGAAAGAAAATGGGGAAGTTTTGAAGGTTTTGACTAGATGACTTGATTCTTGGACCCACTGAACTGTGGATAAGCTGATGGATATTCTTAAGGCAATTGGATATAGACAAGTAAAACCAAGCTTTCAGGGCTGAATATATAGATATAAGAATCAACACTACAGATTATACCAGAAGTGGATGAAATCCCCTGGGGAAAATGTATAGATGAGAAAATAACCGTGTCAGTCCTGCTTCTGAGCCTCTGGTTGACTCCTTGCATCTCCCCTCTGTTTCTTCCTTCAGATCTAAGTCTGCTTGTCTCATCTCCTTCCAGCTGCCCAGCCCCTCCATTTACCCCTGGCTGTCTCATCCCCAGGATATATGCAAAATGAAACACCATGTCCCCTGTACCTTTTCAGGCTTGTTAGTCACAAAGATAAGCACATAGGTCCCCTTTCTTTATAAGGGTTTTGCTGCTGAACATTTTGGCACTCAACAGTCTTCAATTATCTAGACCTAGGAGGAGAGTGACAACACTTGACAAACAAATACAGTTACACCTCCTCTCCCGGGGAATGACTTATCTGACATTCCAGTTTTGGTGCACAAAGCCAAGAATCTCAAAGTAGCACACAAAACCTTTTGGCTGTCAGAGTGATTGTAACATCTAGGCACTAAAAGTGGGGTCTGTTTTCATCTCTTTTACCTATAAGGGCTTTCCTGGTGGCTCAGATGGTAAAGAATCTATCTGCAATGCAGGAGACCCAGGTTTGATCCCTGGGTCAAGAAGATCCCCTTGAGAAGGGCATGGCAACCCACTCCAGTATTCTTGCCTGGAGAATTCTGTGGACAGAGGAGCCTGGTGAGCTACAATCCATGGGTTGCAAAGATCAAACATCACTGAGAGACTAACAGTTTTACCTTTACTCCCAATGGGCTTGATTTTATGAGTGTAGCTGTTAATTTTTGAATTGTATGAAAGTCCCACATGGAAGGGTCTATCTTGGAATTTTGGCAGAAGGAAGAAAATCAGATTCTTTGTAGCCACTTAATTTGATCATCTATCATAGGTATCAGCAATTGCTGAAGGAATAAGAGACTCTTACTTTAAGGGACCTCTTTAATGTGATGATCTTCCCTGGGTTTCCCTGGTGGCTCATCTGGTAAAGAATCTGCCTGCAATGAGGGAGACCTGGGTTTGATCCCTGGGTTGGGAAGATCCCCTGGAGAAGGGAGTGGCAACCCACTCCAGTACTCTTGCCTGGAGAATCCCTATAGACAGAGGAGCCTGGTGGGCTACAGTCCATGGGGTCTCAAAGAGTCAGACATAACTGAGCAACTAAGCACAGCGCGTTCCATTCCGTCACTCAGTCGTGTCTGACTCTATGCGACCCGGTGGACTGTAGCCTACCAGGCTTCTCCGTCCATGGGATTCTCCAGGCAAGAATACTGGAGTGGGTTACCATTTCCTTCTCCAGGGGATCTTCCCGACCCAGGGATCGAACCCGGGTCTCCCGCATTGGAGGCAGACGCTTTAACCTCTGAGCCACCAGGGAAGCCCACACAGCACAATCTTCATCTAAAAAGTCTGGTTCACTAGTGGTATGACAAATTCTAGACCAACTATTAGAAACACATGTTCATAAACTGAACCACAGGTTTTGTTGTTAAGTCGCTATGTTTGACTCTTCTGAACACCATGGACTATAGCTCAGCAGGCTCCTCTGTCCATGGGATTTCCCAGGCAAGAATACTGGAGTGGGCTGCCATTTCCTTTTCAAGGGGATCTTCCTGAACACAGGGATCAAACTCACATCCCCTGCATTGGTAGGAGGATTCTTTACTGCTGAACCACCAGGGAAGCCTGACCAAAGAAGCACCACAGGTTTAAATAGATCTAAACAAAATGTGAAATTCATGTAATGTCCAAATAATTCTGACTTAATGTTTTTTTAAGGCATATAGCATGATGATTTCATTGATATATGTTGTGAAATGATTACCACATAAGTTCAGCTAATGTCCATTTTCTCATACAGAAACAATAAAAAGAAAAGAAGAAAGGGAAAAAGAAACTGTTCTCTTTGTGAAGAGAACTCTTAGGATCTACTCTCTTAACAATTTACCTGTATATCATACAGCAGTGTTAGCAGTAGTCCTCATGTTGTATGTTACATCCCTTGTAGTTATTTGTTTTATAAGCAGAAGTTTGTACCTTTTGACCACCTTCCTACAATTCCCTTTCCTACCCTCCACCTCTGATAACCACAAGTCTAATCTGTTTTTCTGTGAGTTTGTTTTTGGGGGGCGGTTCTTTGTTTAGATTCCACATATAAGTAATATCATATGGTATTTAACTTTTTCTCTCTGACTTATTTAATTTAGCATAATGCCTTCCAGGTCCATTCATGTTGTTGCACATGTTAATGTTTTAAGTGAGATAATATGAAAAGTCGTTATCATTTTTTTGAGAGTCCCATATCCTCCATCCTAAAGCCATTCTATTGAAATGAGAAATTCACATTGCCATCTCCTTGTGTCACAGATATCAAATCTTTACCGATGATGGTCAGCACTCGTATTTAAACTTCAGTGTTAGATGATTTGGACTTCCCTGGTGGCTCAGATGGTAAAGAATCTGCCTGCAATGCGGGAGACCTGGGTTCAACACCTAGGTCAGGAAGATCCCCTTGAAGACCATCTGTGTTCTCTGAGAGCATAAAATCTAACCTTGAGGTCAAAAAATATTCACTGAGTGCCTAGCCTATGGCAGGCATTGGAAACACAATGATAATAAGAGGTGGTTTCTACCTCTACAACTTAGACCTGCTTAGAAGATACAGAGCATTACAAAAAGGTCAGTGTGAACTCCTTATGAAGTAACATACATAGTGAATGCTACAGGGTTTCTCAGGGGAGAATCTGGTGAGCTTATTAAGAGTGGTTGGGAATCATTTATTCCATCCAACAGCAGCAACCAGGAACCTGAAGGTCTGTTTATTTAACTTCTCACCCCATTCAGGTGGCTTCACCTAATGGAGCTTTTCTGTCAGCCTGCACCCTTCGCCAGGCAGTTGATCAGTCTCTCCTTGGCAACCTTCACACTTCTGTTCTTTCTCTTTTCCTCTGCTGAAGTACCTGGGATACAATGCAGTTGTTGTCATGTCTGTTTCTCCTTGGAGATTCTGACTCGTGGAAACAATAGGTTTTGTCTTGTTTATATTTGAATCCCTCCTGCCCCATATAGTACCTAGAATGTTGTGAGTGTTTCCCCCCGCCCTGATAAGTGTTCACGGCATGAGAAAATAGAGGAATGAATGAATTTACCAGGTACAAGTTGAGCCCTGAAGAGAGGTTACAATATTGCATTTTTTAAAGTATTTATTTGGCTGTGTCGGATCTTAGTTGTGGCACATGGGATCTTCAGGATCTTGTTTATTTGCAGCACACAGGATCTTTATTTGCAGCGTGTGGGAGCTCTAATTGTGGCATGCAAACTCTTAGTTGCAGCATCTGGGACCTAGTTCCTTGACCAGGAATTGAATCTGGGTCCCCTGCATTGGGAGTATGGAGTCTCAGCCACTGGACCACCAAGGAAGTCTCTTGCATTTTTAAATAATACAGAGACCTCTATCGGCATGTAGTCATCAAAAATAAAGAAAATTAAGTAGCCCTAGTATAGGAATTCTGTTTGCTCTAGGAGAAGAAGTTATTTTCTGGGTGCCACTGGTCTTTATTAAACTGCCCTTAGTTTGCTGCTGCTAAGTCACTTCAGTCATGTCCGATTCTGTGTGACCCCATAGACGGAAGCCCACCAGGCTCCCCCTCCCCTGGGATTCTCCAGGCAAGAACACTGGAGTGGGTTGCCATTTCCTTCTCCAGTGTGTGAAAGTGAAAAGTGAAAGTGAAGTCGCTCAGTCATGTCTGACCCTTAGCAACCCCACGGACTGTAGCCTACCAGGCTCCTGCATCCATGGGATTTTCTAGGCAAGAGTACTGGAGTGGCTTGCCATTGCCTTAGTTTAAGCCTCTGGATTTTCCACTTCCTCTGGAGCACTAGCTGGCAGAAATTATGGTGCAGTGCAGTTGGAATTATGGGTTAGAGTCCAGTCTTTGCCACATAGAGTCATGCGATTTGAGGCCTGCCCTCTGATTTTCTTCATATGCAAAGTAGAAGTAATTATACTTCATTTACCCACCAAAAGCTGTTGACATTCTGACTCAGAAGGGATCTTGAAATCTGTAATTCACTGGCGGCACAGAAGAAATGGCCGGGGGAAGAGATGTGTGTAGTAAAAGAGGAACTTGTACAGATGTCTTAGGCATTGCTGTTCCTCTACAGACATCATGCCCCAGCCATCAGCATCATGACGCAATACACATTTGCTTTCTGCTTAACTGCCTTTGGAGTACCTCCACCACTGCTTTCTGCAAAGTAGAAATTTGCACCCCCACCGCAGATGTGTTAAACCCAGTATCTCCCTGTTTAGCTACAGTCTTGTCTCTGTATGGCTCCTTCACACCTGTCGGCTACATCAGCTTTTTTTTTTTCCTTTGGCAACACCATTCGGCATGAGGGATCTTAGTTCCCTGACCAGGAATCAAACCCATGCCCCCTGAAGTGGAAGCATGGAGTCTTAACCATTGGACTGCCAGGGATTTCCCTCCATCAGCTCTTTGATGTCAGATATACTTTTTTCTTTTCTACTTTTTTTGTATTTTTTAATTTGTATTTTATATTGTAGTATAGTTGATTTACAGTGTTGTGTTAGTTTCACATGTACAACAGAGTGATTCAGTTATATATACACATATATCTATTCTTTTTCAGATGCACTTTAGAAGTCTGGGTTCCTAAATTTTCTTTGGTGGAACATACCTTCCTTCATTTCCCTTTCTATCTTCTTAAACCCCATGATTGACCATCTGAGTCATTTCTGAATAGGGAACTTCAATTTCTTTGACACTTGAGCCATCCTTCCATTCCACCTGCCCTCCCCGCTTGGTTCCATGCTGTCAGCCACTTCCCTAACCTCATGTTAACAAGTGGGAAGGTATAGGGAGTTGATATAAGAGCTTTAGTGCCTTGGTGCCTGTCAATTAGGTCTGGTTTCAAATTGTGTCTGACACCGTTATATCTTCTTAATAACTTCTTGGTTTACTATTTTCAGCTTAATTTTTAGACACCATGTGGCCTTTTAGAAAATCTTCCAGAAGGTTTTAATTCTTCAACTCTGTATTTCTGAGTATTCTGTATAGCTTTGTTAAAAATGCTTGGGTGGGGGGGCTGGTTTTTGGCGCACCACACAGTATGCAGAACTTCCCTGGCCAGGGAACAAACCTGTGCCTCCTGCAGTGGAAGCACTGAATCTTAACCACTGGACAACCAGGGAAGTCCTAAATAAAAATGCAGTGTTTTAGATTTGGATCACACTGGCCATTTGTGTTTTTACTAAGCCCCACCCCCAGCAACTGAATCCAATGCAAAACAAAATTCGAGCATCACTGCCATAGAATACACTCTCTTCAAGTGGAGATTCCCATTCCTGAGTATGAGGAGTTGTTAATGAGATAAAGGAAAATTTGCATTGTGTTCTAGGGATCAGTGATTCTTAATTAAAGATGTGTGTCAGTCATGGTGATAAAAGGTCCGTGGTTTGGCTCCACCTGCTGGCATTTCAGTGCAATACTTTTCACGTGGGGCCCGGAACCCTTTTTTTAAAAAAAGTATCACAAACAGGCCATTCTCTTCAGTATACTATAGTCTGATACATCTGCAGTGGAAATAAATGCATGCTGGGGATAGCAGTATTCCAGTTTAAGTTAGTAAGTTATTTAATATAAGGGCAATATTGGAGTTGTTGTTTAAAGAATTTATAGGTGTAGCATTCCTGTTCAGAGTATGGATTTTAGAGGACTGTTAAGGGTTGTCTTCTGCAATCTTTGTTGCATGCTTTGTGCGCGTCTTACAGGAGTGTTTATAATAGTGAACAATGGAAACGGTTAAGTGGTTATATTAATGATGCATCCATGTTGTTAAATATTATGCAGTGATTGAATATTAAGCTTGTTACTTGCATAGCTGGGAAAACCACGCATAAGTGAAAGCAGCATATAACATTTGACTTAAGATATGATTGCAACTGTGTAATTCATACAGAATAGAGATTAAACTTAAATTCACCCAAATAAAATTGTAATTGAGATCTCTGGGAAAAAGTGAATTTATAAATGTAATATCTCTTAAGTCTACAGATTTGCTACCAGTTCTTTTTTTAAAGATATTGCTACCACCAAACCCTGAAAATAATATGATGCTGTTTCTTCCCTCAATGAAATCACATTTAAATTCAGAATCACCAGTGCTAGTTTAGATTCAACTCAAGACAGCAAGCCTTAAAATAGCCTTAATGACGCATGCAAAGCATTTTCCTAGGAACAGACTCTGGACTTAATAGTGTCTGAAGCCATCCATCAATACTCCTCTGGTTCACTGGTGTTCGGAAGTGGTGCCAGCAATGTGTGCTTCTTCCTGTCAGTTACACAGCCACACAGAGAATTAATGCCACCTGCTTTAATTAGCCAAAGTGAGGAAGGAGATTGACTTTCCAATTGTTCCTGCTTCTTCAAAATACTTGTCTTTTGCTGAATGTACAATAGCAATGGCAAACTGCCTTGGCAAATTAAAAATCATCTCCTGAGGTTTCTCCTGTGTTTTTGATGGCCTGAGCCAGGGTATCGCTGGACAAGGGGCTCGGACCCTCAGATGATGCTTCCTGCCACGTGACTATCCATGACCTTGAATGAGACCCCAAGTTGCTGGGCTTCATCTTTTTCATTTTGAAAATGAGAGGCATGGATTTGCTCATGAAAGGCTGCTTTAGCTCTCAACGTCAAGATGATGAAATGTTATGTTTCAGCATATTTCACTGAAATTTCTCACCTAGAAAAAGGGCCTTTGGAAAATATATAATGAGACTTTTGGGAAAGGAATGGGCTTTCACGGTGAGGGAGGGGAACCTTGTAAATCTAGGCCTGGTTGCAGCTTGAAGGATCAACTCATGTTAGAATTCAGAGGCACCCACAAATCTGTTACCTCACGTACAAGGACGCAAGGGACAGAGAGGCAGGATGACATCCAGGAACTGGGGACTCTGTTCTGTCATAGGTTCCTGGAACCAGGCCAGGGGCTTAGTCAGGTTCATGAACTGAGGCGGTGTGATCAAGCTGTATGGAAGTGAAGATGCCAGCTCACCCCGTTTTCCTCCTTCGTGCCCTGTTACTCAGGGACTGTCCCTCTTTCCCGAGAGAGAGGCCTGGTTGGGGGGAGGGGGTGGTGCAGGGATGAGCTTGTAGCTGGGAAGCAACAGGGAAGCCTGCAGTTTGCACTTTGAACGATCAGACTCGCTGTTGCTCTGGTAACCTAGTGGTGCCTGCTCAGTGTTGCGGTGCCTGCTCAGCCCTGGACCTCGTTCTAGAAGTAGGGCTGTAATTTTTTAAATGTTTATTTTACGTTGGAGTTTAGTTGATTTACAATGTTAGTTTCAGGTGAATGGCAAAGTAATTCAGTTATACATACACATATATCGACTCTTTGTCAGATTCTTTCCCCATGTAGGTTATTACAGAGTATTGAGTAGAGTTCCCTGTGCTATACAGTAGGTCCCTGTTGATTAACTAGAACAGTAATTACTAATCTTTGGCTCAAAAAGCAGTTCACTGGTATTTCCCCTGACCCTGCCTCCCAGCTCCCAGATAAGCCAGTCTTACTGTTTTAAGAAGTGGGGGTTAGGTTTAGAAAAGTTGATGAGCACTGGGTCACACAGACCGTTCATGGCCAAGGATGGACTGTCCAGGCTTTCCCTGTAATATAATGACTATGTCTTGTTTCCCACGGAACCACTGGGAAGAGTCCTGACCTATAATGAACCACAGCTCAGTATTCTTAGGAATTTTGTGATCTCAATATTCCTTTTCAGATGGTTTCCAATTCTAACGTTCTCTAGAACTTGTTGAAGATATTTTTTTGTTTCAATTTAATTTTTATTTTATATTGGAGTATAGTTAATTTACAATGTTGTGTTAGTTTCGAGTGTTAGTTACAAGCCTAGGCTTAGCTGATACATATCTTCCCAGGATGACAACTTCTGTTTGTCTGTAAGGCCCCTTAATACAATAGCAGCCTGTCTACAATTGTCTGAAGTTTGAAATAAATATGCAGTTTGGCAAATGTATGCAAAAAGTTGTTTTTTTGCATAAAAAACAGCCATCAACTTTTCTAAACCTAACCCGCACGTCTTAATCAATAAACTGATTCAGTTAGAAAGGTCCGTCTAGTCAAGGCTATGGTTTTTCCAATAGTCATGTGTGGATGTGAGAGTTGGACTGTAAAGAAAGCTGAGTGCTGAAGAATTGATGTTTTTGAACTATGGTGTTGGAGAAGACTTGAGAGTCCCTTGGACTGCAAGATCCAACCAGTCCATCCTAAAGGAGATCAGTCCTCGGTGTTCATTAGAAGGACTGATGTTGAAGCTGAAACTCCAGTACTTTGGCCACCTCATGCAAAGAGTTGACTCATTTGAAAAGACCCTGATGCTGGGAAAGATTGAGGGCAGGAGGAGAACAGGACAACAGAGGATGAGATGGTTGGATGGCATCACCAACTCAATGGACATGGGTTTGGGTGAACTCTGGGAATTGGTGATGGACAGGGAGGCCTGGTGTGCTGTGGTTCATGGGGTCACAAAGAGTCAGACACTGACTGAACTGAACTGATTCTTTTTCAGATTCCCACATAGGTTATTATAGAATATTGAGTCAAGTTCTCTTGTGCTATACAGTAGGTCCTTGTTGATTATCTATTAAATATACAGTACTGCTGCTAAGTCACTTCAGTCGTGTCCGACTCTGTGTGACCCCATAGATGGCAGCCCACCAGGCTACCCCATCCCTGGGATTCTCCAGGCAAGAACACTGGAGTGGGTTGCCATTTCCTTCTCCAATGTGTGAAAGGGAAAAGTGAAAGTGAAGTCGCTCAGTCGTGTCCGAATCTTAGCGACCCCACGGACTGCAGCCTACCAGGCTCCTCCATCCATGGGATTTTCTAGGCAAGAGTACTGGAGTGGCTTGCCATTGCCTTCTCCGAAATATACAGTACTAGATATATGATAATCCCAAACTCCTAATTTATCCCTCCCTGTAACCTTTCCCCTTTGGTAACCATAAGTTTGTTTTCAAAGTCTGTGAGTCTGTTCCTTTTTTGTAAATAAGTTCACTTGTATCATTTTTTTTTAGATTCCACATATAAATGATATCATATGGTATTTGTCTCTGACTTATGTCACTTAGTGTGATAATCTCTAGGTTCATCCATGTTGCTACAAATGGCATTATTTCATTCTTTTTACTGGCTGAATGATATTCTGTTATATATATACACACACACACACATACTACATCTTCTTTATACATCTGTGTTTGGACATTTCAGAGCTTCCTTGTCTTGGCTGTTGTAAATAGTGCTGCTATGAACATAGGGTTGCATGTATCTTTTCGAATTACTATTTTCTCTGGATGTATGCCCATGAGTGAGATTGTTGGATATATTTTAATGTGTCCATTAAGATATTTGAAATGTATACAGTGAAAATTAGGTGGCCCATTGGCACAGCCACTTGATTTAGATCATGAAATTCACGAGTAGTAGATTTTCTTTATGCTCTTTATAAGGGGAGGCTGTTAGGAGGGAGCCCAGTGATGGCGGCCTCCATATTAATCCATGTGTGACCATTTGGGAAGCTCCTCTTTCACCAAGAACAGAATATGGATACAAACCAGGTTATTTTTTTAATTCATTTATTTTTATAGTTGCTTTACAGTATTGTGTTGGTTTCTACCAAACATCAACATGACAAACCAGGCTATTTTTAAGCTTGAGGCAGATCTCAATATGGGAAGATCACAGAGAAAAAGAAGCGATAAGGACCACACAGTAGAAAAGAAAAATGTTCTCTGGTTTCTGAATAATTGGCGTAAGGTTGTATTGTTTTTTAAGAGAGAACCCTAGAAAAAAACAAATTTTTGGATAAACTTTCTTAAGTGTATATTTATAGCAAACTTCAGACAATTGCTGACAGGCTGCTATTGTATTAAGGGGCCTTAGAGACAAACAGAAGCTGCCATCCTGGGCAGAGATGTATCATTTTAGCCTAGACTTGTGAGAAAAGGAGGTGTTATGTTATATTGTATAGAAGATTTCGGAGCCACTCACCCATAGAAAGAATAAGTGGCAATTAATATAAAACCCTGAAATGCACCATTTGTAATCTGTTGTTCAGTTGCTCAGTTGTGTCTGACTCTTTGTAACCCCATGGACTACACACGCCAGTCCTCCCTGTCCTTCACTGTCTTCCCAGAGTTTGCTCAAACTCATGTCCCTTGAGTCGGTGACGCCATCCAACCATCTCATCCTCTGTTGTCCCTTTCTCCTCCTGCCCTTAGTCTTTTCTAGTGAATCAGCTCTTTGTACCAGGTGGCCAAAGTATTGAAGCTTCAGCATCAGTCCTTCCAAGGAATAGGGCTGATTTCCTTTAGGATTAATGGATTTGATCTCCTTGCAATCCAAGGGGCTCTCCAGAGTCTTTTCCAGCACTGCAATTCAAAAGTATCAATTCTTCAGTGCTAAGCCTTCTTTACGGTCCAGCTCTCACATCCATACGTGACTACTGGAAAAACCATAGCTTTGACTATATGGACCCATGTCGGCAAAGTGATGGCTTTGCTTTTTAATATGCTCTCTAGCTTTTCTTCCAAGGAGCAAACATCTTTTAATTTCGTGGCTACAGTCACCATCCACAATTTTGGAGTGATTTGTAATTTTCTTACATATAATCATGCTTCTGTTGCAACAAGATATGTTGGGCATATTTTTCATTCCATAGTGGAGGTTCCATTTTTCTTAATTCTTTTGTTGTCTATAAAAAGATCTAGATTAAAAGTTCTCTCTAGGACTATCCTCGTGGCTCAGTTGGTAAAGAATCCACCTACAATGTGGGAGACCTTGGTTCTGGGTTCAATCCCTGGATTGGAAAGATCCCCTGGAGAAGGCTACCTTCTCCAGTATTCTGGCCCGGAGAATTCCATGGACTGTATAGTTCATGGGGTTGCAAAGAGTCGGACCTGACTGAGCAACTTTCACATACACAGGACTATCCATAGCTATTGTTGACAAAGCTGGAATTTTTATTTAAGGAGGTACTTAGAAAAGAAAACTCTCTTCAAATTCTCTTGGCTTTGAATGACTCTGGGCTATTCTAGATAAACTAACTTGTCCTCAAAGGAAAATGAATTATCAATATTTAAGGTATACAACATGCTGTATGTTTTTATTTTGTTAACACTTTCAAAAATTGAATTTTAAATAATTTCACACGTGGAAGGAACCCTGGAATAAATGTACTTTGTTTCCAAGAATACTTCTTGAAGGTGTCACAACTAACTTGGATAAGTTTATATATACATGATTAGAAAAAAAAAAGTACTCAGATCATTTGAGGATCACAATTCATTTTTTAACTTGTATTTTAAATATTAGAGGTATGGGGTTGAAGATGTGGAATCTGCTCCCTCCATGGGTGCACTGCAAATTACTCATAGCCTGAACAATTATGGGAAACCCAGCACACCTGAATTTAAATAAAATGACTAAGATACACAGGAGGAAGTATGTACATTGTAATTCATTTCTTCCAAATTCTTCTATTACATGTGGAAAGGGGAAAAAAATCCTATAAATCTAGGGCTACTTGGATGCTTAAAATGTTTTAATTTTTAGCATTTCTTTTTGAAAGTAAAAAAATTTAATTTTGTTGGATGGATAGCTAATGGTATAGATATAGCTGGAGATCTCGCTATATAGTTATCTATTCCTGAAACCCTTTACCTGATTTTTTTTCTGCCAGGAGTAAACACAAATAACCACAGAGTCTATGATGCCCTTTGTGAGAAATTTCTACAGGCATACCTGAAATTCTTAATAAAAATTCCAAGAAGACAACTTTTGCGAACCATAAATAATTAAGAAAACTTCAGGGACCCATGGTAGGCACTGACTCTCTCAAAAGGCATTGACAAATTATTAGGACCGTCCTCCAAGGCAACACTGGAAGTACATGAGGAAGACAGCTCATCACTTTTAGAGTCAGGCAATGTTTTTAATTTTAAAAGTTTGTCTCCCAGGTTGATCATGATCCATTAAACTTGGCTTTGAATGATTCTGGGCTATTCCAGATAAACTAACTTGTCCTCAAAGGAAAATGACTTATCAGTATTTAAAGTCTTTAGAATAGTACACATTTGACTTTGTCGACGCTTTCAAAAATTGAATTTTAAATAATTGCAAACAGTGGAAGAAAGCCGGGAATAAACATACATTTTATTTTCCAAGAATACCTTCTTGAAGGTGTCCAACTAACTTGCATAAGTTTGTATCTGCTTTGTCAGAAAAAAAATCACTCCAATTATTTGACGATCACAGTTCATTTTTTAATTTGTATTTTTTTAAAGATTTTTTGATGTGGACCATTTTTAAAGTCTTTATTGAATTTGTTACAGTATTGTTTCTGTTTTATGTTCTGGTTTATTTGACCAGCTCCTAGCTCCCCAACCAGGGATCTTAGCTTCCCAACCAGAGATCTTAGCTCTCCAACCTGAGATTGAACCCACACCCTATGCCTTGGAACTTGAAGTCTTAACCACTGGACCACCAGGGAGGTCCCTTTAATTTGTATTTTAAGTAGTAGAGGTGTGAGATTTTTTTTTTCTCTTTTTGTTACCAATCTGATTACTGAAAGGTTTTTCTCCTTGACTCTCTAGAATAAGTCCTTCTGTTTAAACACTAACTACAGTATGCACCATCACATATAATGCAACTCCTTTCTAAAACATATCACAAGTGCCATGAATAATATTATTGCTTCACTATTTCTCTCCTGCTAGGGTATCAGCTTCATAGAGCAAAAACTCTCTCTTGAGCTCCCATCTCCTCCTCCCCCTCCTGAGTCACTTCAGTCGTGTCCGACTCTGTGTGACCCCTTAGACGGAAGCCCACCAGGCTCCCCCTTCCCTGGGATTCTCCAGGCAAGAACACTGGAGTGGGTTGCCATTTCCTTCTCCAATGTGTGAAAGTGAAAAGTGAAAGTGAAGTTGCTCAGTCGTGTCCGACCCTTAGCGACCCCACAGACTGCAGCCTACCAGGCTCCTCCATCCATGGGATTTTCTAGGCAAGAGCACTGGAGTGGCTTGCCATTGCCTTCTCCTTGAGCTCCCATAAAGAGGACATATTTCATTCAGAAGAACTCAATAACTATACAATCAATTAAAGAGGAAATGATTTGATTACTGAGATAATTCTACCAAGTATAAGTAGCTGACTCTTTGTGACCCCATGGATTATACAGTCCGTGGAATTCTCTAGGCCAGAATACTGGAGGGGGTAGCCGTTCCCTTTTCCGGGGAATCTTCCTGACCCAGGGATCGAACCCAAGTCTCCCATGTTGCAGGCAGATTCTTTACCAGCTGAGCCACCAAGGAAACTCAAGAATACTGGAACGGGTAGCCTATCCCTTCTCCAGTGGATCTTCCTGACCCAGGAATCGAACTGGGGTCTCCTGCATTGCAGGTGGATTCTTTACCAGCCAAGCTACCAGGGAAGCCCAACTCAGCTGCAGGTAGCAGAATTCAGAATTTTTGTATCACTAGCATATAATCTAGACGGCTTTCCCAGTGGCTCAGCAGTAAAGAATCTGCCTGCAATGCAGGAGACACGAGTTCAATCCCTGGATTTGGAAGATCACCTGGAAAAAGGCATGGCAACCCACTCCAGTATTCTTGCCTGGAAATTCCATGGGCAGAAAAGTCTGGTGGGCTACAGTCCTTGGGGTCACAAAGAGTCAGACATAACTGAAGTAACCGAGCAATATCATCTAGGTTCCTAGAGCTTAGGATCTATAGTCAGGATTAAGAGACAATCAGTAATCTTATACCCTCTTTGTGGACAAGAGAATTAGCACATCCTTCTGGAGGAAAATTTGTTAATATATATCAAATCTTTGCAAATATAAATGCCCTTTGATCTAAAAATTGTATGTAAGGAAATAATTAAGGATAGAATATTTTTTACTTGTCTATTTAAAAAAATTTTTTAAACTTTTTATTTTATATTGGAGTATAGCTGATTAGCAGTGTTGTGATAGTTTTAGGTGGACAGCAAAGGGACCCAGCCATATATATATTCATTCTCCCCAAACTCTCCTCCCAGGATGGAATACTTTCATGTCATCATGTGAAAGTCGCTCAGTTGTGTCTGACTCCTTGTGACCCCATGGACTATACAGTCCAAGGAATTCTCCAGGCCAGAATATTGGAGTGGGTAGCCTTTCCTTTCTCCAGGGGATCTTCCCAACCCAGGGATCAAACACAGGTCTCCCACATTGCAGGCATATTCTTTACCAGCTGAGCCACAAAGGATGCCCAATACTTTAAATGTGTGCAATAGACTGTTTTTGTCCTCTGACCCCAAATTTATATGTTGAAACCCTAGCCCCGCCAAGTGAAGTTATTAAGAGGCAGGCCTTTGGGAGGTGATGAGGTCATGAGGGTAGAGCCTTCCTGAGTGGGAATAGTGCCCGAATCAAAGGGACTACTGGAGACGTAGTAGTATTTTTGTTTGCTAAAAAGCTTGTGTATCATCTCTAAAATGTTAAGCGATTGAATTATAGATGACCTTTTTTCTTTCTCTGATTCACTATTTTGCAGTAAAATTTTTTAAAGGGACAATTCAGTTGGGTATATTTGGTGGGGGATAAGAATTTCAATGAAAAACTATAAATAAGTGTAAAAGCAATAATGAAGGAATACTGAATTTAAGTTATTTGAAAAGTTAGCGCAAATATGAATAAGTGAAACTTTATGAGAAGTTGTGAAATAAGTCAGCTATACAGTATTGTCATGGGATATTATGACATGTAATAGGAATTGTGGGAAAATTTAAGAATGAGTAGAAATAAATGAAAATGAAAGTGTTACAGAAGAGGCTGTAGTCTGTCTTGATAACAATACAGTGTCTATAAGAACATGTGCTTTTGTAGCCCCAGAATACCTTGATTTGAATCCTGGATCCTTACTGATTAGACTCACCAATATAAGATTTTTATGGAGATTAGTACAGCCACTGTAGAGAACAGTGTGGAGATTCCTTAAAAAACTGGAAATAGAACTGCCATACGACCCAGCAATCGCACTCCTGGGCGTACACACCGAGGAAACCAGAATTGAAAGAGACACGTGTACCCCAATGTTCATTGCAGCACTGTTTATTATAGCCAGCACATGGAAGCAACCTAGATGTCCATCTGCAGACGAATGGATAAGAAAGCTTTGGTACATATACACAACGGAGTATTACTCAGCAATTAAAAAGAATACATTTGAATCAGTTCTAATGAGGTGGATGAAACTGGAGCCTATTATACAGAGTGAAGTAAGCCAGAAAGAAAAACACCAATACAGTATACTAACACATATATATGGAATTTAGAAAGATGCAAATGATAACCCTGTATACGAGACAGCAAAAGAGACACAGATGTATAGAACAGTCTTTTCTTTTGGACTCTGAGGGAGAGGGCGAGGATGGGATGATTTGGGAGAATGGCATTGAAACATGTATGTTATCATATGTGAAACGAATCGCCAGTCCAGGTTCAATGCATGATACAGGACTCTCGGGGCTGGTGCACTAGGATGACCCAGAGGGATGGGATGGGGAGGGAGGTGGGAGAAGGGTTCAAGATGGGTAACACATGTACACCCGGGGCAGATTCATATCAATGTATAGAAAAACCAATACAATATTGTACAGTAATTAGCCTCCAATTAAAATAAATAATTTTTAAAAAGGCTTTTAAACTCAGTTGTTTCTATGTAGTAAGTACACAATGAATTAAGCATTTTTTAGTTATTGTAGTTTAATAATACTTGAGAAAATAAGTCTGTTTACCAAGCTAAGTCATATCTTTCTATTGGCACGGATATGCTCAAGTAAGTCACAGTTAATATATTATTTGTACCCAGTAACCATCTGCTTTCTTTGAAACCCTGACTCACAGAAAGTCATGGGGAAGTTGGATATATCCCCAGTTTGACTGAAAATGTCTTGAGCAGATCTTTGAAATGCCTTTACCAACAGTCTTTAGAGTAACTACAAGTGTTAAAGTAATTAAACCAGGAGGCCATTAGGCGGGTGTCTCTAATGACTTGATAACCTCGGTAAGCACACCTAAGCCAGAGACTTGTACTTCTAAGTGCATGCTCACCCAGAAAATAAAATTTAAGTACAATCAATCACAAACAGCCAACCGGGTTTTCCCAAACAAGACAACCACTAAAGCTGTAACCAATCACATGATTTCCTTGCTTTGCTGCTGTATTTTTTCTATGAACACCTAGCTCCTGTTGGTTGGAATGCCCCTCAACACTTTTGGTTTGGTGCTACCTGATTTGTTTCAATGTTTGCTCAAATAAAGCCCTGAGGAATTTCCCTAGTGATCGGTGGTTAAGACTCTGCATTTCCACTGCAGGGGATGCGGATTCAATTCCTGATCGGCAAAACTAAGATCCCACGTGGTGCACAGCGAGGCAAAAATAAATAAATAATTTTAAAACCTTGGAAATTTTTATATGCCTCAGTTTATCTTGTAACATAGATATTGTCAGAGTTTAAATAGTAGGTGTTCAAATGATAACTTTGCATCTAAAACTACAACCCAGTTAATATTCAGCGTTTGTCATGATTAGAAGAATATTCATCCTTTAAGCTGATTTCTGCCTTCTTTCAGTTTGGATTCCTTCAGGATGCTGTTCTACCCTCTCCAGCACAGCGCTAGTTAGTCACAAAGCCTGGGGAAATCTTACACCAATAAGTACGGGTAGCAACAAACATTTTTAAAGTGTCCAGAGAGTGACCAGACATGGTCTCATGTTCAGAATTTGCCACCCACAGCTCTCTGCACTGATTTATTCCCTGCCAAAACATTTGGTTTTAGTCCTGGAAATACTCTGCTCTGGTTTTTTGAAGGTTGTTTTCTTTTTTTTTCTATTGAAGAAAAACAGAACACTCAGTGTGAAATAAACAATAACAAAGTCAGTACACAACAGACTTGCCTAAGTTTGGATCCCTGGAACTGTGTGGCCTTAACTGAAATCACAGCTGCTGGAGTGAAGAAGAAAGTGAATATTACAGAATTAAAACAAAATATAATGTGTCTCTCCCTGTTTGTCAGCCTGTACTTTGTAAAGGCTTTCCTTACACTTGTTTAGAATGCTCCCTGGGGTATTCTTTGTAGTGTATAATTTTCTAAATCAGTACAGAATAGACATTTTTATAACAGTTTTAAATGCAAAGCAGTAATTTGGAAGGGATACCCCTGTTGATTCCTCTTAATTCTTTCAGTTCTTTCCTTGTCGTGGAATAAAAATAGTAAGGAGAACCATGGTGGTGACACGTAAAAAAAAAAAAAAACACTTGGAGTTAGAGATCCTGGATGATCCTGAGCTGCCCATTGTGGACTGAGGTGTTTCATAGAGGATTGTGTCTGGTCCCTGTTGAGATGGTCTTCCACCACCACACTTTTTATTTTGTTTTTTAAGTTTTTACTCTTTCAGAAAAATAGAAATAGTATAAATTAGGGAAAACCAACTAAAAAATGGGACAGCCACGTGGGTGAAATTTTAACAAGTAAGCAAAGAGAATGAATGGAAATGTGAGGTTGTTACTCAGGATTTGGAGGTAGCAGCTGTACCAAAAATGTAGCCAACCAAGAGCTAAAGAGAGTGAGCAGGTATGTTTGAACCCAGCCTCTTATCAGCTGCCTTAGCTGAAGCTGCTGGGTCTGCGGAAGATACAAGTTTCCTGGCTAGGATCTCGATGGGCTTAAGGAAGGAACCCTGTATCCTGTAGCATCCTGCCCTGTGAAGTTTGCAGTGTTGGATTTTAAAGAAAATAGATGCTAAGATGTGTTAGAAAAAAAGGAGTGAATTTTTTTTTAGTATTTGTCTATTTGGCTGGTCTGGGTCTTAGTTGCAGCACGTGGAATCTTGGTGGCATCATGCAGGATCTTTCCTTGCGGCGCACAGACTCTCAAGTTGTGACGCACAGACTCTCAAGTTGTGACACACAGACTCAGTAGTTGTGGTACATGTGCTTAGTTTCTCCAAGGCGTGTGGGATCTTTGTTTCCCAACCAGGGATTGAACCCACCTACCCTGTATTGCAAGGCAGATTCTTCACTGGACCACCAGCAAAGTCCCAAGGAGTGAATTTTGATTGACTTGACATTTTCCTAATTTTCTCTGAAAAGTATATAGGAATTTTGGATAACGAAGTAATCTTTGGTTGCAAATGACTTTGATGTCAAAATAATGTAGATTAAACTTGTGTTTTTCATTAGCAACATAGATCCCCCCCATATTGATTTGCTTAAGGCAACTGTTTAGTCTTCTTGAGCTCCCATAACAAAATGGCATCGTCTGCATGGCTTCAACAGCAGAAATGGGTATTCTCAGAGTTCCGATCACAGACTGTTTCTAGTGAGGCCTCTCTCTTTGGCTTGTAGGCAGCCACCTTCTCCCTGTGTCTTCACATGGCTTTTCCTCTGAGGCCTCTGAGGTCTCCTCTGTCTCTTCTAAGGATAGCAGTCCCATCGGATTAGGGCCACACCCTTATGACCATCTCTAAGCAAACACTGAGTCCATCACAATTGAAGAAAAAACAAATTTAGGCATTTTAGTTTTTTCTTCTTCTTCTTTTTTTTTGGGTACAACACTCCCAAAATAAAACTTGCTTGCTCCTGAATTTATACCATGAGATTCTAAATAACTTAAGAACTATAGTTCTCCTGCTTGGTAAGACTAATCAATAGTAAAATTGGATATAGACAGTTCTGTTCTTCTTAAGAGGCTGACTTAATTGAAAATGACTTTACCTTTCTTCTCAGGCCGGGAGACAGCTGTTTTAAAACCCAGAATAAATAAAGTGCAGCACTTTCTCGCCATATTGGTTTCTTCCCCAGTGACCTGGAGGAGCTTCAGTGCCTTTTGAAGATACCATTCTCAGGAGAGACAGCTCCACAGGGAAAATGAAGCCAGTACACTTTTATTGAAAGTGGAGTTTTATTTTTATGGCTGCGCTGGGTCTTCATTGCTGCACGCAAGTTTTTCTCTAGTGGGGCAAGCGGGAGCTACTCTCTAGTTGTGCCTGGGCTTCTCATTGTTGTAGCTTGTCTTTTTACAGATCACAGACTAAAGGGCTTGCAAGCTTCAGTAGTTGTGGTGCATGGGCCCAGTAGCTACGGCTCCCCAGCTCTAGAGCACTGGCTCACTAGTTGTGGCATGAGACTTAGTTGCCCCGTGGCATATGGAATCATCCCGGACTGGGGATGGAACCCGTGTCTTCTGCATTGGCAGGTGGATTCTTACCTACTGTTCTACCAGGGAAGTCCAGAGAAGGCTTTACTAATACTGAATGATGGCAGACTTCACCAAAAGTGCAGATATTATCTCTCTTCTTTGTATAGAATTTCTCCTTTGATGACTTGCCTGGTGGCTCAGACAGTAAAGCATCTGCCTACAATGCAGGACACCTGGGTTTGATCCCTGGGTTTGGAAGATCCCCTGGAGAAGGCAATGGCAACCCTCTCCAGTACTCTTGCCTGGAAAATCCCATGGATGGAGGAGCGTGGTGGGCTACAGTCCATGGGGTCGCAGAGGTCAGACACGACTGAGCAACTTCACTTTCACTTTCTCCTTTGGTAAGTTTCTCTATTGGATGCTTGCTTTTCCTGGTGACTGGTAATTAATCTTTTATTTGACCTCAGATCCAAAGTGATGAGCTCTCTGATAAACAAATTGGAAAGGTGCTATATGTCTTCCTACCTAGAAAGATAGATCTATGTATCATTATTATTCTGCTCTTCACCACGCACATTGATTTTGTAACTTTGAGTACTGCCTGATTTCAGCATTCAGAAATAATGTATTTCAATTCAGTTTTTTAAGGTGAATATAATATTTTAAGGATTACCATTATTCAATCCCCAAAACACTTCTGCAAGAGCTTATCTACTTTTTAATCATCTATGAAAAAGGGGAAAATCAGATATTCCTTATCTTTTGCTTTATAAATAAATTTAACTTATATCAGGATTGTAACTCATTTCAGTGGTGTTTAAGGCGATACTATTTCAAAGTTTCTTTTAAACATTTGCTTCTTTGCTTGATTCTTAGTTAATATAGCTATTTTCAATTTCATAAATATATGTGTACACTTTCAGTTCAGTTCAGTTCAGTCGCTCAGTCGTGTCCGACTCTTTGCGACCCCATGAATCACAGCACACTTTCACTTACATATATGCCTATTAATCATATAAAACAAAATCCTAATGAGACCACCTAGTTCCGTAATGATTCATCCATTCGATTTTTGTGGGCCCTGGAACCATGGTAACAGAACTTTTCCTTGAGTAGGTGCTGGATAAGCTCCTGATGATTGATTTCTCTAACAGAAAAGAATCAATCCTTTAGTTCAGTCCTTTAACCATTATTAATGTATACCTGGTGGCTCAGAGGTTAAAGCGTCTGCCTCCAGTGCGGGAGACCCGGGTTCGATCCCTGGGTCAGGAAGACCCCCTGGAGAAGGAAACGGTAACCCACTCCAGTACTCTTGCCTGGAGAATCCCATGGACGGAGAAGCCTGGTAGGCTACAGTCCACGGGGTCGCACAGAGTCGGACACGACTGAGCGACGGAACGGAACGGAATGTATACCTAGCACTTTGGTAACGGAGAAGGCAATGGCACCCACTCCAGTACTCTTGCCTGGAAAATCCCATGGACGGAGGAACCTGGTAGGCTGCAGTCCATGGGGTTGCGAAGAGTCGGACACAACTGAGCGCCTTCACTTTCACTTTTCACTTTCATGCATTGGAGAAGGAAATGGCAACCCACTCCAGTGTTCTTGCCTGGAGAATCCCAGGGACGGGGGAGCCTGGTGGGCTACCATCTATGGGGTCCCACAGAGTTGGACACGACTGAAGCGACTTAGCAGCAGCAGCAGCAGCACTTTGGTAAAGGCTTGGAGGCTGGCATAAAAAATAAATAGGAATATAAATCATTTGCCTGAAAAGGGTTATAACCTAGTTGAAAGATCATCTCAGGAAAGTAGGTTAAAATGTTCCCAAATATATAAACTTTATTTGTATACATACTGTAATAGACACAGCTATGAAATTGCTGTAGAAAATTCAAAACAAGGTGGGGAATGGTAGTTTTAAGGCCATTGTCTGTTTTTAATTTTTTATTTTATATTGGAGTACAGCCAATTAACAGTGTTGTGATAGTTTCAGGGGGACAGTACAGGGACTCAGCCATACATATACATGTGTCTAGTCTCCCCCAAACTTCCCCTCCCATCCAGGCTGCCACATAACATAGAGCAGAGTTCTCTGTGCTATGCAGTAGGTCATTAAGGCCATGATCTTTTAAAACTGAGGGACAGTGGTTTTAAATCCGTTATCTCTGTGATGATGCTTATGCCATTCCCACATGGCATGGCTAGCTTCCTATAAATCCATGACCTTGACTCTCAAGCGGGCTTTAGTCCTGCTTGGCGGTCCCACCAGAGTTACCTCCCTTGTTCATTTAGTCTGCCACACTCCAAATTACTTCACTGAGTTTTTTCTTCTCTTCTCAAATCTCCAATACCTTCTGCCCTGTCTTTCCTGTTCCACTGGGAAAGGGAAACAGTTAGAGGAGGACATTGCATCACCTCTGTGGCCAGAATTTGCTCTTGTTCATGCTGCCTCCTTGCCTCTGTCGGGGGCCCCGTCCTCCACATACACACTGGATCTCACTGCCTCCTCTGCCAAAGCGAAAACAATGTTCTAGCACTTCTGTGCTCTGGTTCATAGATCATCACATTTTTGTTTCTCCCTCTATACTGACTCATTCCCATCAGCATTGATTTTTGTTATTGCTCCTACTTTAAATGAAAAAAAAATCTTGACTCACTTTTCCTACCACCAGTCACCCCATTTATTTCTTCCCTTTGTTGAAAAATTCGAAAAGAATTGTCTACACTTACTGTATCCAGTTCCTCTCCTTTTAATCTCTTTTGACTCCAATATGACTTTATCTCCAGCAAGCAGCTGAGTGGGCTCTTGTCAACAGCAACCTCCAGGTTGTGAATCCATGTGGCAGGTGCCAGCGTTCAGTATTTGACTGATGAGCAGTATCTGACCCAGTTGACCACTTCCTGCACCTCGAGACACTTACCTCCTGGAAACCAGGAGTCATTCTCCACTTCGCAGTTGTTCTCCACCCTTTGGAAGCTGAAGCACTTTTGTAGTTGGAGAGCCCTCATGTATGTTGATTTCCTTGTCAGTGTTATCCAGACTTACTACCTTATATCTATTTTTTTTTTTTTTTTTTTTACCATGCGGCAAGACATGCGGGATCTTAGTTCCCTGGGCAGGGCTTGAACTCACACTCCTTTTAGTGGAAACAGAGTCTTAACGACTGGACCGACAGAGAAGTCCCTGCCACCTTGTATCTTTAGCCCAGATTTTTCTGTCAAACTTTCAGACCTTGAGCCCTCTTCCAAATTCTGCTTGGATGTTTCATATCATCTCAAGTTTTACACATTCAAAACATGTAAAATTTTGCTATAATCTATAAAAATATTGAATCACTAATTGAACACTTGAAACTGATATAATATTGTAAGTCAACTATACTTCGATTTAAAGGAAATGTAAAATTTTTTGTTTTTGCCTCCTGTGCACTTAGCCATCCCCTGTATATCACCTGATGAGTACATTATCCTTCTCATAGCTCAGACCCAAAGCCTTTGGCATCATTGTCGGCTCTCTTTCACACCCTTATCAAATCTATCAGCAGATTTAGTTGATTCTACTTTGAAAATATATCCAGAATTGAACCTTTTTTTTTTTCACCAGTTCTATTGCTGCTGCTCTGATTTAACCACCATCATTTCTCCACTTGAGTTACTGTGAGCCTCTCCAACTGATTCCCCTGTTTTTACTTCAAAGTCCCCAAATCTTCTTTTCAGTTCAACAGCCATCACAGTCCTTTTAGCGTGTCAGACCACATCACTCCTCTGCTGACAACCCTCCAGTGATTTTCCTCTCACTTAGAATAAAAGCCACACGTCTTGACTCTGAGCTACAAAGTCAGGTATCACCTGAGAGCTCTGACCTCATCTTTTGTTAGCTTCCCTGGTCCCCTCCACTCAGCCATTCTGAGCTCCTTGTCCTCTCCAAGCTCATCTGACCTGATCCCACATTAGGGTCTATGCACTGGCTCTTCCCTCAGCCTGAAGTTCAGGCACCTGCATTTTCTTACCTCTTCATGCTTTTGTCCAAACATTACCTCCTCAAGGCAGGTTACGTATACTACCATGGAAAATTGTCCCTGCCCTGTCACCTGGCAGCCTGGCTTTCCCTACCGTGTTTTCCACAGAATTTGTCTCTTTCTAACATGTTATATACTTTATTTGATTATTATGTCTATTATTTCTAATCTCTCTCTTCCCCCTCTAGAATGTAAGCCCTTAGAGGGTGGGGAATCTTAGTTTCTGTTGGTCATTGATGTAATCCAACTGTCCAAAACAGTGCCTGACACATAAATAATGGATGGATGGATGGACATATAGGTGGTTGGGTGGATGGGTAGATGCATGATAGGGTGGGTGGATAAAGAGATAATTGAAAACTCAAAAGAGGCTTTCCCTAAACACCTCATTTCACACTGCCAGTCCATCTTCTGCTCGTGGTCACTCTATTCATATAACTTTGTTTTATTCTATTCCTTATTTGAAATCATCAACTATCTTGCTTATGATATCTCCTCTACTAGAATATAGGTTAAACTTCGTGAGGGTAAGAACCTGAGATAGTAAGCATGTACTAAATAAATATTCATTAAATTAATCCATCTTAGGAAACTTGAATTTCTCAAATCAGTTAACTACATATGTAAATTTTATTTTATGACAAATCTGTGATTATTTGCTTATTCAGTCTGATTCAGTGTTCAGTTATCAGGATACATAAATGGTTGTTACATTCTTTTTATCACTGTGGTTTGCTTTGGTTTGCTATTAAAGAATTCTCAGACTACCCTTGATACCTTATAATAAGCTACCAAAGATTTTTTAAAAGGTCAATGATAGGCAAGTATTAATAAAGCAGATAGCTCTGATCTTATTTCTGAAAGTACCTCACCATATCTTTGTCTGAGTAATTCCATTGTAAGACTCAATGATTATAGTCCTACTTGAGTCATTTAAAATCATAGAAAAGCATAGCAAGTTTTATAGGAAATTATTATGTACAAGAAAATGGATCACAAACTCATTGAAATTTTAAGCTGTCTTTTCTGCAGTCTCTTATAATAGACATCTGGGTCATTTAAATTCTTTACACTTTTCATTTTCTTTAAAAAATACTTCAAGTTGGAAGTCTTTAATATTTAAGAAAAATCCATTGTAGACTTGAAAACAAACTATGGATTTCCCTTATATGTTATTAACTATTAATGATTTCTGAATGAAAATGGAAAAACATAATTTGTTATTTAGCATAATAAAATGCATTAAGAAATTATTAAGAAATGAAGAAATTGATGCCTGAAAATTCAAGTAACTATTAATCATTATCAGAATTCTATTTTTATTCTTATTTGAGTGAATTTCATTTTGCTTTTTAACAGTAGATATTCCATCATTAGCACATTTTTAATTAACTGTATGTAAACATTGTTGTAGCCATTAAAATGATTAGCTTCAGTCTTAACTCATTAAGTTATTGTTTGGGAAGCAAGCTCAAAAGAAAGCCATGAATTTGTGATAATTTGTTTTATCCCTAGTTCATAACCAGAGATTTGGGGGTTAGGTTTTGTTTTTGAGCTTCCACATATAAATGAGAGCAGACAGTGTTTGTCTTTCTCTTATTTCACTTAGCCTAATGCTCTCCAAGTCCATCCGTGTTGTTGCAAATGGCAAGTTTTCCTTCTTTATCATGGCTGAATAGTATTCCTGCATGTGTGCATGTGTATCTCACATCTTTATTATCCATTCATCTGGTGGACACTTAGGATGTTTCCATGTCTTGACTGTTGTGATTGATGCTGCTATGAACATAAGAGTCTAGATACCTCTTTGATGTGGTTGTTTTGTTTTCTTTGGATATATGCCCAGAAATGGAACTGCTGGATCCAAAAAGATTTTTTAGTTAATGATCTCCTACTTAATAATAATTATTTTCTGACAGCCTTAGGTCTAGTGATTCTAGAAGACTATGAAAAAATAATAATGCTCCTGCTATAATCTTAAAACATATCTCTGACTGGCGCTCAGAGGCTTCCATGGGCCAGGCTTCCAAGGTGCCAATGGAGCTTCTTTAGGTTGTGGGAAAAATCAAGTCCTGTGGCCTCAGAACTGCCCACAATTCATCCCCTTGAACCTGCCAGCTGGGCTCCCATACTGCTTGCTGTGTAAAGCTCCTTATCTAAGGGAAGCATGGTTGGTCGTAGGAGGTGAGCCAGGTGGGGAGTCACACTCTGAACTGTAATCTTAATCTAAGAACATAAAATCATCATCTGTTGTCCTGGTTATTATAGGCTAACCTTCACCACCTCAAGATTTTTCTGTTCTCAGTGTTCCCTCTTCCTACCACTCCAGTGTCTCAAAAGTTGCTCATTGGGAAAAAGAGAAGAGATTTTCATGGGATCCTTTATAGAGTTGTACATTTAAAATTTAGGTCTTCCAGTGGTTTAAATATGTGTGTGTGTGTGCGCGTGCGTGAGTGCACTACACTGAAATTCTGTATCCTCCAAGGAATTTTTAAGAAGTCCCTGAGAGAGATCATGTCATTAAAAAAAAAAAAATCTTGGATTTATATTTTAGGGATCAGAAACTCTCTCCAATAGTGGATTGGTTATACTCAAGAAAATCCTATTTCTAGTACTCAAACTGAGTCTAATTAAAACTGCATCTTGGGGAAAAGGGCACCAACATATACTGCTGGTTGCAGTTTAAAATGACAGAGCCCATTTGGACAGTAGTTTGGAATAGAATTTTAAAAGGTCTTGATAACTCATGCTTACTCATGCTACCTCTGGGAATCTATCCCAAGGAGAGAATCCTAAATAGAAAGAGGCTTTTTGTACAAAGATTTTTCAAAGCAGAATATTTATCATAATGAAAAAACCTCTAAACCTAAATGTCGAAAAAGGGGTTGAATTATCGAGGTAATTTTTTAAATGGTAGACTAAAAAGAAGTGTATCACATAAAAAACTACTATGTCACTTTAAGAATTGGATGTGAATTAGGAACATTATGGTTATAGCTATGGGATACAAATTTATATATTATTTAAAATGATATTTCCATTTTCCCCTTGAAATACCATTCACGTTGTCACACATTGACATATATACACTACCATGTGTAAGACAGCTAGCTAGTGAGAAGCTGCTGTTTAGCACAGGGAGCTCAGCTCAGTGCTCTGCAATGACCTAGAGGGGTGGGATGGGGAGAGAGGGAGGCTTAAGAGGAAGGGACATATGTATACTTATGGCTGATTCCAGTTGTTGTATGGCAGAAACCAACACAACATTGTAAAGCAGTTATCCTCCAAGTAAAAATAAATAATTTTTAAAAAAACAGGATTGTGTTTCAGTGGTAGAAGTATTAGGCAACTTTTATTGTTCTTCTTTAAAGTTCACATTTCCATACGAGGAACAGCCCTCTTCTATTATTAAAATTCGTAATGGATGTCACAGATTGGATTTCATGTCTTTCAGTTCTTTATCTAGAACCTGGACCTCCTTTCTGCATATTGTGGATGAATCCACATAACCACTGCTCTTCTAAAGTCAGTCCTCACCCAGACAGTAGTCAGCTAGAACAGATTAACTATGGAAAATTCAGAAGTGAAGATGGGTTCTTTCTATTCCAGTTTCCCCTCATCCTTCATGAGCAGTCCTGATGAAGAGCTCTTTGAATAGGAAGAAACAGCTCAGAAGAAATCCACTTGCCCACAAACCCAGTGCTAATTAGAGCAATACCTCTTTCACTATTTCTGAGTTTACCTGTTTTTTACCTTGTGATTAAGCAGGTATTGCTTGATAGAGGACAAAATGTATCTGTAAATTTGCAAAGCATCAAATAATGAAAAATAACTTACTGAATGTTATCATCTTTAGTGACTGAGAAAACTCAAGAAGGACAAATATTAGAATAGAAAGTCATTGCTTTCATGATACCCAGCAGCCATGAATATAGTTTTTAATAGTTATAAGATATATTCCTTGGTTCTTTCTTCATGCAAAACATAGTATGTTTTGGAATTATGTCATTAATTTTTTTTTTTTTTAATTTTTGGCAGCATTGGGTCTTAGTTGTGGCATGAGGGTTTAGTTGCTCTATGGCATGTAGGATCTTAGTTCCCCAACCAGGGATCAAACCAGAGTCCCCTACATTGGAAGATGGATTCTTAACCACTGGGCCACTAGGGAAGTTCCATCTTCTGTTATTAATTAAAGTAGATTTGGGGGTGGATATGGCAGCGGCCAAGTCTTTTTCACTGAAACAAAGAACTTGGTATTTCA
The DNA here is from genome assembly GCF_049115385.1 of Moschus berezovskii. NCBI lineage: Eukaryota > Metazoa > Chordata > Mammalia > Artiodactyla > Moschidae > Moschus > Moschus berezovskii. The sequence goes on along the minus strand of NC_142474.1, from coordinate 51,737,743 downwards.
ACCCCGTGTATGTTTCCTGATTTCCATTTGTTACAAGTTTTTATGTTGTAAACACATATTTCAGTAGTTCGTCTTTACTTTCATTGCTTGGAGTGCTTCCATAAAACACAGTGGCCTTTTTCTAGTTCAGAAATGGGTGTATGTGGCTGAGCACCCAAAGGTTTCCCATGTTGGAAATACTAAGATGGTGTTTGTGATAAAGAGCCAAATCGAGGAAAAACAACAACTGTGACAACCGTTATTCTGTGTATGTTTGTATTTTGAGGGGAAAAGAGAAGGAACACTTGTTTTTTTTATTTTTTTCCCCCTTTTTCCATTTTAGACAAAGCCGGTTGCATTTGCAGTTCGGACAAATGTCAGCTACAGTGCAGCCCACGAAGACGATGTTCCCGTGCCAGGCATGGCCATCTCATTCGAAGCAAAAGATTTTCTGCATGTTAAGGAAGTAAGGAGAGTAACTGCAATTTCTAGCTGCATGATTTTTTTTTTACCTTGAAACATTCACTTCTTACTTCTCATTGCTATGAAATAGCACGTGTATAGCTGTGATTATATAACCTACACATGAAATCAGTGCCTCTCAACCTTTTCCAAAATAAACAGAACCTTTTTAAAGAAGAAAAAAGTCACAGGCTTCTTGGAATAACCTCAAGGCTCCCCTGGGCTCTGTGACCCAGAAATCGAGAACCGCTGGAGTAGATGATCCTTTTTTTATGCTTAACCTGTACTTTTTCTTTTAATGTTTAACCTTGACCATGTGTCAGTTGCCCCTCATGTCCCAAGTTTAAGCATCTGGGGAGAGTTTAATAATAGTATGTAGAATTCACGGTCTCTCCTCTATGCCAACAAGGTCTAAACTCAGACCACTGGTGCACTTTCTCCGTCTTTGGTGGTGAATTGCTGTAGGGGAAGGAGAAATGGATGGAATTAGAGCCAATGAGACAAGAAATAGATATCAGGAACATCTCTTTTCCACCATGCCAAAAGCCTTCACTTTCTGTTAACAATGACTCAGTCTGTAAATTGGAAAAAATTCACTCTTAATTAAGGTTTATTTTGAGTCAACATTTATCAAAGCCTGCTCTGCCAGAGATTTCCCCTCCATGATGTTCTCAGGCTGTGAGCATGAGACTTTCTTGAACCTGTAGGAATTTACCATTGGAACACTTCCATCTAGGGAACAGTGTGTCCTAGGAAGCATATGTCAGTGTAACTGCTCAGGCACTAAACGCTATGAGCAAAAGAGGTGATGACTGCCATTGAAAGAGCCTAGAGAATATAGAGCCTACCATTTCTTTAACTTTTCAAAAGAGCTGTTATTTCTATTCAGCTAGAAAAAATTGAAATTTAAAGTGTCAGTCACTCAGTCATATCCGACTCTTTGTGACCCCATTGGACTGTAGCCCATCAGGCTCTTCTGTTCATGGTATTCTCCAGGCAGGAATACTGGAGTGGATAGCCATTCCCTTCTCCAGGGGATCATCCCAACCCAGGGATTGAACCTGGGTCTCTTGCATTTACCATCTGAGCCACCAGGGAAGGAAGTCCCTTGGCTAGGAAGGAAAAACAGAAAAAATTCTCAGAAGTACAAGCCTAAACTTTTACTTTACAAAAGAAAATTAGGTGAATCCAGGCTCCCGTCCCAAGGGCTGATACTTAGAGAAAGAAAAGAAAAACAGAATGGACAACATAAGAGTTAGGAATTAAGTTTTGTTTGGGCAAAAGTGAGGACTATAGACCATGAGACAGCCCCTTGGATAGCTCTGAGAAACTGCTCCAAAGAGGCAGAGGAGAAGGCCAGTATCTATGTGATTTTGGTGAAAGAGGAGTACATGCAATCAAGCACATACTTTTGCAGAAGGTTTCTGCTAGTCATGAGGAGCAATCATCATCATGAAGAACTTTAGTGCTTTTGTAGATATGAGGAGATGTAAGAATTAGGCTCATAAAATCAGCTCCTGAAAATATCTATCTGAAGACCTGTTCTGCCAGTTTTTTCAAAGCGCAGAGTGCCTCATTTCTGTTCTTCACCCTGAACTCCTTTCAGGGAGTGTTGAAGGTCAGTGGCTGCAACAGCACATGATTTAGTCCTTGCAGAGGTAGATGACAAGTACCAGTTTGTAGCTGACAGCAGTGTTCAAGAACAGGCTTGAAAAATACTATTCAGTTGAGGGACATCAAACCAGATCCTAAAGATATAGGGTAAATAATCCAGACACAAGAGAGACATTGCCAACATTCACATAAGTCGAGAAATCATTTGTGAACACCAGATTGTGGTCATTATAAACCTGTTTGCAACAAAGATAAATTTTGCTCTGACATCAGATATTTCAGGTGAATGTCAGTATTTTTCATTCTTAATACTTCTAACTACTGTGATTTACAAGAGGAAGACGCTCTGTAACATTCCCTAGTTCCTAATGGTGTCTTGTCAGGAAGAGCCGTTAATCTTTGAATAGGAAGGGTCTACCGTGGTGCCAGAAGCCTCAGTGGAATTCAGGAAAATCTCACGGTCAGGAAAGTGAAGGCAGAGTCAAGCCAGAGATGGATTGTTGAGCGTCCTGAAAATACTTCACTTTTAGCATACTCAACCCCTGCACCTACAGGTTTCTTGACTTGTGATATTGAAGGCGGAGTTCTCTGCAATTGCCATAATATTTCTCTCCACTGAAAAAAGTTAATTGGGACAATAAAGGATGTGAAGATTCATTTAACTTCTGTGCACTGATCTGAGCAATTCTGATTTTCTGTTTAGAAATTTAACAATGACTGGTGGATAGGGCGATTGGTGAAAGAAGGCTGTGAAATCGGATTCATTCCAAGCCCAGTCAAGCTAGAAAGCATGAGGCTACAGCATGAACAGAGAGCCAAGCAAGGGAAATTCTACTCCAGGTAGGAGAAAAGCATCACGTGTTTGTGTCAAAGTTCAGACTGTACTATCACTCACGAACTGCTGGTTGCTGTAATATCCCATCTTTATTTTGTGTTGGAAAACTTACATTGTATTCATTTCTATAATGATGCAAAATCCATTGTCAACGACCATATTTTAGTGTCAGCAAGAATTTCCTTTGAGCGCCCACAAACAAGTCAAATAGAAGATGCTTGGGGGTTTTGAACATCCATCTCCATTCACTAGTAATTTATAACTCTCGGGCTCTTTTAGTTCAGACTGGTGATAGGGTTTACTGAGAGCATTGCAAATCCTGTATTTTAAAAACATCACCCAGCCTCTCATTTTCATCCTCTTCGAGAGAGAATCAAATTAAGTGTTACCATGAAGGAAAGAAAAGCGCTAAGGTGATAGAGTATTAAATTCAGGCTTTAGTGCAGAGGAAATTCTGAAGTCCTAATCTTGCTGAAAATACTCTGGCATCAAGCAATCGTGGTGACTAATCCCAGTATCCAGAGCTGCCTGGCATGGTAGGAAGATGTTTTAGAAATGACAGTCTCTTGTGGTCTCTGAGTTTCACTATCATTTAAGAAACTCAATTTTCAGTTCTACCTACTGCTTAACACTTAAAGAGAAACTCAGTAAGAAAGCAGTTAAAATTGTCCTTGCAGATAGCAGTTAGATGAGTTATGTACTAAGCTGGGGCCAAATGATCTTTTTTCCTAGGAGTCTTAAGGCTGTTTGCCCTTCACTAGAATCATTAGAAGGGCTCCTCGAATATGGAGTAAATGTGAAAATGACCCCCTTGCAGACAAGTACAGGAACACGATTTGCTTCTTCCAGAGAAAGGATATAATATAGGCAAGTCTTTTCTTTAAAGCAAATCGCTAAGCTTTTGTTTCCTGAAGTTTATGTTTTATCTATTTCTGCTGCTGCTACCACTAAGTCACTTCAGTCGTGTCCGACTCTGTGTGACCCCATAGACGGCAGCCCACCAGGCTCCCCCATCCCTGGGATTCTCCAGGCAACAACACTGGAGTGGGTTGCCATTTCCTTCTCCAATGTGTGAAAGTGAAAAGTGAAAGTGAAGTCGCTCAGTCGTGTCTGACTCGTAGCAACCCCATGGACTGCAGCCTACCAGGCTCCTCTGTCCATGGGATTTTCTAGGCAAGAGTACTGGAGTGGCTTGCCATTGCCTTCTCCATTATTTATTTCTATGAGGACAAAAAATCCTTTGTCAAAGACCATATTTTAGTGTCAGCAAGAATTTTTTTTGAGTGCCCACACACAGGTCAAATATAAGATGCTTTGTGGTTTGGAACACCCATCTTCATTCACTAGTATTTTTTTTTCTTTTTTTGCCTAAGTAGGTGAAAATATTATTTTCTTGTTTTCTTATTCAGAGGTTTTTACATTTGTCTCCAAACGTTTTAGATATACTTTTGTTTTGAGGGCATAGCTAGAATTCAGCAGTATTATAAAACTCAGATTTGTAAGTTGTTAAAAAAAAAAAAATCAGCAGAAATCCAAAGCAGTAGAATTGGAGCCTGGCTCAAAAACATGATATTTTTATGGAATTAAACATGAAGGGCAAATTTGCATTCTGAACATTTTGACTCTTTGCACTGTTTGTCACAGTTTTACACAATTCAAATAATACTTTGTTATGAAAATTCAAAGAGAATGTAGAATAAATTCAAGCTTGAACTGGAATGAGACTTAATAATTTAGGGGGAAGAAAAGAAAACTTCTGGAAGAAAATGTTTTGGTCTTGCTAGTGGGTATTTTTAAATAACTGCCAGAAATGGCTTCTCTAAATACCACTTTTTTACTACTTTTACATGGTGTCTGATGTCCTTGTTAAACATGCTGGGGTATCTTTTAAGAACCTTAAAAAGACACAGAGGCCTTCTGGTGGTTGCTTAAAGCTTTTGATGTTTGTCTTTTTTACACATTAAAATGCCAGGATGGTAGAAACAAAATTCAGCCTGTCACTGGTATTTTAGTGGAATTTATATTTTCTTATGAATATTCATAAAATATTAAACATATATAAATATTTACAAAATCTCACCCTTAGATATATAGACACTGTAGCAGATTATGTCCACTAGACCTGGGCTTGGCAATGATAATAAAGGTTTGGCTATAATTGTCTTGCTGAAATTCCATGTCACTCTTTTAAAATATTCCTTTCCATCCACCTCTGTGAGGGGGTCACGTAGTGTATCATTTTGCATGCAGGTCACTGGTATGCCACTGATCTTATATTAAACTCCAGAGTTTTTAAGACACTAAAGCATGTCTCAGATCAAACTTTAGAATCCAGTAGTTCTGAAGTTCAGATCATTCCTAAATGAGCCAAGTTAAACCCTCCATGTTAGCCATGTTTGAGAAATGTTAGAGGTATACTCTAAGAGTTAAATCATGGAACACTATCGTGTTCTTTCAAGTGTCTTTTAGAGAAGGGATCCCCAATCCCCAGGCCATGAACCAGTACCAGTCCCTGGCCTGTCAGGAATCAGGTCCCATAGCAGAAAGTGAGCTGCACACAAATGAAGTTTCATCTATATTTACAGCCACTCCCCATCACTTGAATTACCTCCTGAGCTCCAACTCCTGCTCAAAGAACTCAGTAAATGTAACACACTTGAATTATCCAAAACCAATCCACACCCTCTGTTCCTTGGAAAAATTGTCTTTCACAAAACTGGTCTCTGATGCCAAAAAGGTTGAGGACCAGTGTTTTAGAGGTTGGCAAATTTTATTATTGCTATGTTGTTGGGGTTTTTTTTTTAATAGATTGCTCATGAACACCTGAATACTGTCCATCTTGGTACACAAAAAAGAAGCAAGCTTCTTCTGGTGTACAAGAAAAAGGAGCAGGAACCCAATGAAAAACAAGTTTGGGTGTTAGCCTACAGGTTCTGTGCATTGCTTCTGAGGGTCTTGAAAATGAGAAAAAAAGGAAATTTTTGCTCTAATCTATTTGCAATCCTGGCAGAGAGTTTGATGGGTGCGGCAGGTATCCTAGTTTTCTTCAGTCTCTCAGGGCCTTTTCAAATTAAGCCTTGAATCTGAAACAGAGACCTTGACGCAGATGTTTCAAGCACTTCAGGAACCCACTGGGAAATTACTCTTTGCCTCCTTGGAGGCAAGGCAGATTTAAAGTTCAATAAAAACATAATGAGTAATCATGTTTATTGAGCAGTACAAATGTCTTCATCTCTGAAATAAGTGTCAGTTGTAATATAAACTTTTGCTTTACTCCAGTAAATCAGGAGGAAATTCATCATCCAGTTTGGGTGACATAGTACCTAGTTCCAGAAAATCTACACCTCCATCATCTGGTAAGTAGGTAGTAAGTGCTGAACAGTACATACTGCATTTCATGCTTTTCTCCGTCTTACGTAGTTGTGTGAGTTTCCATAAACCGAGTCACTAGTTAACCCTCAAGATGTTCAGAGGGAGCAGAAAAGAGAATGGCGTTAGGAACAATATGGGCAACTTTTTTTCTGCCTTTGAAAAAAAACCCAGAAATGGTATCAGTGTGTTCACGGTTTAGATGATCAAGATGATGAGCAGATTTAACTTTCTAGTCCCCCTCTACACGGTGGTCCCTGGCACGTTGTCAGGGTCCGTAAATGAATGAACATTCACCATCAATCAGAGTGCCATGGGAGGTGTTGGCCCTAGTGTTAAATTAGAAGAGAAGGATAAAAAGTTTAGAAAAGTGAAGAAAGAAGGATGAAGTGATGATGGATTGATGGGTCTGACATGAACTCTACCCAGGAAGCTCCGTGGAACATGTAGAAGACATACAGAAACACTGAACAAAATATGGAAACACTTCCACGAAGAGTAATGACTGTTTTCTTCCCAAAGCCCTGAAGAAGAATGTGAATTTCTGATTATTTTAGTATGAGTTCGTATTGTTCAAGACATACTTGAAAAATGATTCCTTGTCTATTCCTTGTTAATGAAAAATTCATTAACTGAATTTGTATTTGCTCAGCCTGGCAACTCTACCATTCTGTGTTGAACTTGGAGTTCTGTATCAACAGGAGACAAATCGATTGAATTGGGTGAAAATTTATGATCAGAGTCTTAGTTTGCTAAGAGATGCAATTGAGAATCAGAGGAAGATGGTAAGGATGGGCCAGTGGAGCATTTGGGAGATTTCTAGGAAGCTAGAAGTGGGAAGAGGTCAAAGACAGAGAATTATGCCCCTGTGGAGGAACAGGATAATTGCACCATGACTGCCAGGTCTTAAGGGTCCCCCTTGTTACTGATGATTGCACTTTGTTCCCGGATGTTAGCAGCTTTCAGAGACCCATCCCAGCTTCTTAGTTAAAACTGGAGGATTTGTTAAATGAGCAAAGTCTGAGCACAATAAGAAATCAATTGTTTTAGAACGCATATATTTCCAAAGTCGAGTACTTACAGCTAGCTATAATTCTAAGTAAAATAGTATGTTTGAAATGAAACATCAGAGCCCTTTAGGTATGATATGAGGTTGTCTTCCCCTGATTGGTGGTGATTAGATATTCCCTGAGTCCCCAATGGAAAGGAGGCTTCTCTCTACTCCTCAAATGGGTGGAGTTGCAGCAATTATAGTACAAATCTTATTCTCTTCCTCTGTGTCTTCAAAACTGTCTCAGAGATTCCTGAGGACTGTCACTAGCTCCTGAAATAGGAAAATGCCAGTTCCTTGTGTTAAACAGCATCCCTGCCCTCAGATTGTCAGCTCCACTTCTGTCAACCCAGAAGTTTTCTGTTTCCTTTAATTGAAATGTAGCCTTCTCATCATCTTAGCATATAATGAGCACTAACAACATGCATTTTGAAGAATAAATGAGTGTGTTTGGAAAGTAACATTTCATTTCTGTAGCTGGATGTTATGTGTGTATGTGTTAAGTTGCTTCAGTCATGCCCAACTCTTTGCAATCCTATGAACTCTGTCCATGAGATTCTCCAGGGAGGAAAATTGGAGAATACTGCCATGCCTGTTAGTCATTCCTAAACATCAAGTTCAATTAAGAGTTTCATATAATAAAGATGATTTTTTTATTCAATATCCTGTGATAACTCATAATGGAAAAGAATATAAAAAAGAATGTATTATGGAATCACTTTGCTGTATGGGAGAAATTAACATGTTAAATCAACTATACTTTAATTTTAAAAAGAGAAAAGTACAAATTATATTCTTTAAAACATGGATAATTTTTGAAAAACAATCTCTTCATCATCATCACCTTACAATGTGCAAGTGCTGACATTTTTATTTGGTTAAAAAAAACAGTGTAAAGAAATGAAAGAGATTTTTAACTTCACCCAAGTTTTATACAGAGACAGTTTTATAATTTGGAATCGTGAATACCAAGTGCAAACCACCCTGTGACTAAGTGAACTAGAGATATTAACCACCTACAAAATATGTAATAGATACATTGTAGGTATGTTAGTGCTCAGTCTCTCAAGTCTGACTCTTTGCGACCCTATGGAATGTAACCTTCCAGGCTTTTCTGTCCATGGGATTTCCCAGGCAATACTGGAGCAGGTTGCCGTTTCTTTCTCAGTTGGATCTTCCTGACCCAGAGATTGAACCCATGTCTCCAGCATCTCCTCCACTGGCAGGTGGATTCTTTACCCGTGAGCCACCAGCGAAGCCCTAATAAGTACGTTAGGCTCCTGCTATGTTTTTGTATCAGTACTACAATTTACCTAATAGAAAAACCTAAGAAAATTCTACCGAGAGGTTCCCCCAATCTTCTATAGAGAGGTTCCAGGGAAACCTGTTGAAACTATCAAAAATGGATTGGCCTCCAATGATTAATCGTCACCTTTTGTTTCCCAATGCCCTACTACAAGTAAGCTCACCTATTATAAGAACAAAGAATAGAAGCACTTGCCCAAAGTAAATGTAATTGAAGGTTCTCCAGGATTTGGGAAAGGAAAAATTTCCACCTCAGACTTCCATGGTGGTCCAGTGGTTAAGAATCCACCTGCCAATGCAGGGGACGTGGGTTTGATCCCTGGTCTTGGAAGATCCCACATGCTGCAGGTCAACTAAGCACATGCATCACAACTGCTGCGCCTGCAAGCTGCAACTGCAGAAGCCCATGCACCTAGAGCCCGGGCTCCACAAGAGAAGCCACCACAATGAGAAGCCCACACCACATCTAGAGAGTAGCCCCTGCTCTCCACAACTAGAGAAAACCCATGCCACAGCAACAAAGAGCCAGCACAGCCAAAAATAAATGAATGTAAAAAGAAGAAGTAAAAAATTTCCACCTCAACCCTGGGGAATGAGGTAGTAGCCAGTTGCACAAAGCATACTGTATACCTTCACGTGTGTGTCCACACGTGCAACCCTAGCACATCACTCAACTCGACCCAACTGTCTAAGATTACATTTAAATTTAAGAGTTCAAAAACCATTCCCAAGGCTCTCTGCCAAAAATAATAATAATTTTTAAAACTAAAGCATGCTCATGAAGAGGACAAAAATAAACTATTTTTAAAGGAGACAGTTTTCCCAAGCAAATACTAATGTTTGCCAAGGTATGCTGATGCAAGCATGAAATTTAAAAGGAGCATCTCACACCTCTCAGAATAAGAACCATCTGAGCCTATAAAAGTATATAGAATCATTTAAAGAGTCAAACATGCTTCTCAACTTTTAGTAAATTTCTTTAATGTGTTTTGAAAGTAGCCAAATGATTTAGAATTCTGTGTCTCAGGACAAATGCAGATGCTTTTAGATCTAAGTTAACCAAAGTCAGGACTAGAAAAACGTGAAGTCTTCAATTTGGGATTTTGAGCCCTTATGTCCAAATGCAGGTAAATTGCAAACTTGACTCAGGCTGTGTGTGTGTGTATGTATGTATAGTCAAACATCTGGGCTGTGGCTCAGCTCAACTTTTTATGCATTGTCACTCTTCCTTTAAATAAAAAACCCAGGGGACCAATCATAAAATTCAGTTCCTAAACTTTACCATCCCAAGGTCCTGTCAACTCTGAAAGACCACTCAGTATCCTCAATTTCTGAGATGCTGTCAAGGGTACTGTCCCTTGAATGTAGCCTTTATAAATCCAATAACAGAAAGGTAGAGCATATTGGAATTGACTACCAAAAGGGAAACTGATTTGGGTGGTTGTTGTTTAGTTGCCAAGTCATGTCAGACTCTCTTGTGACCCCGTGGACTGTAGCCCATCAGACTTCTCCATCCATGGGATTTCCCAGGCAAGAACACTAGAGTGGGTTTCCATTTCCTTCTCCAGGGGATCTTCCTGACCCAGGGAAGGAACCCGTGTCTCCTGCATTGGCAGGAGGATTCTTTACCACTGAGCCACCTGGGAAGCCCTTGATTTGGATTAAGACATACTATAGCAGGGGTTCCTAGTCAGGTAGGAACTGGGCTGTACCGCGGGAGGTGAGCGGCAGGCTAGCCAGCGAAGCTTCATCTGTATTTACAGCTATTTCCTATCACTCGCATTACAATCTGAGCTCCACCTCCCGTTAGATCAGCAGCAGCATTAGATTCTCATAGGAGTGTGAACCCTAACCCCTAAAGTCAAGGCATAATATCTTGATATTGCCACAAAATAGAAATAAAGTACACAATAAATGCAGTGCACTTGAATTATCCCCAAACCATTCCCCCGACCAGGTCCACGGAAAAATTGTCTTCCACAAAACTGGTTCCTGGTCCCCAAATGGTGGGAGACCACTGTGCTGTGGGACTAATGAAAACCTGACCCACACCCTCTCCATCTTATGCAGGAAGACACGAATAACATGCTCCCTAAACTGAGATTCAAGGAAGAGCATCATTGGGTGGTATACACATCAACATTAGTTCAAATCACTGGGCACGTTTCATAATGTTTCTGTTGTACAACACATGCTGATCCTAGAGCTTATCCAAAGGCACAGATGGGATAAAGAGAAAGACGTATTTACTGGGTATATCTAACTACCTACCAGGAATTAATTCAGACCATTATGACTCATGGAGAAAGGGCATCCGACCTCAGCTTTATGCACGCAAGAGCTGATATTTGCAACACTGTGCTAACAATGCCAGGTGTTTGCTCCATCCCAGTATTTCGACCTAATCAAATAAAGAGGAACAATTCAACAAGACAGCTCATTTTCGAAAGGCTGAGTGAATCATCTAACGTCCATAATAACTTCAACATTGAAAAATAACGTGACGCCTGTCGGATGATCTCCAGTCATTTGGAAAGGTTCACGGCGCCTGTCATGAGCCAGGGCAGCCAGTGTTTCGCAGGGCATGGAAGCTAAGGTGTTGAAAAACACCAAGCTGTCTGTCCTTTCACAAGAGTAATTTGGTCCTTAAATCTGAATGGACTGTGGTTTATGTTAAGAGAACGACATGAAAAGAGAGAGAAAACGACATATGTAATATGAGGTTTTCCTGGGACAAGTTGATTTCTCCTTTTCTTCTACTTGATCCCAGAAGGACTGATGCTAAAGCTGAAACTCCAATACTTTGGCCACCTCATACAATGAGTTGACTCACTGGAAAAGAGTCTGATGCTACGAGGGACTGGGGGTGGGAGGAGACGGGGACGACAGAGAATGAGATGGCTGGATGGCATCACCGACTCGATGGACATGAGTTTGAGTGAACTCCGGGAGTTGGTGATGGACAGGGAGGCCTGGCGTGCTGTGATTCATAGGGTCGCAAAGAGTCAGACACGACTGAGCAACTGAAATGAACTGAACTGAAAGGACAGAATAATTTTCTAGTGGGCTCAACTCCATAATATCTTCCTGAATCCTGACTCTTGAGGATATGACCCCACTCAGGAAGCTTAGGGAATTGGATGAGAGCACCAGGATTGTTGCAGGACCTCAGCTGGAGAGGCAGCCTGGTGGAGGGATGGGATTTAGTGCCACGGAGGCAGAAGTAGATACTGAGCTTTTGCCAAAAACAAGTCCCTTCAAGTCTGAGAATTTATCTTTTCAGTCTTGAAAAATAAGAGAGTTGCCGTTGATTACGCAAATACTTTCCAGCTCTGGTTTCTACCATGGATCAAATTCTGTAGTGATTGCATGTGGATGCATTGTATAAACCTCATAAGGAGATGACGAATCTTTTTCATTGAAGATTTTAATTTTTCAGTGCTCTGTTTTCAGAGCCAATGAATTTAAAAGGTGAAAGCATGTCAAACCACAGACCTAAACCCCTCATCCTCCAGATGAGGAGATCAGTGGTATAATCCCTTGGGTTTTCCTGCCCTTCTGCCATTGCCTCTCATGTAAATCCAGCAAATTTATACAAAATCATCAGGAGGCTACTTAGGCCATTGTATAAGATTCATTTGGAGGTCATCACATCCAGTGGCTTCTAATTAGTTTTCCATCAGACCTGCCTCAAGAGTGCCCAGATCATGGTGAAATCATTTCCATCTGGTCCATCCTGGGACCCTCTAGAGTCATTTGTATTGTGTATAACTTCTTTATGTCACTGGATTTAGGATTTTCTGTTCTCTCTGTCCCTCACGTGCCTGTTGTAATTTCAGTGAACCATTTCACACTGCCCTTATGTTCAATCAAGCTCAATAAGAAACTGGAGGCATAAGGTGATCAAGGTTGCTGATTATCTGAAAGCTGGTTTAAGCTATGGGAAGAATTGAAGGTTTTCTGTCCTGACAGCTGATTTGGAAAATATCAATATTATATTTGAAACTACAAATTAAAAAACTTGTTTCTCTAAAAACAAAATCTTATTCAAGAGACTGAGCATGAAACCAGTGTTTCCAAGCACACAGATATTATGAGAGGATCTTTCTGTTTAATTTGATGACATTCTTTATGTGTTTTACCTTGAAACTTTACTTTGTTGACTGTGCTTAGCACTGTGTGATAGATCTTTGACTATGATTAGTTTTGTTTGCTTTTCATTTTATTTTTTTGATAACCAATTTTTCCTCTCCCGTCGACCTGATGATTTTTGAATTGTTTGTCTGTATATAGCTATAGACATAGATGCTACTGGCTTAGATGCAGAAGACAATGATATTCCAGCAAACCACCGCTCCCCTAAACCCAGTGCAAACAGTGTAACGTCACCCCACTCCAAAGAGAAAAGAATGCCCTTCTTTAAGAAGGTAACATGAACTTCCAAGCTTGCGTCTGTCCACGCGCTCAACTGCACTGCGTCACATTTCTAGTCCTGTGGACTGTCTGCGTCCTTGATAAAGCCAATAACATGCATGCTTTGTTATTCTTTGTTTCTTTTCCATGCTGCTGTAGCTAAGCAGAAGCAGAAATCGGTAAGTTCACATTGACATAAGCTGTGTTTATCCTGCCCCTGGCATCATTAGCATTCAGTCCCACAGTTAATATTCTACACGATCATTTCTGTCCTAAGAAAAGAATATATCAAGCAGCTAATTGAGTCCATTCAGACCAGCTAAATTCAGTGAGTGACCTGTGGAAGCACCATTACAGTACTTAGCCTTTTTGATGGAATAACAGCTACCACCAAGGGCATTCGTTCCAACATTCTAGGAACGTCCAATGCTGAGAACTCCGTTTGTAATGCACCTCTCTCGTGCATGCTTCTGTCTCTATCACTTTCTTTCCTCCGGAAATTTAACTGATACTCAAGCATATGAAAAACCATTATTAGATTCTGATTTATGATATCCAGATACATAGCTTGTACTAAAAAAAAAAAATTTTTTTTCAATTCTTCAATTTTTAATTTAGTCAGTTATTTAAACTTCTAATCCACTAGGTGCAAAATCTGCAGATGAACAAGACCAGTGGAAAACTGCAGGCTTGTTTTGGCGGTTTACTGTGAGTTTTTCCTATTGTCATATATAAATCCTCTCCCCATGTTCTTGCCTCCTCCGTCACTCAGATCTCAGCATCCCACCCTTCGGACGGTGACACAGTGGCCATGCGTAGAGCCTTAGCCACTGGCCAACCAAGATGCTACCCAGTGATCCTCTTGGTTCCATGACTGGAAACTAGGGTACTGCTGAGCTCTCTTGACTCCAAAATCTGTTTCTTCCAAGCACATTTTGTAGCTCTGAAGCATTGTTTTTTAAGGATAGTCTCCCCCTCCACAGTCCCCACTCCTTTCTTTTATATACCACTGTCCACCGCCTGTTGTGCTGTGCTGTCCTTAGAGTCATTCTTTCTAATGTCAGCAAGTCCAGCACAACCTCTCACGACATAACATAGGCATGGAGTAGAATCTCCTCTGCCTCCAACTCTCCACACCCTGAGCCCTTCTCTGCTGTACAGTAGGATTTTGCCCTGTGGAGGAACTCTGAGTCATCAATGAGGTGTCAGATGCTGAACTATGTTTTGTTTTTAAAAATAAATTGTGTTTGCTTTCATTGTGGAAGACCGAGATACTCCAAGCAAAAATTAAAACCCCTGGATTTTTGTGTGAACACCGAAAGCCACAGCTAACAATCCATCCATGACAGTGGGTCCATTTCTCTGGTCCTTTCTTCTTGTCACCGCTAAAACTTATAGCCAGGTGACTTAACAGGGTTCAGAGCAGCAGAAACCTAAAGATTCAGCATTGCTTACCTGCTCTGAGCTTTACCCAACAGGAACATGAGTGAAAACTGTGTTCATTGATAGATTTTTCTGAAGTTTGCTGACTCCTAAAGTCCAAAACACGAACAATGTTTATTGTAATTCTTCTACTAAATAATTTGAACAAGTTACACTTAGCAGGAGAGGATAGGTAAAAAGGATGGTGTCCTGATCCATAGGGTATAAAGTTCCAATATTCCATCAAATAAGGTAATTTCTGTAGCTACCCTACTGATGAAGAAGCTGATTGATTAGCCACATTGCTATTAATAGTTGGCAGTCACAAATCAAAGGAACCCAAGACCCATCTAATACTGGGCCACTGAATATTTAAAGATTTGAAATAAAATTTCTTGGGAGCTAAAATGCATGCAACTGATATTCCTAATTATAATGATGGAAAAGGTATTCTTAGACCGCACAGTTATAAGGACTTGGCTTCTAAATATTTTCAATCTGATCCCAGGTGGTATAAATGCAATAATTTTGCTGAATTAATTTCATGTAATAACCTCACGAATATGCTTATGATGCCTTCGGCACTGGTATTCATTCTTCTTACGTTATTAATGATGTGGTCAGCTTCAATATAGACTTTTCAAAAACCAAAAAAAAAAAAAAACCTGAGATGCAATGATAAGAGTGTTTTCCATGTTTTAGGTTGCTTTCAGAGTGATGCTTGTGTGGCATTTGTGTTGTCACTGTATTATGTTTGTCTTGGGTTTGTTGTTTGTTTTTTTTTTTTTCTGTTTAAAAATGTATTCTACCTTGATTGTACCTATTAAATTTCATTTTGAACACTAGATAAAGCTTTCAGCAGTAAAATTTGAGACATTACAGTCATATCTTCTCCCCTCAGATTCTATTGTCCATGACTATGGGCAAAACTCCAATGGAAACTTTTGAATTTGAAATGCTTTTTCATCCCCCGCCATGCCCCAAGCAAAGTAAATTCGATCCAAGTCAGAAAGTTGGTAAAGGGCCATCTTAAGCAACAGTAATGTGTTCTTGAACGACAGCCTGATGCAAAAATGGCATTCACATTTGCAATAAGTTGACTAAATTCTTCCAGTAGTTCAGAGAAGATTTTTCTTTTGGTCTGTGTGATTCTTAACATATATGTATTTTTCAGACACTCCTCAAAGCAGGAAGACTCCTGCCAGCATGATTTGTTTATCTCAATGTCTTAGGCCATAGTTCTGTCTTCCACATTAGAGAAGTCCTTTTTTTCCCAGTCTCTTTAACATTTTCTTCTATTAAAATAGCCAATTTTAATATCTTTAAACAAATAAGTTATCTAATTTGGGGGAAAATCTTTCTTGTCATTATTGTATTAGAAGCAGAAGAGCTGAAAATTGTTGCAAGTTTTAGAAATGGCTACACAGTTAGGTCCTCCCCCTGCTCTTCTAAAAAAGAAATAAATTCTTGTGGGAGGGAATGAGTTAGTTATGTAACAGAAACACCTCCTAACCAGCTCTTGAGAAGCACTTGAGAACTGCAGGATGACAATGAACCTTGTGAGGCCATGGAGGCCTGCTCATATATTTTAATGCATGAGAACCATCTTCCCTCCAAGAACCATAAACCTGACATTGTAAGTGTTAAAGTTCCAAAGGATAGAAACCAAAAATCTAAAAATATAAATCCATCGGCTGTGAAGAGTGATCATGATTCCATTTACTGAAACAAGCATGCAGGCTCCTCCAAACTCTCACAGCAAAATAGAAATTGTCAAGTATTTGGTCACAAAAGACCAAGGTTTTATCCAGGTAAGACCAACATCTGAGACCCAAAGACCTTTCTTTTCTTTGTCATTAACCGCATGAGGTCTGATCATTCAACTCTTGAGAAAACTCAAAGGCATCTGAAAAGCAGTATTAACCTCCGGTCAAGCTTTTAAAAGCACCTCTCCTGCATGAGGCATGTTTCTGTCTGTTCTAACTAGTTTTTTGTTCAAAAGCAGCCCCTCCTGCCTTAGGAACATCAGGAGCATTTGAGGAGAGCCAGAAAACTGTAGACAACATAGTCACTTTGAAACATGAGGGAAATAAAACCACCCAGTCTTGGGTTGGGTTTATTTAGAAAAAGAAGCCAGTGCAAAAAGAATGGCAGTGTCTGGAAAGTTAGTGCCTGGTATCACAGAGTTGAGAAAGAACAGTTTGTGCATTATATATTTGAGTTCCCTCTGCCTTTTAACCATCTGAAGGCGTCTCCTCTCTCTGCAGACAGAGCACACCCCTCCGTATGATGTGGTCCCTTCTATGCGACCTGTGGTCCTGGTGGGCCCCTCTCTGAAGGGGTATGAGGTAGGTAGCTGCCCTCTGGCACATCCTTGACCTTGTATGCTGACCTGACCTTGCACACCTCCCTCTCCTGACTCTTGAACTTGGAAAAAAGCTGGTGGCAGCAAAGCATATTGTTTTCAAGCCACAGGGTACATTGCTACTGTTCTGTTCTATTTTGTTTCCTTGGCTGTTGCCTTGGAGATGTATGCATGCCACAGTTGACTCAGTCTGGGGAGACAGTGGCAAATGGAGAATGACGGGGGCCCCTTGCAATGTTGTTAACTGTCCCTCCAAGAGTGAGTTTGGGGAACTTTGTCTTTTTTCATTGTTAATGTATCAAAGCTCAGCCACAGAAAAGGAGCGACCCTCACATGCTACTTTTTCCCAATGGGAAGCCTTGATTTTTAACATTAAGAGGAATAAGACTGTTTAATCATAATGAGTAATGTTTTTTCATGTCTTATTGCTTGCTCAATTGCAGGTCACAGATATGATGCAAAAAGCACTGTTCGATTTTTTAAAACACAGATTCGAAGGGCGGTGAGTATTTCAGGATTCTGGGTTTTGTGGATCTTTTCCTTAAAGATGATGAAACTGAAACCTGGGTGGGACAGGCAGGTGGATCCTAAGAGAACACTGGCTTCTCAAGCCTCTGTAGTGACGAGATGTAAGTTCCATTCAGTTCGATCTGATTCAGTAAATATTTATCAAACTTACTCCACACAACCTCAGCTCTGTGTTCCTACACTTGTATCTGTAGCTGAATTTGGTCAAATCCCTGCTGACGAGTCTCACCCTAAATTCACGATGAGCTGGCCCTCAGTGCTGCCCAGAAATCGTGTTCTATGTGCCTCTTCCTTCCACTTTTCTACTCTTCTAAAAGGCTTTCACAGCATTTCCTTTCTCATCAAACCCTTCTCTTCTCGAGCTTCCTGGTGAACTTGCTTCCTGTTGCTTTGAGCAAACAGAAGCAAGCAGAGAAGACCATCCAAGTGTTCCCACCAGCCGCACACCCGTCCCCCTTGCTTATTTGCCTGAATGTTCTGCCTTTTCTCCTGTTACTGTGAGCGATGGCCAACCCCCTACCTGGTGCTGGATCCCATTTCCCATCTCCACCCAAACAGCTATCACAGGCCTTTGCCTTCTCTGCTAAGCCAGGCATTGTAAGGAGCAAAATCAGACAAGGGCCTTGGCTTCACAGAGTTTACTGGGGGGTGTATTGAATGACAGCCTTGAATCAAATAACCAGGAGGCACCATAGTAATGTTTCAGCCAACTTCTGAAGCATCAAAGATAGGATTGGAGTCTAAATTGGAAGCTTCCAAATGTAAACTAAGCATAGGTTATTGGGAACCTGGGAGCAGACAGAGCTAGGGTGTATTTCTGTATTTTTAATGAGACACATTGGGTGCCTCTCTTCTCCACATTCCTTCCCTTTTCCTGTCTGGCAATACAAGTGCAGTAGACGGAATCTGTAGGTTTCACTGTTCTTTTAGATCTCTCACTTTCTTCCTTGAACACACCAGCTTTCGTGACTGCTTCTTGTTTATATTGACTGCTGGTCATGAGGTAGGAGTTAGATAGGCCCCAGGCTGAACACCTGAAGCTGGCTTCCTGCTGCCCTTTGAAAGACCAAAGATGGCCACAAGCAAGATGATTAGCCACAGACAACCTGGAAAACTGCCCCAGTAAGCAACCTTCTATTGTGTAAGCTTACTCCAGGTTCCCCCATGTGTTTTCCATATATACTGTGCTTCTAATAAATTTTGTCTCTTTGTTGAACTCTTTCTTCAAAGACAAGGACCAAGATCTATTCCACAGCCAGAATCAGTAGGGGAGGCAGGGCAAAGAGGGGAGCTTTTATAGCAGGATATTGTTAGTTCAGTTCAGTTGCTAAGTCTTGTCTGACCCTTTGTGACCCCATGGACTGCAACACACCAGGCTTCCCTGTCCTTCATCAACTACCAGAGTTCACTCAAACTCATGTCTATTGAGTGAGTGATGCCATCCAACCATGTCATCCTCTGCTGCCCCCTTCTCCTCCTGCCCCCAGTCTTTCCCAGCATCAGGATCTTTTCCAATGAGTCAGTTTTTGCATCAGGTGGCCAAAGTATTGAAGCTTCAGCTTTAGCATCAGTCCTTCCAATGATATCCTGGATTGATTTCCTTTAGGATTGACTGGTTTGATCTCCTTGCTGTTAAAGGAACTCTCAAGAGTCTTCTCCAGCACCACAGTTTGAAAGCATCAGTTCTTCAGAGCTCAGCCTTCTTTATGGTCCAACTCTCACATCCATACATGACTACTGGAATAGTAGCAGAACTGAAAGCAAAGGACTGAGAGACAGAAAATGAAAACTAGAATCTGTGTTTCAAAAAAACCTTCACGAGACTTGGTGAACCTGGTGGTTCCGTGGTTAAGAATCATCCTTCCAATGCAAGGGACACAGGTTCAATCCCTGGTCAGGGAAGTAAGATCCTACATGCCACGAGGCAACTAAGCCTGCATGCCACACTCAAAAAGAAGTCTTTCCCCCACAATGAAGACCCAGCACAGCCAGAATTAAAAACACAAAGACTTTAGAATCAGAGTCTTCCTAATCAGATGTTCCCCATTAGATAGTTTTGCTTTGCATGACTTTATAAAAATTAATTTATTTCATGCTGGGAATCACAGCTTGATCTTTGGGCCTTCAGCTTGGTCTAGGCTCTGGCCCAACCTCTAATTGGGCCCATGTAGCTTTCAATTCTGTGTTCTTGACTTTGTCATTTATCACCATTTGGAATTGTCTACATGAACCTACTTACCCAGAGAATTCTGCTAGACCAGGCACTTCACTCTCTATGACTGAGTTAACCTACTACTCTTTTCTAAATGCCAAAGATGGGGGAATGAGATGGGTTCCCTGACCTCTATTTCAACCTGAGTTGAGTTTTGAACTTGGAAGATACGGACTCCAGCTACAGGGTGCATCGTAGACCCATGTTCTACAGTATTAGCCATCCAGATTGACTTCTTTTAAGAAACAAAGACAGTATTTTCAATGCTGTATCAGTCTTTTGTTTCTGGCACAAAGTAGTTTCCATGTGGCTTTATGAATGGACCTGCCATGGTTCCCCTGAACTCTTAAAACTGGAATTCACCAGTATAGGCCTGCACCAATTAAAAATCCTCCGAGGTAGGAAGGGGCTTCCCTGTTAGCTCAGTTGGTAAAGAAGCGACCTGCAATACAGCAGACTCTGGTTCAATTCCTGGGTCAGGAAGATATACTGGAGAAGCAATAGGCTACCCACTCCAGTATTCTTGGGCTTCCTTTGTGGCACAGCTGGTAAAGAATCTACCTACAATGTGGGAGACCTGGGTTTGATCCCTGGGTTGGGAAGATCCCCTGGAGAAGGGAACGGCTACCCACTCCAGTATTCTGGCCCAGAGAATTCCATGGACTGTATGGTCCATGGGATCGTGAAGAGCGGAATAGGGTCTGTAAAGCAGAATTTCAAAAAAGTCATGCAAAACGTTAACTCTTTCACTCAAGGCAAGACATCCAGAGTTAGTAAATCACACACTGTCTGCTTCTGGTCAGCCAGACAGCCATAGAGGGTGGAAACTCACAACAAGTATGAGTGTGGCTAATTCTAAATAGATATGCTGTTATAGGAGGGGAAAATGAATCACTCCTGTGTTATCTATTAAGCAAAATATTTTTTTTTGGTCATGCCATACAGCGTGTGGGATCCCAGTTCCCCGATAAGGGAATGAACCCACATCCCCTGCATTAGAACTGTGAAGTCTTAACCACTGGATCACCAGGGAAAACTCAACAAAGTATATTTAAAAAAAAAAAAATGTAAAGCCCAAGAGGGAGAAAATATGAAAGGAAGGATTGTGGATATATTCTTGATAGGAATTATTTTCTGTTCTAAAACCCAGTTAGGTTCATGTGTTGATGCCCTGGAGAGTTGTCAGAATCAAGACCCTCATTACTAAAAGAGCCTTAAGTGTGTCATGTCAGAGAAGAGATAATGAGTCATTGTCCTTTCTGTTATGTGCACTAGACAAGCCCATTTCAGTCAGATCCACCCTAAACAACCATGTCACCCCATGAACAAAGCAATCTTCCTGTTCACTTAGTAGGACAATGACAGGTAAATTAACAAGGAAATTGGGGGCAAGAAAGAAAAGCCACCATCAGTGATGAATTCAATTGTCCTCTCCAGCGATTCTGAAAATGTCAGGTCTTGTCATAGAAGCGTTTGGCATGTGTACAGAATTCTGTAGGGAGGGGTCCGTGGTGAGCCCTGTGCTAAGGAGTCTTACTGGAAATCAGTGCTGGGAAACATTACATCACTTTGTCGCGTGGAAAATGTACTTAGATGTGAAGCAGGTTCTTCTGAACCTGTCGTCTACCCTGGCTGCCGATTTAAAACCAGCAGAGGTTTTAAAATGTAGCAAACTTAGGAGATGTCCTGGCAATTCCCTAGTGGCTCAGACAGTAAAGAATCCACCTGCAATGCAGGAGACCCAGGTTCAATCCCTGGGTAGGGAAGATCTTCTGGAGAAGGGAACGGCTACCCACTCCAGTATTCTTGCCTAGAGAATTCCATGGACAGAGGAGCCTGCAGGTTACAGTCCATGGGGTCACAGAGTCAGACATAACTGAGCAACTGATACTTTCACATTTTCACTTTCTCGTGGTTCAGTGCTAGAACTCTGCACTTCCACCACAGAGCTCATGGATTCCATCTCTGGTCAGGGAGCTAGGATCCTGCAAGCCATGTGGCATGGCCAAAAAATTTTTTAATTAAAAAAAAAAGCCATGGACTTGTATCCCACCTGTGATTAAGTGAAGCCCAATGTCTAGGGTGGGACTATCTAACTGTAAAGTCTTCTCAGGCAGCAACTGCAAGGGTTGAGGACCACTCCTCTACACTGAATCGTCCCGACTTTTGCCCTTAGGATTTTCAGGGTCTGTTTTTGGTGGAACCTCAAGCAATGACAATTCCCAAAAGCATCACTTAAGGAGTTACAGTAGGACGATAGCTCTCCTCCTGCAGCCTTTAGAGCAAACCACACAAGCAGGGCAGTGGAAGCCCAGCCAAGTAACACGGTGTGCGGGTAAAACAAAGCCTGTGTGGCAGAAAGGAAGTTGGATCATTAAAGAAAATGCTGTCCTCTGGCTGAATCCCCCCAGGCTGACTATGAGAGGCTTCCAGCCTGGTTTTGTGTGTCTTGTCACCACTGTATCCCCAGGGTGTCTCCCTCAGGTGGCATCCTGTCTCCCAGTGAGTGTCCAGGGCTCTTCAGCTCCCGGTCCTCAGCAGGCCTCGGGTCCCACTCAGTGGTCCTGGTTTAATGCCCAGCACTTCAGGTCCTGACTCCTCCTCTGCATACAAAACCCTACCCACAGTATCCACATGGCTCGTCCAAAGGGCACCTTTCCTGAAAAGTCTTCCCTGAACATGAAAATATACCATCCTCAGAACCTCTTCTCTGTCCTTATTGTCATGCATAATTTTTTTATTGGAGGATACTTGCTTTACAGTGTTCTGTTCGTTTCTGCTGTACAATAGCATGAATCAGCTGTGTGTGTGTGTGTCTGTGTGTGCGTGTCTGTGACTATGTATGTGTGTCTTTGTCTCTGTGTGTGTGTGTCCCCTCCCTTTTGAGCCTCCCCCCTCATCCCACCCCTCCAGGTCTTCATAGAGCACTGAGCTGAGCTCCTTGTGCTATACTGCAGCTTCCCACTAGCTCTCTATTTTCCACATGGTGTATTCATGTCAGACCTAATCTCCCAATTCATCGCACCCTCCCATTCCCCCTGTGTCCACACATCCGTTCTCTACGTCTGTGTCTCTGTTCCTGCCCTGGAACTAGGTTCATCTGTACTTTTTTCTATATTCCACATACATGCTTTAATATACAATGTTTGTTTTTCCCTTTCGGACTTCCTTCACTTTGTATGACAGACAACATCTCTATAAATGACCCAACTTCATTCCTTTGTTGTGCACTGTTTTTTTGATGGCGTTTAATGCCACGTGACATCAGACATCTCTTTGTCTATATCCCTGCCTCCCACCACCCCACAAGAATTTGAGTTCCGTAATAGTGCTCCAAATGAAGATTTGCACCTAGTAGGCACTTCATAAGTCTGCGTGGAATGACCGATACCCTCCATGCCATGCAGGCGCTCAACATGAAAGGAATATCAATACATCACTCCACTCTACCACCCCCACCCCCAAATAAATAAAGACATTTTTAAATAATTGCTGAATACCTGTCATCTGAACTCAACTTGTGAATACCTTGGGAAGTCAAAATGAAACTGTGTTTAAGTGGCTGGGTTTAATATTGCTTTTCTGGTTATCGCTTTTTCCATGTAAAGTAAAATTGTCCTCATAGTACAAAACACTTAATCAAATACACTTAATTTTTGTAAATAGGTGTCCTCTCTGCCCTCTCTGCTAAGTCACTTCAGTTGTGTCCGACTCTGTGTGACCCCATAGACAGCAGCCCACCAGGCTCCCCCGTCCCTGGGATTCTCCAGGCAAGAACACTGGAGTGGGTTGCCATTTTCTTCTCCAAGGCATGAAAGTGAAAAGTGAAAGTGAGGTCGCTCAGTCGTGCCTGACTCTTAGTGACCCCATGGACTGCAGCCCACCAGGCTCCTCCCTCCATGGGATTTTCTAGGCAAGAGTACTGGAGTGGGGTGCCATTGCCTTCTCCCAACAGGTGACCTACCCCACAATAAAAAGGAATGAACTATTGATAAATCATCATGGGTGAATCTCAGATCCCTTACACAGAGTGAAAGAAGCTCAGCTCAAGAGGCCACAGTGATGTTCTGGAAAAGGCAAAACCATAGGGATAGAAAACAGCCCATAATTGACAGGGGTGGGGTCAGGAAGAATGGAACTGTTCCATGTCATGAATGTGATGGTGGAGACAGGACTTTATGAATTGGTCCAAATTTAGGAAACTGTACACAGTAAAGGTTACAGTATATAAATCAAGTTTTTTGGTTTTTTTTTTTTTTGCAAAAGGCAGTAATTCCCTTTCCACACTTTACCAAATGTCCTACTCTCCAGAGGCAACCGCTTTTAACTCTTTCAGTTTTTACTGCTTGCCTCCGAATCACATGCTCCATTCACTGTTAGGCTTTCTCTCTGGACTCCCTACGATGAAGACTATTTAGCTGCCTCACGCATATTCCTCCTGTTTGTGCCTCTCACATCTGCACACCTGCGTCCATCTCATCCTTCACTCTCCCAAGAGCTGCATCATCATTTTCGCTGGTTCTGTATTTCAGATGCATTATGACCATGTAAATAAGATTTCAATGAGCCATGTCATATATTCGCATTACTTTTTCTGATGTATTTTCTTTGTGGCATCTATGAGATTAATAATTTTGCTTTTTACACATGCTTAATTTTCTATATAGCCCCACACTCTTCCCCTTACCATGTTGTTTCAAGTTCCTCACAATAGATTCATACACATCCAGGTGTCCCTCAGCTGTGTCTTCCCGAACCTCTCTCCAGGAAAGTCCTGTCGTGCCCCGGTTTGGATGGTCTGTCTCTGTGTTGAGTGCATATATGTCACTATGAGACATCTCTCCTCATTATGCCTATCACCACCTTTTTGGGGTGTGAAACCCTTTTCCCTAGATCAACTGATCTCTGTCGAGATTTACCGCCATCATTTTTGTCAACAATATCCTCTGACAGTTTCTTTAGAAAGAGGACATTAAAACTTTTTGAATGTCTTTAAAATGCCTTTGATCAGCCCTCCTATTTAACTGATAAATGGTTAAAATGGTTATGGAATTCTGATTGGAATATTCCCTGTCCCCCCTCTAAATTTGTAAGGATTTTTGCTCAATTGCCGTCTGTCTCCGTTGTTACTGTGTTTTGGAGGATTTTTGGGGAGGGTTCCAATCTTAATATTTTTTATTGAAGTGTAGTTGATTTATAGTGTTGTGTCAACTGTTGTTGCTGTTGAGAAGAACAAGCATTTCCATTCCTGACCCTTTGTATGGGACCCGCCTTTTCCTCTGGAAGCTTTTAGGCTTTTCTTTGTCCCCAGTGTCATGACATTCACAAGAATATGTCTTGATGTGGAAGTTTCAACCTTTCTGCTGGACTCCCCGTTTCCATTTGGAAAATCACACTCTTAATTCTAACTCTTTTTTTTTAACTTTCCTCTCTTGTGTTCTCCTTGTTCTCTTTTTCCTGGAGCTCTTATTATTGGAAGTTGAACTTCCTGGGTAATTCTCTAGTTTTTATGCCTTTATTCTCCTATTTTCCATCTCTTTGTCTTTTCAGTTTTACTCTTTAGAAGATCTCCTTAACTTGGTCTTCCAGCCCTTCTTTTAATTTTCATTTCTACTGTTATATTTTTAATTTCCAAAAACTCTTTCTTAGTCTGAGTCTTTAAATAGAATTTTGTTCTAGTTTCGTAGGTATAATCATCTCTTAGCATTCAGCTTTGGGCGTTAGTCATAGGTGGTTTTTCTGTTTGTCTTCGTCTCTCATGTGAGGAATTCTCCTGAGATGCCCAGGGACCACTGGTGTGCTCAAGTAT
Source organism: Moschus berezovskii (assembly GCF_049115385.1). NCBI lineage: Eukaryota > Metazoa > Chordata > Mammalia > Artiodactyla > Moschidae > Moschus > Moschus berezovskii. Next base: position 51,712,379 of record NC_142474.1, on the reverse strand, counting down.
AATAAGAAAGTGAAAGAAAGAAAGTGAAGTTGCTCAGTCGTGTCCAACTCTTTGCGACCCTGTAGACTGTAGCCTACCAGGCTCCTCCATCTATGGAATTTTCCAGGCAAGAGTACTGGAGTGGGTTGCCAATTCCTTCTCCAGGGGATCTTCCCAACCCAGGAATCGAACCCGGGTCTCCTGCATTGCAGGCAGACGCTTTACCCTCTGAGCCACCAGGGAAGCCAAGAATAATAACAGAACATCAAATAATCAACTGGAGATTCTGTGCTCATAAGACACAATGTTTCCTGTAGGACAGCCCCACTGGGCAGTCTCCATGGGAAACCCCCAAAGCCTATTCTTTGGGTCTTTGCTATTTGTTGGTCAGATTCCCCCAGAGAAGCATCTTCCGTTCTGACACCTAGGATATATAACCTTGGCTACCAAAATTCTAGGATGAGGAAGAGGACTGGGGGCTCAACATTTGGAATCCTTTCTTCTCTCTGTCCCTGCTCTGTGTAGCACCCCCTGGTCAGATGCCCTATTTTACTTCCTGGAGAGACTAGACCAGTCAGTGCTCCTACACCACACAGGAAAAGGATGGCCACCTCATGGCTTGAGGTAATAAAGGGGAGGTGGGGGGGGCGTCTAACTGTGGAACAGACTTTTAACCAAATCTCTTTTTAGTGCCCGCTTCTCCTCCTCCTTCAGAGGCCTGATGAGCTGTTTTACTCCACGTTTTCCCTGCTGCTGGCTTGTTTGTTCAGCCCAGTCTCCAACCCAAGTCATTTACTCTGCCCAGCTCCCATGTCTACCCTATTTGAAATGACTCCCCCCTCTCAACTCATGATTGACTGTCACAACACCCTCTGTGTCTTCTTCAAAACAGTCCTCTTAACCTGTAATACTTCATTAATTTCCTATTTATGACCCATCTCTGCTGCTCGGCTCTCTTAGAGAAGATCTTGTTTGTCTTGTTCTTATTTATTCCTCTTGCCAATCACAGCACCATACTTACAGGAGGGATTACAGCACAGGGGCTAAGCATATAGGCTCTCGCGAGTTCTGGGTTCAAATTGCAGCTTCATCACTTTTAGGAACAATATAGCCTTGGATAAACAATCTACCATGACTCGTTTTTTGTTGTTTTTTTTTTTTTGCATCAACAAAAGTGGGAGAATATCCTCTCCACTGAAGTTTTTAGAATGATTTAATGAGTTAATCCGGGTAATGAGAGGCATTACCTGAGGGCATGCCGGGCACTTGGTAGACAACTGATACATGCTAAGTTAGGTAGGTGCAGAATTAAAATGAATGATCAGCTATACCCCAACAGAAAATAAATAAAAAGTTTAAAGAGGAAAATGAATGATTAAGTGCCCTAACATTTCTTGGTTGAAAATACAGTCAGTGTTGTGGCTCAGCTGGTAAAAGAATCCACTCGCAATGTGGCAGACCTAGGTTCAATCCCTGGGTTGGGAAGATCCCCTGGAGAATGGAAAGGCTACCCACTCCAGTATTCTTGCCTGGAGAATTCCATGGACTGTGTAGTCCATGAGGTCGCAGAGTCGGATACACACGACTGAGTAACTTTCACACTTCACTTCATGTATCATACTTGGATGAGTTTGGGGTATGCATTTCTCTCCCCTTTTATTCAGTGAATAACCTCAGATCTTCTGTTGCTTTTTCGCCAACAGGATTTCCATCACAAGGGTCACTGCCGACATCTCACTGGCCAAACGCTCTGTCTTAAACAATCCCAGTAAGCATGCAATAATAGAAAGATCCAACACGAGGTCAAGCTTAGGTAAGTGTCCATTGCCAATGCGCTGAAGTCATTTAAACCTTTTTTGCTGAGGGTACCAGTGAGACGACAGAGAATGAGATGGCTGGATGGCATCACCGACTCTGTGGACATGAGTTTGAGTGAACTCCGGGAGTTGGTGATGGACAGGGAGGCCTGGCGTGCTGTGATTCATGGGGTCACAGAGAGTCGGACACGACTGAGCGACTGAACTGAACTGAACCGAACCAGTAAGCAGATCTGACTAGATGATAATTCTGTGTGTCAGAGTGCATAGGCAAAACAGACAGGTGTCAACCAGTAGCCACTGCTACTGTCTTAGTGATTTCATGGTATGGAAGAATTTGTTTTGAAAGTTTTTGAGTTAAAAATTCCACAGGCTGTCAGCATGAATGTTTTGGATGGTGTCTGTTTTCACAAACATGAGCTTTGGTGTCTATAGACTCTAAATGAACTCCTCGCTTTGACAACAGTGTTGTCACAAGCAAAGTCATTAATATCTTTAAGGCTCAGTTTCTGTTACTGAATCAAACTTGGCTCTGCTCACCTGCATGCAGTGAAGCCAGTCCACTGATGCAGGGTTGTAGTGAAGGAAAGTGCAGCATTTCTTGCAGATGCCAAACAAGGAGAACAGGCAGCTCATGTTCAAATGCTCTGAACTCCATGGTGGCTTCAGGGAAGGGGCTTTAAAGGCAGTGTGAGGGAGTGGGCTGCAGGGGAGAAGATCAGCTCGTGCACAGTTCTAGGGCTTCTTGGTTCTTGCAGTCAGCAGTTTTTATCTGGTGGGGGTCTGCTTCCTGTAAAAACTATTTAGGAATGTGTGGCCAGCCTTTATATCTTTCAAGAACTGGGAGTTTGTTGTTTCTGCTATGTGGCTGCTTTATAGTCTAAATTGTTACTAGTTTCCCAGCCCAACAGATATTCTTTGCTTCTACATTTTCACATTTCTCAATCATTAACTTTTTTTTTTAAACAATGTTGTGATAATTTCAGGTGGAAAGCAAAGGAACTCAGCCGCAAATATACATGTATCCATTCTTTCCCAAACTCCCCTCCCATCTAGGCTGCCACATAACATTGAGCAGAGTTCCCCATGCTATACAGTAGGACCTTGTTGGCTTTCCATTTTAAATATAGCACTGTGCACATGTTGATCCCAAACTCCCTAAGTATTCTTTCTCCCAATCCTTCCCCCTGGCACCCATAAATTTGTGAGTCTCTAAGTAATAAGTTTGTGAGTCTCTTTTGTAAATAAGTTTATATGTATCATTTCTTTTAAGATTCCACATATAAGGGATGTCATACAATATTTCTCCTTCTCTGACTTACGTCACTCAGTATGACAATCTCTAGGTCTATCCATGTTGCTACAAATGACATTATTTCATTCTTTTTAATGGCTGAGTAATATTCCATTGTATATATGTACTACATTTTCTTTATCCATTCCTCTGTGGATGGACATTTAGGTTGCTTCCATGTCTTAGCTGTTGTAAGCACTGCTGCAATGAATATTGAGGTGCATGTGTTCTTTGGGACTATGGTTATCTCCACGTATGTGTCCAAAAAAGGGGTTGCAGAGTCATATGGGTAGCTCTATTATGAGTTTTTAAAGGAACCGCCTTGCTGTTCTCCATAGTGGCTGTACCAATTTACATTCCCACCAACAGTGTAGGAGGGTTCCCTTCTCTCCACACCCTCTACAGCATTTATTGTTTGTGGGTCTTTTGATGATAGCCATTTTGACTGGAGTGAGTTGATACTTCATTTTAGTTTTGATTTGCGTTACTCTCATAATGACTAATGTTAAGCATCTTTTCATGTGCCTCTTGGCCATCTTTATATCTTCCTTGGAGAAATGTCTATTTAGGACTTTTGCCCATTTTTTGCCCAATCATTAACTCTTAAGTCAGCTTTTTGAGACTCAGGGAGGCCTGGGAGACTAAAGCAAAAAAGTCTTTTATTTCAAAGGACAAGGACTCAGGGACTTGGATGTGGTGTCATTTCTTCACCTAAACCCAAAGAGAGAAAGAGATGATACTAGCTACCTTGTGGAATTACTGGAAAGATTAAACATAGTACGACTTCCATAAATGATGACTATAACCCCAAATCCCTTCATACTTGGATTAAGAATTGTATCAAAAATTTTTGTTTCATTTGTAAAAACAATTTGGAGATTTTAGTTAACACATCTGCAGGTTTGTGTTCGAATCTTGTTTATTATTATGTACTAATTTGATCAAATGAAATGGCTTTGGCAACTGTTCCATCTATTTGGCATTAATGGCTGTTACACATGTAACTTACTGAGTAATAGGGGTTTTTTAATATTTATTTACTTGGCTGCGCTGGGTCTTAGTTATGGCATGAGGAATCTTCAATCCTCATTGTGGCCTGCAAAATCTTTTAGCTGCAGCATGAAAATTCTTAGTGCAGCATGCGGGATCTTGTTCTTGGACCAGGGATCGAACCCGGGCCCCCTGCATTGAGGGCTTCTGTCTGTATCTTCCCCGTGAAATGAGTGGGGTGAGCATGAGGACAGAGGTGAAGGACAGCACATTTCCACACTCACGTTTCACAGGGAGGATATGGACAGAAGCTGTGTCCATATAGATGTGGCTGAAGACAGTTAACACTCTGAGTCAGTGGTTGATGAGTCCTGGAAAAAGACACAGGCCAACAGGTGGAGAGTAGGCTGAGGACGAGGGTGTGATTTTATATGAGGAAGTCAGGAGAGGCCTCTCCGAGGAGGTGACCTTTTAGCAGGATCATTTGTGTTATGAATTCTTTATCCTGGCAGCTACCCAAGAGAAGAGAGACGTTCTGGGCAGAGGGGGAAGTAGGTGCAAAGGTCCTGAGGCAGGAGCATGTCCAATGGGCTGAAGGGGGAGCAGGACAGCCAGTGTGACTGGAGTGGAATGATGAGGGTGTGAGATCAGAGAGGTGGTAAGGGCCTGATTGGGTAGCACTCTCGGGCCTTTAACTGTGGATGTGATAGGAAGAGGCATGGAAGCAGCGAGGAGGTGCAAGGTGACTAACGTTTCAGAAGGATCACTGATGACAAATGTGGAGAAGGGAAAAGGAACAGACAGGAAAGAGGTGAGAGGGAAATTAGGATTCTGTTGTTCTGCCAAAGCAGCTTCAGAGAGAAATAGTCCATTCTGTAAATGAGGAGGTACATACTAAAGCCGGCGCCTCTACAGGCTTATCGGATACAGAGAACAGACTAGTGGTTACCAGTGGGAAGAGGGAAGAGGGCAGAGGCAAGATAAGGGGAGGAGATTGAGGTACAAACTATTAGGTATAAAATAAGCTACAAGGATGTATTGTACAACATGGGAAACAGAGCTCACATTCAAATATTCATTTGTTGGGCTGCTGTGGCACATGGGATCTTCAGTCTTGGTTGTGGCATGCCAGATCTTTACTTGTAGCATGTGGTATCTGATTCCTTGACCAGGGATCGAACCCAGGCTCCCTGCACTGGGAGCATAGAGTCTTAGTCACTGGACTTCCAGGCAAGTCCTTCGAGCCAGTATTTTATAACTATAAATGGAATATAATCATGAATCACCCTGTTGTGCATCTGTGCACCTTATATAATGCAGATAAGAGTTTTCTCCTTCATGTTCCCCATCTCTTTGTGACCCCCGCGGTAAAGAATCTGCCTGAAATGCAAGAGACCCAGGTTCGATCCCTGGGTCGGGAAGATGCCCTGAAGGGAATGACTGCCCATTCCAGTATTCTGGCCTGGAGAATCCTACGGACAGAAAAGCCTGGTGGGCTGCAGTCCATGGGATCGCAGAGTCAGACACGACTAAGCAACTGACACTTCCACTTCACTTTAACTTTTCACAGCAACTGTACTGCAAGTTTTTTAAGTGGTGCCTTTAGAAGTATCCCTTCAGCAGAGTTGGGGTGTGGCAAAGACTTGGACAAGAGGTCACCTAGGGGGACTTGTCATCATTCAGGTCAGAGAATAAGAGAGGCTGTAAATTAGTGACAGAGGGAAGGAGAATACTGGCGGAATCCAGAGGTGAGAGAGTCAGGATTTCTCTACTGGATGGAGAACATGAAGGAGAAAACCCCAGGATGATTTCTGCATATTTGCTTTGAGGAAGATGGTATTATTCTGGGGGTAAGGGGCTCAGGATGAGGAAGTCATGGAGGGTAGGGGTCTGGGAAGGGGGATAAATAGATGACAGCTCCATTTGCTCACATGCTGGATTTGCAATACTGTGGAACATCCAGATATCCAGCAGGAAACTGTACACAAGAAGCTAGAACTTCTCAGAGAGAACAGGGCTTAACACACAGTGGATTCTCAGTATTCACAGGTGTCGCAGTCTATGAAGTCACAGCAAATACTGAATTCATGAATCCTGAGCCACTGCTTTCAGGGGAAACACAGGGTTAGGTTCCTGCAAGCCTCTGGTCCCCACATTTTCATCCACTGACCTGCACATCACCTGGTTGCATCATTTTTCAATTTAAAGACTCCTTACTGGATAACCTTGGGTTCGATCCCTGGGTTGGGAAGATCCTGTGGAGAAGGGAATGGCAACCCACTCCAGTATTCCTGCCTGGAGAATTCCATGGACAGAGGAGCCTGGTGGGCTACAGTCCATGGTGTTGCAAAGAGTAAGACACAACTGAGCAACTAACACACACACACATTATTTGACAGATACTGTTGATTCCCTAACATGTAACTCACAACTACCAGCTCTATAAATCATGCCTGGATAAAGCTTATCAAAGATTTTTCTCCGTAAGAAATACTTTAGCCTTCTTGACTTTAGAAACACTAGACAGTACTTCAACCCTACACGTGGAGGCTGTTTTAAAAGGCACAAAAATGAGAAGAATGTGATAGATCACAAGAAGAACACATATTTACAGCACGAGAGGTGAAACCAGAGGGCACAGCTTCAGCTTGTGTGACCGCAGCTGAGAATGTGGGTATTGGGGGCTCCAGTGTTCTGCCGCTGTGCACATGGTGTCCTGAGTGCCTGCAAAAGTCTCTCTTTAAAAACTGTTTTTAATATATATTTACTTATTTGGCTGCATTGAGTCTTAGTTGTGACATGGGATCTCTGGTTGCAACATGTGGGATCTAGTTCCCTGACCAGGGATTGAACCTGGGCCCCCACCTGCATGGGGAGCACAGAGGGACAGGAAACCACGGAAAAGATGGATCCCACTGAGGAGTGAGAAGGTTTCATGTCCCACATGCTACAGAAAGGTCAAGGAAGACAAGGCTGGCCAAATCCATTGACTTTGCTGACAGGGAATGTCCATCCTTAGACAGGTTTGTTTCTGCTCAAACAAAGCAGGGGGATTCAGAGGGCAGAGTCCGTAGACCACGTGGAAGATGGCCTGGGGCCAGAGCCCACCCTGACCATGGGTAGGAATCCACACAGGCACACAGGTCATCTGGTCACCTAGGAAACGCAACGTGCACATGCGCTGTCTATAGTTTTGAAAGAAGGGGAGTATATTATGTGTGTTTTGCCCTTAATTCTTTGTAAATACAAGGATTTTTAGTTTTTCCTAGGGTAGAGTAAGGAATAGGTGATTTTACAGAGAAAAAATTTAGTGGTAGGAGAATGATCAGAGGATTTCCCCCTCCCCCTGCCAATAAATTATTGAAGAATACGTTATGAGTGTGATGTGGAGCCTATAGCAAAGATATTCCTACTTTGTACAAAACTGGTCCTTTAGTACTCCAGGTATGTAACTATATGTACATGTGTAGGCACTCGTTAAGATTGTGCATAGTTCTAAATGCTACCATTTCTTCTGATTTGTAAATGTTGCCATCTTTATTTAATTCTTCTTGCTTTTCTTAGATTTTTCCAATTCTTCTTACTGTTTTTAACCTGGCAATTATTTAGTCTTTGTGTCCATTTCCCATCTCTAAAATGGTGATACTACCAAGATACCTACTAAGATTATTGTGAGAAGCACATGAAGTAGTTGGTGGCTTGCAGTAGCAGATGGTGGCTGCTGTTATTAGTAGTTTTATTTCTAATTTTTCAAACAGTGCATAGTTTATATAATTCTTTTACTCATTAAAGTATATAAGATATTAATTTAGATCTGATAGAAGAAATATATCCTAGAACTGAAAATTTTAGTAACTAGTAAGTACATAGCCAGGAAATTAAAAGACTCTTACTCCTTGGAAAGAAAGTTATGACCAACCTAGATAGTATATTGAAAAGCAGAGACATTACTTTGCCAACCAAGGTCCATCAAGTCAAGGCTATGGTTTTTCCCATGGTCATGTATGGATGTGAGAGTTGGACTGTGAAGAAAGCTGATCGCCAAAGAATTGATGCTTTTGAACTGTGGTGCTGGAGAAGACTCTTGAGAGTCCCTTGGACTGCAAGGAGATACAACCAGTTCATTCTAAAGGAGATCAATCCTGGGTGTTCATTGGAAGAACTGATGCTAAAGCTGAAACTCCAATACTTTGGCCACCTCATGCGACGAGTTGCCTCACTGGAAAAGAGTCTGATGCTGGGAGGGATTGGGGGTGGGAGGAGACGGGGACGACAATGAGATGGCTGGATGGCATCACTGACTCAATGGACATGAGTTTGAGTGAACTCCGGGAGTTGGTGATGGACAGGGAGGCCTGGCGTGCTGTGATTCATGGGGTCGCAGAGTCGGACATGACTGAGCGACTGAACTGAACTGAAGTACATAGCCAGCCAGCATGTGCTCAGTTGTGTCCGAGTCCATGCAACCCCATGGACTGTAGCCCTGGCCAGGCTCCTCTGTCCATAGAATTTTCCAGGCAAGAATACTGGAGTGGGTTGCCATTTCCTATTCCAGGGATCAAACCCACGTCTCTCACATCTCCTGCACTGGCAGGCAGATTCTTTACCAACTGTGCCGCCTGGGAAGCCCAGTAAGTAAACAGATAAATTAAAAAACAAACAAATTTCTATGTAGCACGTTCTTCTCAGTCTGCACAATGGGTTCTCTATAATGCTGCTTTTTTTTTTTTAAGAATATTAGCGTTTCAAAGATGTAAGTCGAATTAAATCAGTGCTAATGTTGTAGTATTTGTGAACAGCTGGAGACTGTTTGCTAGAGGAAAGTCTGGGGCCAGAGAGGAGGCCTAAGAACTTTTTTCAAGCATTATTTATTATCCTGGAAGTGCTTTGAGCCCAAGGGCAGGTACGGCTGAATGCGGGGGGTAGGGGTAGTTTATTTTAAAAGCATCTTTTTCTTGTATACATTTAGTAAAAACTAAATTTGAGAAAACTGACCTCAAACTTAATAGATGAGATCAATTGCAGCAATTATTTAAGAAAGGATGAATGATCTAGTACATTGAAGATATAATGTAATAGGTAAAAATTTACTTTATACTTGAGCTTTTAGAAAACTTTCATTACATAAACAAAAGTATAGTATGTTGCATTTGAGGTTGATTATATTAATATGCCACTGTATGGCATGAAGGAAAAAACCATGAAAATTTTGCAGCTTTATGTACATCATCAGATTTTCAGAGTGGTATAACGGACTTCTTTGCATGTGTGGATGTCTTTATATGGGCACATAAAAGTTCTCACTTTTTTTCTCAGCTGTAATATTGGTCACGCATCCTAAGTTAAAATATGTATATTAGCTGTGCACACAAATATGTACTTCTATATATTATAGAAGTAAAAACACTATTTGAATTAAAATAGTAAAGGATCTTGTAATACAGTTATTTGCCAATTCCAAACCCAAACTTTTAAAAATAATAAACTTAGATAATTAACTATTGCTTTATAAAATAACTCACCTTAGTGTCTTTAACCTGCCCAACTTTATAGTATCTTCAACTGTGGTTTGGTTTTACCCCAAGTAGTTTTCTAGGAACAAGTCAATTTAGGAGACTATGCTACATCTTTGCACACATGTGTACACAACTGTGCTTCGTGGGGTCTATTTCTGTCACACAATAGCAAAAACTATGTACTAAAAGTAGGAAAATACAAGCAAATAAAAGAGTAAAGGAAGTGAAGCTAGATGTAGTTCAGTTCAGTTCAGTCACTCAGTCGTGTCCAACTCTGCGACTCCATGAACTGCAGCACGCCAGGCCTCCCTGTCCATCACCAACGCCTGGAGTCCACCCAAACCCATGTCCCTTGAGTCGGTGATGCCATCCAACCATCTTTTCCTCTGTCGTCCCCTTCTCCTGCCCTCAATCTTTCCCAGCATCAGACTCTTTTCCAGTGAGTCAGCTCTTCGCATCAGGTGGCCAAAGTACTGGAGTTTCAGCTTCAATATCAGTCCTTCCAATGAACACCCAGGACTGATCTTCTTTACAATGGACTGGTTGGATCTCCTTGCAGTCCAAGGGACTCTCAAGAGTCTTCTCCAACACCACAGTTCAAAAGCATCAATTCTTCTGCTCTCAGCTTTCTTTATAGTCCAACTTTCACATCCATACATGACCACTGGAAAAACCATAGCCTTGACTAGACGGGCCTTTGTTGACAAAGTAATGTCTCTGCTTTTTAATATGTTGTCTAGGTTGGTCATAACTTTCCTTCCAAGGAGTAAGCGTCTTTTAATTTCATGGCTGCAGTCAACATCTGCAGTGATTTTTGAGGCCAGAAAAATAGTCAGCCACTGTTTCCCCATCTATTTGCCATGAAGTGATGGGACCAGATGCCATGATCTTAGTTTTCTGAATGTTGAGCTTTAAGCCAACTTTTTCACTCTCCTCTTTCACTTTCATCAAGAGGCTCTTTAGTCTCCTTCACTTTCTGCCATAAGGGTGGTGTCATCTGCATATCTGAGGTTATTGATATTTCTCCCAGCAATCTTGATTCCAGCTTGTGCTTCCTCCAGCCCAGGGTTTCTTATGATGTACTCTGCAGATAAGTTAAATAAGCAGGGTGACAATATACAACCTTGACGTACTCCTTTTCCTATCTGGAACCAGTCTGTTGTTCCACGTCCAGTTCTAACTGTTGCTTCCTGACCTGCATACAGGTTTCTCAAGAGGCAGGTCAGGTGGTCTGGTGTTCCCATCTCTTACAGAATGTTCCACAGTTAATTGTGATCCACACAGTCAAAGGCTTTGGCATAGTCAATGAAGCAGAAATAGATGTTTTTCTAGATGTAGTTGGCATTTGGCTGTAGTTGTAACAGACAATGCATGGGAGGAGAATTCATTCACTTTGTACATTAGCAACCAGGTGGTCAAACAAGAATGTTTATAGCTTGGTAGATGTTTTTAGCCCAGTGGAACAGTCAGCTGAGATAACTTGTTAAAAGTTGGTCTCTCCCTCCTTATCCTGATGGACCTGTTGTGTCTCTGGACTATGGTGATGGATACAGGAAACTACACGTGAAACAACTGCATAGAACTCAGTACACATACACAGATGAGTACATAAAACCCAGGCAATCTGAGTAAGACGGATAGGTTGTATTAATACTGATATCCTGGTCGTGATGTTGTACTATAGTTTTGCAGGATGTTCCCATTGAGGAAAACTAGGTAATAAACTGCACTGGGAGCTGTCGTTTCTTACAACTGCTGTGAATGTACAGTTGTCTCAGGAGGAGCATCAATTAAAGAGAAACTCATCACTCAGGTTGGTAACACTAGGGACTGTGGAACTGGGGTGACACACCTGAGACAGCGTCTTAATTCACTGGTTCTCAGGTGTGGTCCCCACATCAACGGCACCACTGCTGGGAGCATTAGTTAGGAATGAGCCTTCTCAGGCCCCACCCGGACCTGTGAGGTCAGCAACTCTGGAGGCGGGGCCCTGCAGTCTGTTTCAATAAGCCTGCCAGGTGACTCTGCTGTGCAGGCCAGGGTTTGAGAACTACCGATCTTGTCATCACTGTGCAGTGAAGGATCTACGGACCACAGGAAGGGAAGGGCTCCGTGTGGTGTCAGTAAGGCACTAAGGAATAAAGCTAAGGCTAGACCCTGGGCGTCCAGACTACCAGTCCAGGATTTCCTCCACTGAGCAGTGCGTGATGTGATTACATTTACTTGACCATCTGCCTTCTCTTAGGAAAAAAATGTATGGGCCTATTGATCTTCTGAATCTCACTTCCTCGCTCCTCCTGACCTAATTAATCATTACAGGCATAGCCATGTCTATCTTAAGAAAGTCAACACTTTTTTAATTCCACAACATTGCTCTGATGGCCCAGCTACACATATTTCCACCCAAAGGGAATACTTCACCTATATATAGTTTGGCTGTCAAGTTCACGATTGATGTTTTTGAAGATTTAATGAATTTTTTCTACAACAGCAGCTTCTGTCTAATATATGTATAGTCAACTAAAAAGGCAAATATAGAGAGAAAATACGTTGTTATATTGTCAGATATACAGAATCTAGAAAAAGGGTCCTGATGAACCTATTATTGGCAGGGCAGGAATCCAGCCACAGACGTAGAGAACAGACTTGTGGACGCAGTGGGTGAAGAAGAGGGTGGGACAAACAGAGAACAGCATTGACATATATACACTGCCACGTGTAAATCGGCTAGGAGGAAACTGCTGTACAGCACAGGGAGCTCAGCTCAGCGCCCTGTGATGACCTAGCGCCGTGGGATGGTGGGGAAGGCCAAGAGCAAGGGGTATAAGTACACGTGTAACTGATGCACGTTGTAGTATAGCAGAAACCAACACAACGTTGTAAACCAATTATCCTCTAAATAAAAACAATTTTTTAAAAGGCAAATATTTGTTACCTTATATATATATATACAATGATTCTATTTTTTCTTTGCCTTTTTAACTCATTCTTTCAACACAGTTTTTGAGTGCCAGCTATGTCCTAAGCACTGTCCTGAGGGAAGGAATGAAAGTAATGATGTATTATTGCCAGTCTTCTATCAGTTCACTGCCTGTTGGAGAAGTTTTCAGTCATATCATAAAAATGCAATGTGATACATTTTAGCAGGTTGGCACAAAGCAATACTTGACATTTATTAAGCATTTCCTATAGGCAGGCACTGAAATAAATATTTTGCACATTGCTATACTTAGTCCTCATTTCCATTTTCCAGAAAAGAATACTTAGGATCTCCGAGAAATTAAGCCTTGTTACCCAAGGGAGTTGGTGATGGACAGGGGGGCCTGGCGTGCTGTGATTCATGGGGTCGCGGAGAGTCAGACACGACTGAGCGACTGAACTGAACTGAACTGAACTGAACTGAACCCAAGGATCACACAGCTGGACTAAGAAGCCATGTTGGTGCCTGGGAAGTGGGTGCCCAGAGGCACACTTTCCTGGGCCTGAGGAAAGGAGACGGAGCTGACAGATGGCTTTAACAGATTTCCTTTTTTAGGCTAAGTAAGAACTTATCAAAATGAGAACTGTATGCTTAGTGATTATGAAGTGGCAGTGGAACTACTATTACATTACTGACACTCTGCCCTCTGAGTCCATTTCTGTTTCAAAGATAAGTCTGTGTCACATTTTAGATTCCACGTGTAAGTCTTATCATATGGTATTTGTCTCTTTCTGACTTACTTCGCTTAGTATGATAATCTCCAGATCCATTCATGTTACTGCAAATGGCGTTATTCTCTTTTTATGGCTGAGTAGTATCTATTTCTGCTTCATTGACTATGCCAAAGCCTTTGACTGTGTGGATCACAATAAACTGTGGAACATTCTGAAAGAGATGGGAATCCCAGACCACCTGACCTGCCTCTTGAGAAACCTGTATGCAGGTCAGGAAGCAACAGTTAGAACTAGACATGGAACAACAGACTGGTTCCAAATAGGAAAAGGTGTACGTCAAGGGTGTATATTGTCACCCTGCTTATTTAACTTATATGCAGAGTACATCATGAGGAACGCTGGGCTGGAAGAAGCACAAGCTGGAATCAAGATTGCTGGGAGAAATATCAATAACCTCAGATATGCAGATGACACTACCCTTATGGCAGAAAGTGAAGAGGAACTCAAAAGCCTCTTGATGAAAGTGAAAGAGGAGAGTGAAAAGGTTGGTTTGAAGCTCAACATTCAGAAATCAAAGATCATGGCATCTGGTCCCATCACTTCATGGGAAATAGATGGAAAAACAATGGAAACAGCGTCAGACTTTGTTTTTTGGGGCTCCAAAATCACTGCAGATGCTGATTGCAGCCATGAAATTAAAAGACGCTTGCTCCTTGGAAGGAAAGTTATGACCAACCTTGATAGTATATTAAAAAGCTGAGACATTACTTTGCCAACCAAGGTCTGTCTAGTCAAGGCAATGGTTTTTCCCATGGTCATGTATGGATGTGAGAGTTGGACTGTGAAGAAGGCTGATCGCCGAAGAATCGATGCTTTTGAACTGTGGTGTTGGAGAAGACTCTTGGGAGTCCCTTATACTGCAAGGAGATCCAACCAGTCCATTCTAAAGGAGATCAATCCTGGATGTTCATTGGAGGGACTGATGCTAAAGCTGAAACTGCAGTACTTTGGCCACCTCATGTGACGAGTTTACTCACTGGAAAAGACTCTGATGCTGGGAAAGGTTGGGGGCGGGAGGAGAAGGGGACGACGGAGAATGAGATGGCTGGATGGCATCACCGACTCTGTGGACATGAGTTTGAGTGAACTCCGGGAGTTGGTGATAGACAGGGAGGCCTGGCGTGCTGTGATTCATGGGGTCGCGGAGAGTCGGATACGACTGAGCGACTGAACTGAACTGAACTGAGTATTCCATTGTACACATGTACATCTTCTTTATCCACTCATCTGTTGATAGACATTTAGGTTGTTTCCATGTGTTGGCTATTATGAATAGTGCTGCTATGACTATCAGGGTGCATGTATCTTTCTGAATTATAGTTTTGTTTGAATATATGCCCAGGAATGGGATTGCTGGATCATATGGCAACTCTTTTTTGAGGAACCTCTATACCGTTTTTCATAGTATCAGCAGCAAGTTTAAATTCAGTAGGTGTTAAGAGATTGGGATCTGGACAGATAATTAAGGCTTTTCAGTTTCAGAAATGAACATCAGCAGCATTGACATTTCTTTTTTGAAGTAAATTCTCAGCATGATGTACTCCGTCAAAAAAAAAAAAACCACTAGTATGGGCACATTTCTTTTGAAAGCATCATCTTGTACTTGGAAGTTAAAAGCATTTTCTTCAGAATTTATTGGTCATCTTTTTACAAGGTTTATTTACAGATATGTTGCATTGGGTTTCTAAAAAACTCTTTTTAAGTTTTTTAAAAATATCTCATTTTCCACCTTAATTTAAAAAGTGTAAGGTATCTGTGTATCTGAGGATACTAGAATATATGCATATATACACATATGTCTATGATATATATATTAAGCTACTGACATAAATAGATATAATTTTTGGATATATAATAAGATAATAGATTATTTTATGTTTATCTGTTACCCAGATCTAATAACAAGTATTACATTTATATTCTTGCCTGGGAAAGCCCATGGACAGAGGAGCCTGGCCGGCTACAGTCCATGGCATTGCAGAAATCGGACATGACTTGGCAACTAAACAACAACAAATTATATTCATAATCATTTTTTAAATAGTACTCAAACTTCTAAAAAATAAGTTATTTTTAAGGCATGGGACTTTTGTGACTGTGTGAATAGCTGTCATTAACTGATACACAGATGAAAATCTTTGTGATCAAATTTCTTTTTAATGAGACACAAGACAGGTATACAACATGGTTTGACACATGTATATATTGTGTAAAGATCACAGAAAGATTACTTACAAGTTTACATAGTTACAAATTTTCTTCTTGTGAGGAGAACTCTGAAGATTCACTCTCTTCAGTTCAGTTCAGTTCAGTTCAGTTCAGTCGCTCAGTCATGTCCGACTCTCCGCGACCCCATGAATCACAGCACGCCAGGCCTCCCTGTCCATCACCAACTCCCGGAGTTCACTCAAACTCATGTCCACAGAGTTGGTGATGCCATCCAGCCATCTCATTCTCCGTCGTCCCCTTCTCCTCCCGCCCCCAATCCTTCCCAGCATCATGGTCTTTTCCAATGAGTCAGCTCGTCGCATGAGGTGGCCGAAGTATTGGAGTTTCAGCTTCAGCATAAGTCCTTCCAATGAACACCCAGGATTGATCTCCTTTAGAATGGACGGGTTGTATCTCCTTGCAGTCCAAGGGACTCTCAAGAGTCTTCTCCAGCACCACAGTTCAAAAGCATCAATTCTTCGGCGATCAGCTTTCTGCACAGTCCAACACTCACATCCATACATGACCACGGGAAAAAACATAGCCTTGACTAGATGGACCTTGGTTGGCAAAGTAATGTCTTCCTTCCAAGGAGTAAGCGTCTTTTAATTTCATGGCTGCAATCAGCATCTGCAGTGATTTTGGAGCCCAAAAAAATAAAGTCTGTTTCCACTGTTTCCCCATCTATTTCCCATGAAGTGATGGGACCAGATGCCATGATCTTTGTTTTCTGAATGTTGAGCTTCAAGCCAACCTTTTCATTCTCCTCTTTCACTTTCCTCAAGAGGCTTTTTAGTTCCTCTTCACTTTCTGCCATAAGGGTGGTGTCATCTGCATATCTGAGGTTATTGATATTTCTCCCAGCAATCTTGATTCCAGCTTGTGCTTCTTCCAGCCCAGCGTTCCTCATGATGTACTCTGCATATAAGTTAAATAAGCAGGGTGACAATATACAGCCTTGACGTACTCCTTTTCCCATTTGGAACCAGTCTGTTGTTCCATGTCCAGTTCTAACTGTTGCTTCCTGACCTGCATACAGGTTTCTCAAGAGGCAGGTCAGGTGGTCTGGTATTCCCAACTCTTTCAGAATTTTCCACAATTTATTGTGATCCACACAGTCAAAGGCTTTGGCATAGTCAATGAAGCAGAAATAGATGTTATTCTGGAACTCTCTTGCTTTCTCCATGATCCAGCGGATGTTGGCAATTTGATCTCTGGTGCCTCTGCCTTTTCTAAAACCTGCTTGAACATCTGGGAGTTCACGGTTCACATATTGCTGAAGCCTGGCTTGGAGAATTTTGAGCATGACTTTACTAGCGTGTGAGATGAGTGCAATTGTGTGGTAGTTTGAGCATTCTTTGGCATTGCCTTTCTTTGGGATTGGAATGAAGACTTACCTTTTCCAGTCCTGTGGCCACTGCTGAGTTTTCCAACAGGCAAATTTGGCCTTGGAGCACAAAATGAAGCAGGGCAAAGGCTAATAGAGTTTTGCCAAGAGAACACACTGGTCATAGCAAACACCCTCTTCCAACAACACAAGAGAAGACTCTACACATGGACATCACTAGATGGTCAACACCGAAATCAGATTGATTATATTCTTTGCAGCCAAAGATGGAGAAGCTGTATACAGTTAACAAAAACAAGACTAGGAGCTGACTGTGGCTCAGATCATGAACTCTTTATTGCCAAATTCAGACTTAAATTGAAGAAAGTAGGGAAAACCACTAGACCATTCAGGTATGACCTAAATCAAATCCCTTATGATTATACAGTGGAAGTAAGAAATAGATTTAAGGGACTAGATCTGATAGAGTGCCTGATGAACTCTGGACGGAGGTTCGTGACATTGTACAGGAGACAGGGACCAAGACCATCCCCATGGAAAAGAAATGCAAAAAAGCAAAATGGCTGTCTGAGGAGGCCTTACAAATAGCTGTGAAAAGAAGAGAAGTGAAAAGCAAAAGAGAAATGGAAAGATATAAGCATCTGAATGCAGAGTTCCAAAGAATAGCAAGGAGAGATAAGAAAGCCTTCCTCAGTGATCAATGCAAAGAAATAGAGGAAAACAACAGAATAGGAAAAACAAGAGATCTCTTCAAGAAAATTAGAGATTCCAAGGGAACATTTCATGCAAAGATGGGCTCGATAAAGGACAGAAATGGTATGGACCTAACAGAAGCAAAAGATATGAAGAAGAGGTGGCAAGAATACACAGAAGAACTGTACAAAAAAGATCTTCATGACCAAGATAATCACGATAACGTGATCACTGACCTAGAGCCAGACATCTTGGAATGTGAAGTCAAGTGGGCCTTCGAAAGCATCACTACGAACAAAGCTAGTGGAGGTGATGGAATTCCAGTTGAGCTATTTCAAATCTTAAAAGATGATGGTGTGAAAGTGCTGCACTCAATATGCCACTCTCTTAGCAACTTTCAAATAGACAGTATCACTAACTCCAATTACATCCTAGGGACTTAACTGTACTTTTGATCACCCTCCACCATCCCCTGTTATCTGTATCTATGAACTTGTTGCTTCTTTTTTTTTCCCAGTTCCACATTTCAGTAAGATTATATATTTATCTCTTATTTCACTTAGCATAAAGCTGGTAAGGTCCGTTAGTCCTGTTGCAAATGGCAGGACTGTGTGTGAGAGAGAGACAGAGACTCATCTTATTCCACTGAGCTGCACTGCATACTAATGTTATATCCTGCAATGTAATTCATTTATTAGTTCCAACATTCTTTTGGTGGAGTCTTGAGTTTTATATATATATATATATGTATATATCATCACGTCAGCTACAAACAGTGAGAGTTTTACTTCCTTTCCAATTCGTATGCCTTGTTTTTGTCCCCTGCCTACTTGCTCTGGTAAGGTCTTTCAATACTACGTTGAAAGAAGTGGCGGGAGTGGGCATCCTTGTGTGGTTCCTAATCTCAGAGGAAAAGCTTCTAGCATTCCACTGAGTATGATGTCAGCTGTAAACTAATCAAATTTCTTACTGCTTACAATAAACTTAGATTGGAACTTTACTACTGGTGATCGGTGACTTGTGAAAACACAGGGCGCAGAGAAGCAAGGTTATAATTGGAGTAAAAAATTTAAGAAGCAAGAGAAGAGAGCAAATAACAGTAATGTTTTAGAACACTGTTACAAAAGGAATGATTGAAAGAAATACATATGAACAGTATGCTGTAAGAGAGCCCAGGTACTTGTTACCTAGTTTCAACCATTTACTTTGAAGTTAATCCAAGATAGTTATATTATCTGTAAATATTTCAGTATGTATTTCTAAACAGTGGAGACTCCTTTTATTTAAACCATAGTGCCATTATTGTACCTCTTTTTTAAATATTTATTTGGCTACACCAGGTTTTAGTTGCCGCACTCAAGATCTAGTTCCCCGACCAGGGATCAGACCTGGGCCCCTGCATTGGCAGCATGGCATCTTAATCACTGGACCACCTGGGAAGTCCCTATTGTACCTTAATAATAACCCTCTGTTTATGGCAGAAAGTGAAGAGGAACTAAAAAGCCTCTTGATGAAAGTGAAAGAGGAGAGTGAAAATGTTGGCTTGAAGCTCAACATTCAGAAAACTAAGATCATGGCATCTGGTCCCATCACTTCATGGGAAATAGATGGAAAAACAGTGGAAACAGTGTTAAGACTTTATTTTTGGGGGCTCCAAAATCACTGCAGATGCTGATTGCAGCCAGGAAATTAAAAGATGCTTACTCCTTGGAAGGAAAGTTATGACCAAGCTTGATAGTATATTAAAAAGCAGAGACATTACTTTGCCAACAAAGGTCTGTCTAGTCAAGGCTATGGTTTTTCCCGTGGTCATGTATGGATGTGAGAGTTGGACTGTGAAGAAAGCTGATCGCTGAAGAATTGATGCTTTTGAACTGTGGTGTTGGAGAAGACTCTTGAGAGTCCCTTGGACTGCAAGGAGATCCAACCAGTCCATTCTAAAGGAGATCAATCCTGGGTGTTCATTGGAAGGACTGATGCTAAAGCTGAAACTCCAATACTTTGGCCACCTCATGCGACGAGTTGCTCACTGGAAAAGACTCTGATGCTAGGAAAGGTTGGGGGCGGGAGGAGAAGGGGACGACAGAGAATGAGATGGCTGGATGGCATCACTGACTCTGTGGACATGAGTTTGAGTGAACTCCGGGAGTTGGTGATGGACAGGGAGGC